>NC_091114.1:9359696-9662727 GCF_024713975.1 Paralichthys olivaceus
CAGAACAGAGTGGTCTTTCCTTCTCTTTCACATTCCAATAAAAGCCTCAGTCCTCTGATGGTGTGTCATTATGGCCAGTGTGAAGGGGAGCGTACTCTCCCTTATGAAGAACATGAAAAATGTCTATTTGATGTTATTCTTCAGGCTGAAAAATGTTGCCTCTTGAACTTAAAAACACTTAATATTTCTATTATTCAAAGTTGATTTGTTAAAACTGTGAATAATTACTGTGCATAAGGCAAAAAAATTAATTAATCCATTTTTTTTTTTTTTTAGAGTAAAAGATGTGATACCTCTCTTAATGTGCGCTGGCTTCAGGCTTGCTAACCTGCAGCTGCTGTGCTTCCTCAGGTTAAACTGACTAGCTTTGTATTTTGCGTTAAAGATACTGCAGCAAATGTACTAGTACTAGTCTTAAGTACCAGTTGAATTCAGTCTGTACAGTCTTAGGCCTCATGCTGGTGTTGTGCTGTTAATGTTTCATTTTTAAACCTTAGAGTCGAAACACTGGGCCACACAAAGAGCAGCACGTAGAAAACATGGCGTCTTTGCCGTCTTCGACATGAGGTCACCTGCTGATTCCTCGCATCGAGCTCATCAGTTGATTGTGTTTGGCTTCACTGACTTGAACTTACGTTGGCTTATATTGATAGAAATTTGGGAACATAGTAGAGAAGGAGCATCCGAATGAGCTTTTATTTTGAAAAAAGAATTTATATTTTGTTCCAAAAAGGCTGATCAAGAGCGAGAGAACCTGCAAAGTGTCCACACGTTTATGGGATCACAGAGGAATCCCCATCCTGCCTTGCGTCACAGCGATATCTCTGTAATAATTAATTCATCACACACACACACACTCTCTCCAGTTCTTGCTCTTGCCAATAGTCACAATCCCAGTTATGAAATTGAATTCCACTGTCTCCAAAAATCTGTTTCCACATCGTCTACTCCCTGTCTCAGATTTATTTGGATCTGTCTTCCATCATGAGCAGTCGATCCCAAAACTTATCAGGTCCCAGCAAAAGTAAACTCATAACGAAAAAGATTTAAAATGCAAATCAGTGTTTTCGCTCAGCTCTATCTCACAGGCAGTTGGTGTTTGTGGTCTCAGTGATGCGCCCAATTGGTTTTTGTTTGAACACAGGCCATGCAGTGACCTGTCTTTCCTTTTCTGTTCTTAAGTGGGTTTCACTGCCCGCCACAGGGAACTGGAGGCTGTTTTTATTAAATAACAGGACTGACACATCACTCTCCTCGGCTTCAATCTTAGGGCTTTCTTTGTAGCCGTGCCCGCTAAATGGGAACGAATGGCGGATCTGTATCCACCTCCCTCATGATTTGTCTGATATGAAATGAGGATTTCTCATCACGCAGTGGGGACAGTGTTTGAATTACTTTTCTTTTATTGACTGGGATCTGCAGATCTAAGAACCGCACGGGGCTGAGTAGCAACCTGCAGATGTCCAGTGCTGGCAGCTCTGGTATTCTGGACGTCGGCTATAATTTGTTTGGGAGCATCAGAAAATATTCTGTGCTACAAAGGGGAATTTATTACACCTCAAGGAAGGCAAAGCTGGCATTTGCAAAGATGATTTATCTAATGATTCAGGCGAATCTGGATATGCAGACTTTACATAGTATCCTGTTGCACTTCCACTCACCTTCACGGTTCACTTATGTGATATTATTTCTGTAGAGTTTTTACTTCTGGAGGAGGAGGAGGAGGCAACTCCACATGTCTAAACTTCATGTAAACAAACAAGACTGAAAACTTGGAGGTAAAAGATGCTGAGCTCACAGTTTTGCTAATTGCCTTCCAGCTAAGACCGAGTTTGAGATTCTAAAAGTTCACATTCAACTGACTTCCCCTCATTCATGAACCGCGACTCGCTATACAGGGAATCGAACACTACTCAGTGTATTTTCTCTGTTCTGGTAACTACATCATTGTCAAAAGATTATGACGTCCGCCAGCTAGTGTAAAATCCCATAAAAGAAATTTCAAATGTTTCTTCGACTCTTCAGTATTGAGACTTTTAGGTATAAAGCACATTGAAGCACATCATAATTTATTGTGTGGTTTATGACCAGTGGTTGTAATGTTATTTGCATGATGCATTATGGGAAAAATTAGTCTGCACTATCAACGTTTGCAATAAAACATTCCGCTGAATATTTTAGCAGCACTACAAAATGGCAGATTCACAATATAGTGGGCTATACAGTGATTACTGTTTCGGACACAGCCCTAAATAATATGTGTATATATTATATATGTCATATTTGACCATATATGAAATGCATTTTAAGTCAACTGCAGCATTTCTATCAAATCGCCCCAAGTCTTAACAATGTATGTAAACATCGCAGTAATTCATTTTCCTGATGTTTTGAATTTCCAGAGACCTCAACTGCAAACAGACTGTAACATTATTGGAGCAATAAATAAAAAAAGCAGCAGCAGAGCAACAGTTTTCCAAGTTAGTATTCTGCTTGGAGGTGACTAGTGCCAAACTTCAGGTGAGCCAGTCGGTTTGGTGAAAATCTACGACCGGGCCGAGGCTGTCGGACCCTCATTGTCTGCCGCCCTCTGGCTCGCCGGCTGTAATTTCAGTTAATCGCGAGTTGCCACATTTGTCCCTGTTTGTGCTGAAAAACAACACACAGCCTCGGGGCCCAAACACTGGACTGAGGTGTTGCAGCGGATCCGCTGTTTGCACGTTGACACAATAAATATTGGGCTTAAAAGCTGCCTCCTGGCTCTTTCTCTGATTGGCTCAGATTGAATTTTGCATTTGCACTGGTGTAACTGACCATCTGACACTATATGACCTTCTGTAAATGTTCTTTGTGTTTACTGCTCCTGATACTGAGGTGACCTTTAGAAATGGGAGAGTTTAAAATCCAAACACGAAAGAGGCATTGACCACATAGCAGGAGGCAAATCATTGGCTTTGACTTGCACTAAATATCAATCAATTAAACAAGCCCTCTCTTTCTACAGACATCATTTATTTTTAATGGAATCATATTTTTGCCTTCACACAGACATATAGTTGTGTAAAATATTAATTGATAGTTTAAGATATGTTTTAACTTATTCTTACTTATCAGTAGAATTTAAAAGTATCGATTCATCGGTTTAATCCGGATGTCTCATTGAAATTGTGCGTTTCTTTTCGGTGCCGTTCTGAGACACAGTAATCCCCCATTTTTTACTTTGATACCATCTGTGTCAACATCTGCAGGAGACAGATTAAGGTGTTAAGAGATTAACACTTGGCCGCCACTGTCTCTGATACCTGGTGTGAGGACGCTGTACACGTCACCCCCCCCTCACTCTTCCATTAATCAATCAGAAGGAAGTCTGAAAGACACTAAGAAATCTGTGTTGAATTCATTTATTAATCAGTTTTTTAATTTATACATTTGTACGGATAGTGCTCGTATAGTGGGGAGGGAATTTCAAATGGAGTCGGACAGTTTCTATTTGGAACCAAAGAGACATATGAAGAAGCAGAGTGATAGGAGAGCAATGCTGGTGCCCACTTCCAGATCATATCACTCATATATGGGAAATGTCCCAGAAAATGTGAACTTATCATAATGTGCCTCAAGCAATGATGAACCCAAGAGTTTAAATTCCAATTTGATTCTCCCTATGATAAAAAATATTCAAATCCACTTTAAAGCTCCCTGGAAGTAGCTCTCTGACCATTTCTAACAAATGCATGCTTGAGTCATCCACACCTGACGGATGTGTACATGTTTTGCCCGTACATGGACAGCAGGGGACACAGAGCGGCCTCCTGATGAACTTGATACCCACAGATTGGTGTTTGATTTGTTTGGCCAGGACTGAAAACAGTCTATATTAGGAGAGAGCTCAGGCTGAGATAAGATCAGGTTAGAAGTTTTTGAAGTCAGGCTGACGTGTCATCAGCTGCGAGAGATTATTGATGGGAAGCGGTGGCAAAGAGGAATGTTTTACCGATCAGCTACAAATTATGGACGAGAAACGTTCAGGTCAGCGGTGACTTATTTGACACATATGTCCCACTAACTTTTAACAGCAGTGTTTCAGCATAAGTGATGTCTCGTTACACATGTGGGTGCACTGGCCTCTGGCATCTTTTTACTAAACTCGACATTTACTAAAAAATACTAACAATAACTATTTAACTATACATTTTTTTATTTTCTGAGCTTTTTTCGAACAAGGAACAATTTTTTAGATATATATTATAATGTGTGGCTTTTTGCTCAAAGCTTTAGTGCTAACAGTGAACAAGGAGTAAATGTGCACCTTGAATCAGGATGACGGATCAATACATGTAAAAAATACATATAACATATAATTGTCCCCTCTGTGTAAATTGTGGCCCCTTTATGGCCCCAGATTTAGAAAAATCCTTGAACCGCCAATGATCGCTGTACCTCTATGTGTAAATCTATCCTCCCAAACTGAGGAGTTGCATCTTTAGTGTTGGGATCAATTTGTTCACACTAGTGGTGAAATACAGTAGCAGCACAGAGTGAGAGAGAATAATAAGTGTGTTAGTGTCTTTCAGGGTTTTGGTGTCACAAGCAGTTTTCAACACCAAATGCTGTTTTTATCGTGTAAAGGGGTTTTCATGTTACCTGTTTGGAAAAATACCTTTCTAGTCCGAGCATCAAGTTCACTGACACTCCAGTCAAGTACACGAAATGTAACACGGAGCTAATTGTGGCTGAAGCTCTTTAGATCAGCTGTGCACGCTCACAGGCTGGGTGCCCCCGCCCGGCGACTGTAAGGTAAGATAAGCTGTGCTCCGCTAGAGTCGTGGCCTACTTTTGCGAGCCCCGCCTCCTCGGCCCTGTGCTGCCGAAGGTTCAGAGTCAAGACCTCATCTCAGACACACAGAAACACACAGTAGCACACAGAATAACATTGGGCTTCTCACAGCTAGAAATCAGAAACGATCTCAGCCAATATCACAAAGATTAAACTTAGACGTTCCCCCGTCATAAATCTGTTTTAACGATTCTCATTTCAAGTACGGGGCTTTCGTACTTATACCCTATTAAATCCACAGATCCCATGCGGTCCCCGGGGCCGTCAACACTTTCTGTACACACACCCCCGCAATACAACAAAGAAGCAGCGAGCTCTGCGGCGCCGTTCATCAAACTGTGCGCTTCGGCACAAGAATTGACCTGAGATTTATTGATTTTTTACGCAGCCATCTGCGCTTAAATGAAAACATTGTAGTTTGGGCACGTAACAGGTTTATCAAATATTTATTAACCACTTTTTTCAGTTCATGGAACCAATTGATTCAGGGCCATAGGTTTTTAGCCTCTGGCTTGACTTTACCTTTGAGAAAAATGACTCCTGAGTCTCAAACCCTGAGGAGATGTTGCAGTTGTGCTCAGATTGATCAGTCCACCCTCATTTTTTTGAGGGTTTATCATCTCACATTCATTTTTAAGGGTTCAAGTGTTTGGCTGCGCGAGCTCATTGTTAAAGACGACACCGTGCAGTCGAGCATTTTATTGTTCAAGCCTACAAGTCGTACCCTGTCCCCTTGGTAATTATATTTTGCTGAGGTGTTTGTCGGCGTTCAATTTCATTCTCTTGTAAGGCTGCAGGGTAAAAATGGCTCTGGTGGCGAGGAATTACATTTCTGATGAGCTGTTCCTCCAGCTACAACCTGCCATTATAGTCGGAGTCAATCCACAAGCTGTGTTTTTTGTGTGTTTTCGAAGAAGGCAAAAGTATGGCATGGCAATGTTTATGTGTGTGTGTGTGTGCATGTGATGACTGAATCAGTAACCTGTTTACGGAACCCCCTTTGCTTTGATTCTTCAGGACAACAACCCCCAGGGTTTTCAAAAATTTGAATACAAGTGATGCAACAAGAGCAAAACAGTGATCTTGTGGCACAGGGTGCGGGGGGGGGGGGTCAAAGACACAAACACACACGCTGCAGCATAAGATCGATTTTGTCAATGAACTAAAAGGGCAAACATTAATCAGCCAGGCATGACTGCTGCTCTTTTCCTCTTTGATTAAGAGCCGTGTCACTCATTCTTCTTGATTCCATTTCAAATTTTATCGCCTCCACGATGCTTCGCTTTTCACCGACGGCCGTGCTTCCAGTCCGATCAGCGACGTCGATGGTTTGTCTCTCAATCAGAGTCCACGCTGCCAAACTCTTCGCTCACGTGCTGAAGAAATGCACCTAAGCTCACCGCGCTGCCCTTGAGCTACGAGGCATGTCACCGTCGTACAGTAACACTTCTAAATAAAGCCAGCCTGCTGTCAGGACTAATGAAGCTCGGTAACAAAAGCAGCATCTGTCTAATTTAACCTGAGCGAGGGCACTTCTTCAGGAGGGTGTGTGTGTGTGTCAGGGCGGTAACAAGAACAGATGAGAGCTTCGCTGAACCTCTTCATCCTCAAGTTATTGTGTCATTATATGAGTCAACAGTGTCTTTTATAGCTTCTTTCTGAACCATAATGTTGGTCATTGTGTCCACGGTGCCAGTTTGGAGCCAAGAGCTTTTAACCATCTGCTCTTTGTCTGTGCAGAATTTAACTCCAGACTGTGATTGAGGGGAAACAAAAGAAAGCTGGAACTACAGTAGATGTTGACTTTGAAACTTTTTTTTTCAGGGGTCTTTGCGGGCTTGCTGACAAAAAAATATTTGACTGCAAAACAAGAAATCCTGCTTTAGGATAAATATGTTAAAGCTTCCTTCAGCCTTAAAACTTTTAGTTTAAGTTATACATTTGTTATCATCTTATAAAAACCATAGACAATGTAAATTCTCCCAAGACTCCCATTATCTATAAATGAAGCCAAAAAAGCGATTGACGGATGGAGCCATGGTATTAAGCTCCTGCTGATACAAGCTGGTATGGGAAGGATCCACCCATTGGAGCCTTCGTTTCTCGGGGATAGAAGAACGCATTTGCATTCTCTAAAGGATGCAGCACCTTGATTCAGACAGTTTATGATAAATGTACTTTTAAAGAAACAAGGACAGAGTTGATACATTTATCGATAATCTAAATAATAATCCACTAATCGTTTTCACGTGAGCAATTATTTGCCTCCTAACACGCTGAACTAAGATGACAGAATCTGTACCCGCTCAAGAACTTGCTGTGCTGCGTGTGTGTTTTCTTTTTGCAGCCTCGTTACTCGCCCCGCTGCGTGAACTCAATCTTCTCGCTCAATGCACTTCCAAGGATCATTTTTCTCCTGCTCAGTCGTCTCACACTGAGCTATTCTCCCGCTCACAGCCAGTTTCCTGCTGGACCTCCCGAACGTTGCCAGGCCCGGGCTGCAGATAAACGAGGCACTTTTCACAGCTTCTCTATTCAGTGATGTAATTGTTACCACTCGTTCCCTTTATGGCCCAGGTTTATTAAGGCTGTTTTGACGTTACGATTACTCCTCAGAAAAAATGGCTTGCTCTTGCTCTGTTAGTATTTTTACCTGCAGCCGTGGCTTTAAAAAAATTAGTGCTGGTTTGATTGACAAATGGTTTCCAGCACTCGGGGGCCCATCTGAACGCCGGCCACTGCAATCAAACCTCACACTGAATTTTTTAGAATAGCCGGGAGTGAGAAGGGAAATGGTCTTGCGTGCTCCGAGGCGAGCCTGTGAAGTGTTTCAGTTAATAGCTCTCATCTCAACGGCTGTGCTACTTACAGTATGTACCATAAGAGGGGTCTTCCTGTGTTGTGGTCATCTAATCCGACCTCTGATTGGGTCACCTTTAGTACAGGGGCGGGACAGGATGTGTTCAAAGGAGCTGACACCTGATGAGGCGTTAAATTACACCCTGAAGTGAGGTCACAGGCGCCGTATCGTATTCAGAGCCCGTCTTTGACACTGATGACCATGACGGATAAGGACACTTGTTAATAAGTCATGTAACCCACTGCACTACTTTTACATGACTTGCATGTTTTTTTAAGATAAAGTTTATGGTTAAACTATAGAGCGGAAAGCTTCAAATATTTCTTTGTCATATGGTTGAATCATATTATATTATTTTTAGTAGATATAATATTGATATAATTATCTATAATCAGTATTAAAATGCGTCTTACTCCCTAATATCAGTATCCGCATCTCTCCCTAAAAATCCATTCTCAGTTATTGAACTCTAAACTTTATCAGCTAACACCAACACTGTCATTGTGAGCTTGTTAGTGTAGCAGGCTACTGTTACAGATCTGATAACATAAATGTAGTAAAACTATTCAATGCTAGTTATGTAGACAAATATTGTTTTCTGACTCTATTTGTAGAAATACTTACTGTAAATGTAGCACAGATGTTGTAGCACTTGCACCCCAGACGCGTATGCTTGCATTCAAGTTACTGAATACTTTAACTTTTAAGTTAGTTACTTCCAGTTTTACGTATTTCATCTCCTGCTGCCTCTCGGAGCTGCCGGATGCAGATTTTCACTTGCAGCACGGAATACTTTGTTGTTGTCCTGAAGAACAAACCACGAGCTGTAGCCTCATGTCTATATTTAATCAACCCTCCCCTCTTGCATGATTTTTTCCCAGAATGCACTGAGGCTTGACTTAGCTGTCTGGGTAAGACCTAATGCTGTATTTCCCAGGTTACCCTCAGATTGTCCACAAGCGCGGCGTGAGAGCTCGACTCATGAGGCTCTTTCCATTCTCCACGTCCAAAAAGCTGTCGTCCACTACTGAAAGCAAGTGGTGATGACTTTGGTTCTTATCTAAGATGCTTTTACTTTCTGTTGCATTTCCTGGTACCAGGGGAGGGAATACACTCAATATAGGATTTCATCAAACGAGCACGAGCAGAATGATACATTTTTTGCATGTAAAAGAGAATTTAGCTCTTGTAATTGTTTTCTGAAAATGTGAAACAATGGGTTATTATACAAAGATCATTTCTTTTGTCATTTTGCAAAACTAAAAAAACATATTTGTATATTTCACAACATATCTCAACATATCTCTTAACTTTTGTGGAATTGAAAGCATTAGCTCGACAGCAGCAGGTGAATCGTGGTCTCTTGGCTCTACGGTGTCACACAGGGTTCAGCTGCCCTCCTTCAAGACGAGGCTCTGTCTGCGGTCTCAAAAATACCAACTGTTGTATTCAGTGTTTAGAGGAACGGGCCACACTGAGTTTTGTTCAGTTTTGTGTGGTGACATATGCAAATAGAAGGATTTCTCCAATTCTAGCCTTGAAAAAGAATGCTGAAGCTTGAAGCATCTGCTCACACCTGACCTTCCTCCTCCTCTTCTCCAGATAGCGTTGAAGATGAGCTTGAACTATCCGCAGTTCGCCATCGTCCCGAGGGCCTGGAGCAGCTCGAAGCCCAGACACGTTTCTCCCGCAAGGAGCTGCAGATCCTTTACCGCGGCTTCAAGAACGTAAGTCACACACACACGGCCTCAGCACCATATATAATGTACACCTCTGTGGGTGTTGTTCTTCGCTGGATACCACTCTCCCTCCTGGACATAAAGAATTCCTGTTTGGCTTTGATTTTATTTGATTTATTCCTTTACAGCAGGGGTGTTTCCACTCGAGCCCCCTCAAACAACTCCCCTTCCCTCCAGCTCTCATTGCTATTCCACTTCCACTCTGCTCCTCGTGTAGCAATAAGATAAAATGCTATTTTGCTGAGTCATCTGCATCTTGCGCAAAAAATGTTATCAAGGCGAATCGTGCTCACCTCAGCAAAACAGGAATTTCTGCACATTGTTCACCGTGCCAGGGGTAATTAGGTCATACGGCACCTCGGACCGATTCAGGAAGATAAGTGACGAGCGATCGGGTTCACGCTCCTCGAGAAAATCCCTTCGCTCCGTCGTCACCCCGCTGTAATGAGCTGACCCAGAATTAACTCAACCCAAATTGTGTGCCGATGAAAGAAAGAAAGGAGCGCAGCGAGAGTCCTGTGATAGGGAAACTCCCATGAGGCCTCAGTTTCCTGTTGAGCCTGCACTGTGCTCCAGCCACGTCCCTGCAAAGCCTGCCCATTAGTCTGCATCCACTTGAGACGAAGAAGTAAGAGGTGCACTAATGAGGGCTTTACTTCCTGCCAGACACACTTTGCCTGTCTCCTAACGATGAGGGAGTGGTTAGTTCACATGTTTATGTACACGCTTCCATTTTTAATTTTTTTTTTACAGTAGAGATTTGGGATTTTATTTTTAGCCAGACGCACGTGCAGCTCTGGGGATCTTCATCGCTTTGGTGCAGCCAGAACTACTCAACAACTACAGGATGGATTTACATGAAACTTCCCACTTCGTGAGAGGATGAAGCCTAATGACTGTAGCGCCACCAGCAGGTCAAACTTTTAACTTATCCACTGAAATACCTCAAAAATAATAATAGTAATAGAGCTAATTTGTGGATTATTTCTTAAAAGAAAATGAATAAGTGCTTAATAGGTCTGAAAAAGGGTAGAACGAGCAATTAAGATACAAGGGACATATGAAAATGAATAAATAGGACAATTAAGATAAATGATAAATACTAAACTAGAATAGCTCTCAGTAGAGTGCGTACCTTTACCAAGGCCCAACATTCCCATCATCTCATGCAACCATATTTAAGATTCAACGTAAAAAAAAAAAAACTGGGGATTAAGGTTCCTGGATCCTCGTCCTGATCCAGATCTGCCAAAAAAATTAAGCCGTTCTTCTTTGGGTCATGCCCCACTCCTTTACAACATTTCATGGAAATCTGTGGAAGAGTTTTTGTGTAATCTTGCCAACTAACAAACAAGAGGGGAAAACATCCCTGCGGAGGTAAAAAACCAAGGACACGCTTGCAATTAAACCGTGTGCTAGAATTGGTGAAAGGCTTTCGTAAAAAGACGGATGTTGAGAGGAGATTTAAAAGTCGGATGAGGATCTGAGGCTGCGTCCAGGCTCATAGCGGAGGAGCAATTCAGCAATGTAGCCGGGAGCTGTGTCGACCAGATGCTTCGCCCCACAACTTTTTGATTGGACCGCAATTTGCTTTCATTGGACTTCAGTGAAGTTGGTTGCAGGCGTTCCGAGTTCTCCTCAGGATGAATTGTGCGAAACTTTGGTTCAATTCAAAGTTACTTGTCTCCTCTGTGTAATTAGACGGATGCTGAAGAGCCAGAGGTCCAAATTGGACAAAGAAAGAGTAATAGTGCTTAAGTTGCAGCTACTAAAAAAGCTTTTGTCCATCAGACGTCCGTAGTGCAGCTCATTTTTTTTCCTGCCAGGGTCAAACAGCCCAACCCAGTGACATTGACGGAATAAAGGCAGGCTTTTAAGGCCAGCCAGACTAATTGAAGCTGGCATCGGTCCCGTGATGACAAACCTGCTCCTTCGTCCTTCATGTCCAAGGTTTTCTATTCAAATCACATGGCTCGAACGAAGGTGGCAGGCCGAGGTTGTTTGTCTTGACAACAAACTTTACGAGTCATTTGCTTGTAGCGCAGGCGGAGCTTTGCCTGAGATCCGCAATACGTCCAGAACAAGACCTCTGCGTGTTGCTCTTATGGTGATATTAGAGCAAAGGTCAGACCAAAGGTATGAGAGGATCTATTGTTTCATAAAGTCCTTGAACCTCGACTACAGGAAATAACACGGCAATATCTTCCTGTCTGGCTAAATCTGCTGGGCTTTCACAGTTCACAGAGCGGGGCATTGCTTCAGGCATGAAGATTAAGATCTCACACACTTTCTCTCAGTGGTGATACCACTGCTCACAGGTTTATTTCACCCCCCCACTCTGCTTATTGCTGCATCGCCCTCGTGAAGTCTCATGAAGAAATTTTACGTCCGACTGGTTTTGCATTTCACAGATTGTATGTGTGATATTATTTAAATGGGTGAGCTAATATTAAAAGCACATCAGATGAATACAAATATTTTTTCTGGCCCCTGGCGATGACATTAGAAAAGTGAATATCATACAGAGGCAAGTGGAAGACTGCAGCTTCATTTGTTATCTTTGCACAACAAACATATTTCCTCATAACAATATATTATTCCAGTTGATTCCAATTTTTAGTTTTCATTTCAACATGACCGCAGGATGCCTGCTGTTTTTACCTCGGTCAGGGTTTTGCAGAGCCTCTGAGCCTTCCCCCACCGCTGTCCAGAAATGAAGCCAAAATATTCTGGACACAAATGCCGCCATCTTGCTCATTTGGCGCCAGATCATGGTATCATGGAGTGGAGCCACGATACAGAGGTCCCTCCGATACACGAGCTCGACCCATCGTGAGCCAGTTTCAGCTGTCATGACATTTAGGACATTTAGGAGGTGGGATTTATGTCCTATGCTGCAGCCAGCCACCAGGGGGTGATCGTGTCACTTTGCCTAAATGATTATATGTCCTTAATAAGATCATTTTACTCATCAACAAAACATGTTAACAAAAGCTGGATGTGAATGAACAGTGTTTGACTGAGGTCCTGATTCCAAGCTTTTCCTGTTTTTGCTGGTTCGAGCATGAGACGTTTATCAAGTGTGTTTTATGCGTTGGCTTCACTCTCAGTTGAAAAACAGCCTCGGGCGCCAATGTCACCATGAGGCTGACAAGAGGAGATAAACTGCAATTAGATGAATTGTGCTGTCGGTGTGAGGCCTGCTTCAACAATCGCAAAATTTTACTGACCTTTAATTTTTCCTTCAAATTTGTGACGATGACTTAACAAGGTTAGAAGACCGCTTGGAACAAAGCCATTGGTTTATTGCTGTCCCACTTCATCAGTGGGGTATTAGGGCTGACAGCTGTAATTGCCCATCTGTGTATAAACCACACATCTCTCCTCATTTTCCCTGCTTTGTTACGTGACTCTCCTCGCGCTGCTTTAACACAAGGTGTTGAACTGACGGTGTGTTGACTGCAGCCGTGTAAACAGCGTTCTAATTAACAGAAGCTCTGCTAAACAAAAACAAAAAGTCGTGTTTCACATGTACAAAGATTCTGCGGAGAAACTTTATTCTTTGAGAAGCGATGTAATTTGATATTTCCTCCCAGTGCTGACATCTCTGCACTGTCTGCTCGAATATCATATTTGAAAGTTCTACTATCTGTTTGATGAATGCAAAGCTTCAGGCGGGACGTGATTCGCTTAGTTTAGCATTCAGTAAAGGAGACTCTGCCCTAAATCCAGCACATACCCCCCCCCCCCCCCCCTGTAAATTGTGTAATATTCAAACTTCCGTGCACAGATTAAACAAATGTTCAATAATTAGAAACAATGGAACCTTGGGACATTTCCATCAGACTCAGCTGAGGTTTGTGTTTATTCCCAATTACCCAGTGATAAGATCCAAACACACTGAAGTAAAATGGAGAGTGAGTCTAATTAGCAAATGAGAGGATGCTAAAATATAAAGCATCAGAGGGGCAATGAACACCCTGCACAGGCTTTAGTATTGTGTTCCCCAGTCTGGCAATGCATCATTTATCTATCATTTATACTTGACAAATTATTGGTTGATCTCTATTGATCACGTCTTTAATTTATTGGTTGCAAAAGCTAATTCATGAAGACAACGTGTCACTTTCTGACTTCATAGTAATTTTTATACATAGGAAAATTATTAGATCACCAAAAACAGTTTTATTTTACTTCTGAAATGTCAATTAATTCCACCTTTAAAGTGTTAATGTGTCACTACACCCTCTCCTGCATTAGAACAATACCACACTGCAGAATCAGTACTGTATGTTGCTTTCATCATGGTGATTAACCTGGTGGTGCTGGTTTGAGAGGAACTGCACAGAAGGTGAAAGCAAAGTGAAATGCAGGAACTTCAGTGTTTGAGAAAACTTTTTTCAATTCACGTTGCAGAAAGAATGTCACGAGTGTGTTGCAATGCTTTATACAGTGTTTTTGTTTTTTCTGAATAAAAGATAATTAAGTTGTTAATTCGGGAAAACATAGTGGATATTATCTCGTTCAATTCGGAAAAAAGATCTGCTCTGTTTTTCTCAATTATAGCTTTATGAGTCGAGAGTTTGATTCATTTATCATTTAAAAAGACAAGCAGGAGCTTTGTATTTGATATACAGACATGACAGTGGTGATACACAAAATGTTAAAATCCGAATTTAAAACAGATTGCATAGTTCAAACCAGAAGAGTCAGCTCACTTGTGTCCGTTATGAATTATGAAGAAAACCTTTAAACTTATCTAATCACTTATCTTTTTGTAACTTCCCCGAAATTCTTGACCTCTCCTCACCCGACAATACGTGCGACTCTGTGTGCGAGACAACAGAATCGTCAGGAGACTCTTGCTTCCTCTTGGCAGGAAACATAAGCTGCCTGTTTGAAGCAAGACAACAAGGTTTCCTCTTTGTTTTCTCACACCTTCAGCTCTGGTTCTCATCAGCCACAAACTCGCTGGTTCAGAAATGTGATAGGAACGTTTCCCTCTTCTTCGAGATTCAGTATCATGTCTGCAGCCTCGCACCACACAGAACTTCAACCTGCACGACGACCTGCCTCCAGCTCCACGCCGGTCTGAGCGAGGTCGTCCACCGTGTGCTTGGATGGCACTTTACTCTGAAAAGACACAAAGCATTTTTCTTCAAAGTGTTGCATAAGAGCATCTAGTCATTTCCACTCAATGCTGCCAGGCAACCACAAGTGGGTGACTTTGAATAGCTGTGGACAAGACATCCGTCGAGGCAGTTTTAATAACACCGACCCGAGCAGGATTCAGTTACAGATATATACTGAATTTATTTCATCTACAATAACAGTAACAGCTCGAGTGAAATATCAATTTCAATCCCCTTATCAAGAATATATAAATTAAATTATTTAACATTTTGGCTACAGACCTCAAGATGTCTCCTTCTTCACTGAAACTAAAGTTTGTGTAAGTTGTATACTGGAGCATGATTGGCACATCTTAAACTCCGATCCAATGTAAAGACTTGAGGGAAGCGTCAACACAGATGCTGATGACCTGTGTTATTCTGTTCTGTCTTGCAGGAATGTCCCAGCGGAGTCGTCAACGAAGACACGTTCAAAGACATCTACTCGCAGTTCTTCCCACAAGGAGGTTTGTGCCCGTTGCTTTGTCTTTTTATTTTTTTTTTTTTTTTTTAAAAAGGTCCAGAATTCACATCTCCTCTGGGTGCTGGACTGACACACGCTTTCACATCAAGTGCCGAAGTACTTGAAGTTGAAGTGCCATCTAAGAAAATGCAGGGACAGCGGGAGACACAGGGGAAAGAGTGATTCGCTCACTGTTGGTTCTCATCACTATGCAAAGATTCCACCCGAGGAGCCGGACAGAAAACATTAGGAGGCTTTGATACATCTGTCAGGAAAGAGAGGAGGCAGACCAGTGTAATGGTTCAGCACACACAATGATAGAAGAAAAATGAGTTTCTGTCTCAAGTTGTTTAGAAAAGCTCCAAAAAATGTCCTTGCAGCTGTGCAGTTGGAACATCAGTGTGACGTGTGTTTCTCCTCCTCATAGATGCTTCAACGTACGCACATTTCCTGTTCAATGCATTTGACACGGATCACAACGGCTCTGTTAGTTTTGAGGTAAGTGGAGGATTTTCATGTTCTCCGTGTTTATAGTTCCACAAAATGTCTGTCTGTATGTGGAACACATATCTCGAGAACCTTTAGGAAGTGTTTAGTTTGTGGTTTCGAGGAAGTGCGGTGGCGAATTTGGTCACATGATGCACCTAAATGTTAATAAAATCCAAATAAACACATTTTCTACGTCCTGGGATGAGTCAACGCTGTGGTGGGGGGCCCGCTGGTCAGAACTGCTCTGTGTGTACGTCACTACACTCGTACGCTAACTCTGACCCACCAACACTTCGGAGATGAGAAAGTAGCGATGCAGATCATGGATCCACTTCATCAGTAACATTATAACCGACAGCGTTATTTGTGCGACACAACTGTGCCATAAGAACCATCGATTGTAAAAGATATAAAATGACTTAAAGCAAAATTACGTTAAGATAAATAACTGACAGAAACAAGCGATTCATAGTTTTTAATAATATCTTCAATAACCCTGCGCCTGTATAACCAAGTACGGCTTTAGTTTTCATATAGTGTGAGTGTGTATGTGTAAAATCACTTCAGGGAAAGACAGTGAGAAAGAAACCGACCCTCGAATTGTCCAGAATTAGCGTCTTTGTTGGACATGTCACCAATTTCAAGAGGTCAACTCTGTCCAGCGTCTCAAACTCCACATCAAACGCGACAGTTTCCCAATGCAAGCCCCTTAATGCATTCCACTGCCGCCTTACATAACCTGCAACCGCAATCATGTTAATTCAACCCGAGCGTTTCCACTCGAGATGCCGTCAACACGTGATGAATATTCATGAAGGGCATGTATTTGCTTATACGAACAGAAAACCGGTCGTTACCCCAAACCAGAGCTTCACAAACTAACGTCTGTTGAAAAGTGCCGAGGATTTCCCCGAAGGCGAACGCAGATTACGAGACGGCTAATAATGTGAATAATGAGTTGTTCTAATTTACAGCGTCTGCTCTCTTGCTGTTTCGTCATTCGGCCCTAATTAATACTCGACATCATATCGCTGCAAAATGTAATGAAATCACACGAGATTCCACATATTATTGGGACTCATTGATTTTATTTATTGTATTGTATTGTTTATGTGATAAATGTGTATATTTCACACTAACATCCGCTCTTGTCGTCGCTGCAGGATTTTGTCATGGGCCTCTCTATCCTTTTGCGAGGCACCGTCCAAGAAAAACTCAACTGGGCTTTCAACCTCTATGATATCAATAAAGACGGATATATCACCAAAGAGGTACGACCCTTCAAACACTGATGATAAGAGGTAGCTCTTCTACACAGCCCTGATAAGAGCCAGCCATGCAATTAGATTTCACACTGGTGGTTTGTAGCAGATGCACAGATCTCTGCCTTCGAAAACTGATATTTGAAAAATCAATCAATGACAGATGTGTATATTTGATCATTCTTGATGATTCTTAATTACCTTTTTATTTATTGAGTGTAAAGTTTACTGGCTCCAAATGTGCAGCATGGTGGCGTTTGTATCTTGGATATTTGGGCTTCATTTCTGGATAGCGGTAGAAAGAGGAGCGGTCTATTTTTTGTAGTCTATGCTGTAGCTTTTATGTCGTGCGTTGTCATGGTGATCCATCCAATGACTGTTGTGATATTTCAGTCTAAAGCGATGGACTGACCAACAAATTGCTGGTAACAGAAATGTAAAAATGACATTTGAAAAAGAGGAGCGACGTCCACAAACGATGACGGGAATAATAAAAAACGATTCAGGTTGAATTTTAGTGACGTAAAGGTCAAAGGTAAATCTTGGTTTCACTTCCTGTTTACACCTGCTCACAATCTCACCCTGTGATTTTTTCGAACACCACATGTGCGTGCACTGACCCTCCTCTGTGCGTCGCAGGAAATGCTGGACATCATGAAGGCCATCTACGACATGATGGGAAAATGCACATACCCCATCCTCAAGGAGGAGACGCCTCGTCAGCATGTGGAAGTTTTCTTTCAGGCGAGTGCGGCACCGGCAGCCTGCTGCAGCTCAGAGCAGGGATACACCACGTCTGTCACAGTAAAGAGGCTTTAGCAGAGCTTAACTCACTTTTCATCTCCCTCTCTCTCCCTCTCTCTGACAACAGAAGATGGATAAGAATAAAGACGGAGTGGTAACCATAGACGAGTTCATCGACTGCTGCCAAAATGTAAGCTGGATGCCCCCGACACGTCTGCTCCCACTGCTGCTGGCACGCTTCTCATTACAATGTCTCTCTCTCTCTCTCTCTTTGTGTCCGTCTGTCTGCAGGATGAAAACATCATGAGATCAATGCACCTCTTTGAAAATGTTCTCTAGCTTTCGGCCGAGCGTCGGAGAAGAACACCATCTTTAGCTCGGCCCAATAACTGACTTGGACTCGTACTGTGTACAGTGTGCTATGCAGACTTTTGATCATAGACTAAACTATTGTTCGTCGCGGTGGGCCACGGGCAGGAGCTCGTGAACACTCTGGAATCAGTTGCCTTTCCAACGCGATATTGGAAAAATTCAAGACGAAAAATAAAGTCTTCTGCAGCTACGGTTAAAATTCAACTTCAAGGTTTATTTCCACCATCTGTCTCCGGAGTCGTCTTTTTCTTTCTATTCACCGGCGTCTGTAAACTGTGTTAGCCTTCAATATTATAAACACACTGGGAATAAGGAGGGTCTGGGGTTTTTGTTTTTTTCATCCTTCGCAGCTTTGACTTGTTTTATGTCCTGCCAAGTGAAATCACTGTGACTTTTAACAGCATCACGAGAAAAACAAAAGAAAACACACAGGAAATCATATTTCAACATTCCAGACTGGTGTTTGATTCCAGAGTGTTCCTTTGTGGTCTCGTTTCTTTTGCTCTTTTGAAGGACGCATTTAGAGAAAAAACACACACCATGTACCATTTCAAATTGTATATACTACAGGTGAAGTTAAATATATATATATATATATACACGAACTCTATGAGAAACTTAGTTCATGTTTACTTGCCAACGAGGATGAGACAACACAAGGATATTGATGTCAAAATCGGACCATGACACGGACGGTTTGTCCACAGAAGCACACAGGTAGCTGCATTAGGCGTTTCTCTCTGATCATGAAATAAATGCTGCTTTCAGTGTATTTCATTGAACCCTGTGTATGTATATGATCTGTAAAGTAAACCATCTATCAGTAGGTTTTTTTCTTTTTAGTTTTGGAAGCACTGTTGAGGAGTTAACACTAAGGAGTGTTCGGTTATTTATATGGTGTTTTGGTAGTTGTATAAAAACACTGTCAGTTGTACAGAATTAAAATGAACATTCACTTTTAGACCTGTTCATAAAATTCACTGTTAGAAAAACTGCAGGTGGTTTGGTTCGTCGGTACAAACTTTGGATTATACTCGTCATGTTCGGGTTCCTGCTGCTTTCCAACTCTCGAGTCCAGCTGCCCCGCGTCCACTCAGCCTGATTGGTCTCTGCTGCCTTTGATTAAAGCATTGATTGGCCGCAAATGTGTGCAAAACACAAGGCAAGCTGGGTAGGAGTTCACTGACTGCGTCTCGCTCATTGGAAACTACTGAATCACTGACAAGTTATGTAAGTAAAAGTGTTTCTGGCGTTTCTTTCTGCAGCCGCAAATCTGAGGTACACTTGATGATCGGTTTTTACGTAGTCGATGTTTTGATTCATCATGTTGTCTTTCATTTAGAGGATTAACACAGAATATCATTCCTCTGTATGAGCAGAAATCAAGGTGACAAACTTAAAGAAAAGTCATGTTGGCTCATTAATTCAAAAGAAAACGGCACATTCTACCCGACTGTATTCTCTTCACTTGTGTTTCTGGAGATGATGTGTATATTTCCATCACGAAATAACCTCCACCTGACTTTCTGTTTATTTGTGTTTGTGTGCCTTGCTGTTTGTAAAACTGTAAGTTCATGTTTTTATTCTCGGTACGTTACTGTATTAAAAATAGGGGAGGGGGGGAATCCCTATACGATACAACTCACTTTTAAAACATCCCAGCGGATGCAGATACTATTTTCTGAAAAAGATAATTGTAAGACATTTTTACATTTCTTCTGTAAATAGGATCCAAAGCATCCGAGTCGCTGATCACACACTTCGGTGTTTGACTTAGAGAGTATTTTGTAGTACTGTGATAGGTCCAAACACAGTATTTATTCATACAAATAGACAAAACATTAAGATCTCACGAGACCACAACGATCTGGCAGCAGCTTTTCCTCGGCTGTGCATTTCTTATGATAGTGCATGTGGAGTTGGTGGGTTTGATTGAAACGGTTCCTCGACTGTATTATCAGAAATGTTTTTGTATGCTCGTCCATGAACCTAGAAGTAGTTTATTACCCAATAAGAGCAGAGCATGTGTGAGGATGTGTTCTTTTAATGGGTCTGACTGAAGAGCAGTTGTCTGGCGCCCCCTTGTGTTGACAAGAAGATAACACATGCTGAGGCAAAATCGTTTTTGCCAATTGGACTGGATTTAACAGACAAAATAAATTCTACAACTAAAGATGTTTTGTGTATGTTTGCTGTATTTGGAGAAATTAAAGAAAACATCAAGATTATTGCTCATTGAAGATCAGGTCTTTGTAGTTTTACTTTTATATGTTTATTGGATAGTGTGCAATGGGTTTTTAATTTTAAATGTCCACCAGTCAGCAATTTGCATGTTTAAATTATGGTCATAGAGCTCATCCGATGACGTCAGGAGAACTTATTCTTACCTCGAGATCCATAGCTTTTATCATTGATCTCAAACTACAGGTGTCAATGTTGAGAAAATGTGAGCAACAGTTTGTGCAACAGCAAAGATTTAATAAGACAAAGTTTTCTTTCGGGTTTGGAATGAATGCACAGGGTAGGCCAATCCATCATTTCCCACAATTCCACTCCAACAAAACTCAGGACATTCATCTTTCCAGTTAAACTCAAATCACTGCTTCCAGCTAAAAATGGAAAGGTACTGAAATTACCTGAGATACGTTTGCATATAAAACCAAATACTGATGATGGATTTAAATCAGCCGTGGACGTCAAAAGGACATATACATTTTAACATAGATTTGTCAAACTACATGTATTATACGAACTTAAGGCAGATAGGAATATCTTTGACAACACAAGTTGCGCAATTAATGTACAAAAAGGCCTCGTGGGCCACACACATACACAAGGTGGTCCGATATTTATCAAATGAAGAATCTGCATTACAAAGAAATAATTAACCGGTATAAAAAAAAAAACAAGCAAGGCAATTAACTATGATATAACTACTGAAACTCATTTACTATAAAATCTTACATGTTTATTAGGGTGATAAATCTAAGTGACTACATTTGGGAGGTTGAACCATGAGCTGAAGTCTGATTGTCGGTCCAGACAGAAGATTTTAGATTGCTGACTCTGTTTTTTCATATTATTGTAAGTTGCTTGTGAGTGTTTGTCAAAATAAATCTTTTCAACAAGAATAAATAACAGTTTGATGTGGCAGTTTGAGGGAAAAGCTAGATATCAGGCCCCTGTCACCCCCCTGGGCCCCTGGGCATCGTGTTAAGTCCTTTAACCCGATACAATTTGAAATGGTTTTAGTTTTTAACAACCAATTCTGACTCTTCTACAGTGAAAAGTGTAGTTCTCTGTTTCCTTTGTCGAGGAACAGCTGCGTTCATTTCCCTGTAATCTCAGAACACCACATCAACAGTTTCTGCGTCACTGCACATTGAGAAGATCAAGTCGGCCATAAAAGGTCAAAGAATCTTTTTTTTCTTTTTTTCTTTGGTTGGGGGCATGTGCGAATCAAATGCTTTTCATTACTCATGGTGTGATGACGGGAAAAACACTTTATTCTGCCAATGTTTCTGCTTCATGATGAAATAACTGCGACTGAAAGTTGATTTTAAACAAGAAATGATAAAAATGCAGGACAAAATCGAAATTGTTTAAATGAAATTAATATTTTAAAATGAGGCTCTTAGAATTCTTTAAATATTTAGTCTTTATCTGACGGTAACGAATACTGGCGAACACCTACAAATAAACCCTTATTTTATCCAGATGCTGAAATTCTACATAGTGAAATGAAAACAGGCTGAAATCAACTTGAACACACAGTGGAGATGTATGCTCTATTGCTTATGCCAATGGGCCTTCTGCCAAAATGCATTTCAGCCGCAGGCACTGATATTATATTCTCCACTGTCCATCACGCCAAGTATCCATGCGGGAAACACTAGATGTGTTGTCCATTTAATTCTGACAGATTTACTTGGAAGCTCCTTAAGCGACAAGTCGTTATTTGGAGATCATACCGTGTATAGGAAAGGCAGCTGTGGACACTGGAGGTTGAATCTCCTGGATCCTTGTTCCCTCTTCGGTCTTTTTTATAAAATGCTTAGAAAGCACTGTCCTGACAATTTCAAACGGACTGACCCTGTGAGATCTGTGCACGGTCCATTAGATCCTGTGTTTCTGCCCGGTCAGTCTGGATGGGAACGCTTGAGGAGGAAAGATTAAGTGAGCAGCTGCCTGATCTCCCGGTAAACGTGGCAAAGGAAGTCCATGTAGGAGGCGCCGCCGTGCAGACCCTTGTCCTCCACGAGGAACTGACGGAACATCACCTCTGGCTTGTCCTTCTGCCTCACGATGAGGAGCTGAGTGAGGAGGAAATAGATTCCAATTAAAATGCAGTCACAAGTGGACAGTATGGACATAAGAAAATATAAGATGCATTGTTGACATCTGACAAACTTGATGTGGTTCAAATATGGATCCTTAAATTGTGCTTTGGGTAAAGAATGGGTCCTTGAGGCTATTTATGTATTTCCATACTAACTCCACTAGAGGGAGGCAGAGGTCATGGAAAAGCTCTATAGTATTTATCTTTTTCCTCGATCAAAGTGTTTTGTCTTTAACTGAGTGATGAAATCTTAATAACTCAATTGCTGGTTTACAATTATTGGACAATAGTCGTTTTCTTACCTTCATGGAGTTTGGCCTCTTTTCAAGCAGGTCATTGATGATAGATCGGACCTTCTTTGACAGTGGGTTGTCCAGCTCTGGCAGCGAAACCTGAAAAACACAAACTCAAGGTTTGTTCACAAAATTTCAAATATCTTAAATTTGAGGATGGAAAATAAGTTTTGACTTAACTTCAAACACTGTTAATGATTTTCCACCTCCTTTCCCCCGTGGACCAAAACATGTTTTACTTTAGTCTGGGCAATGAATGTCTCTGTTTGAACTCTGCACGAGGTTTACATATTTTTGAATTATTGGTGACTTCATCAGTGTGGAACACTTTACAGGTTACACATGTGAAGCAGTTCAGTACATCAAATGTTTTTTATTGTATGAATTCAACTTGCTGAGATATGACGGGTGGATTTTGTCAAAACTAAGATTGTAATTCCGAGGCACACTGCCCTGAACATCCAGACATTATCTCACTATACTTAAATACCTCCAGGCACCACGGAGCGAAGAACATGTCTCATCCAATACCTCTAAATGCAGGTACTGTTTTATTTGGTTTATAAGTATGTATGAGATCTAAGTGCTATTTAAATTCATTCTGACCATGTTTCCTTGCAGGTGGGCGAGGGAGGGCAGGTTGAAGATGCTCTGGACGTGGTCAGGGGGGCTTGCTTGGCCGAACCACAGAAACATGGAGTGGCCGTTCTCCAGCAGGAACATGCCAGAGTCGGCAAGAGACTCCTCTGAACAGCGCACCGGAGCGGGCAGAGCATCACTTCCAATGTCCACGTTGTGCTTTTAAAAAAGAAAAAACACCGATTATTAGATTTCAACAGCGTCTGACATTTTAAAAAATTAAAAAAGCATTAAATTACTTATTTAAGAGAATATTCAGGTTGAGATAAATGAATATGCATGGCCTTATCTCGAAAGTATGACTGATAAACAAGCAGGAAACCAAAGTTAGTGTCTCTAAATATGTATGGTACCCTCACCAGTGGGATGAGGCGTGGGTAGAGCAGCAGCTGTGTGTCCTCCACTCCCATGGCCATGACCGACAGCCTCAGATGGGCTCTGTCGTCTGTGGAGAGCTCTGTGCTGCCCACCAGGGGGGCTGTTTTCATCAGGCTGTTCATGTAGACTGGGAACACCTTCATGGTGTTAGGCAGGATCAGCTAAATATGGACACATATATTTAGTGAGTTTCTATCACATAGTTGATAAAATTACAATTACACACAGATCAAACCTAAACATGTCTTGTTGTGACGTTAAATCAAAGCCTGACTTAAAAAGAAACCTGCATTACAGGTTCTGCTCTGACCTGGCTGGCGGCGGAAGGGGTGGCGCAGTTCTTCCTGTAACAGGCCAACATGTGGGCTGTCTGGTTGACCAGGATCTCCCTCACATTCTTTAGAGGCTGGTTCAAGATGGCACGGTAAGCTGAGTGGGCACGGAAAAACAGTTCAAATACGAGAGAGGGGGAATGGGGAAGAAAAAAAGTAAGAAAGTGGAATAAAACGCAAAAGGAGGATTTTATGGAAAAAACACTGGGCAGTGGAAGAGGTGCAGAGGGAGGTGAAGAGTAGCAGGACGAGTGAAAGGAGGCAACAGAACGTGAGGATTATGGTTTTATGGCGGGCTATGTGTTATCTGTTCCTAATCTGAAACATGTGTTCCTTACTTTCACAGCTCATTCATTCTCCTCGGAAGTCAGTGCGCATTAGCTGTGCATCAGCGGGCTACGTCTGCACTACATTACACCCCTCACTCTATAGGAACGACTGTTCATAGATCATAAGATGGAAATTAGAGCATTTGGCCTTAGCGTAAAAAAAAATCTGTGCTTTAAATCCAAACTTGAACTGAAAGACAAAATGATGTTATTTGTTTGGGGGAAACTATCTTAGTTCCTTTTTGTCATGAAATGTAAAAGGACAGTCACCTGATTTGGCAAAGAAGTTGATGAGCGAGTCAGTCTCGCAGCTCTTGAACAGCTCCGACAACTGCGAGCTGCAGTTCAGACTGAGGTTGTGGATGCGCAGGCGTCGCTGGCCGCCGATGGTGGTGTACAGCAAGGCACACTGGGGGAAATGGAAGGCAGACCGAAGATAGAAGCAGACCCTGGAGAGTTCATTTCTGACAGACTGAAGGAAAAAGACACATAACATACCTGCATGAGTGCTCCGGTCTCCTCACTGAGCGTATCGTCGTGCTTGAACTCCACAGTCAAGGCCTTGTCACAGTCCACAGCCGCCATTTCTACATCTGTGGTGTTGTTCATGTGGATGGCACCAAAGAAGTCTGTGGCTCTGAAGCCTGAAGGCAGAAACATGTAAAGTACAGGAAAGACAAACTTTAAAGTACAAGGATTATCTTGTCTTATTAAACACCTGATGGAAAATCCTGCACTGTTCCTTACCTGTACTGGTACGAACACGCATGATGGCGTCAAATCCAATATTCTTCTGCACGTCTTTTCTTAGGTCTCTCAGGAAATGCTCCCCATCTGTCTCCACCTGGAAAGAGGAAGTGCACCTGGGTGAGCAGCAAGTCTTCCATGTGACGTGCATAAGCTCTAACCAGCAGATGGCAGTATTGTCAAATAACAAGCATGACCATGCTGACTCATAAATTAACCTCAGTACAAGTAATTTAATTTAATACCAAGAAAAGCTTTACTGAAACGTCATTCTGGACAAAAGTAAGAAATATAAATGAATATAAATTTGTCAGGTGTTAAAATCCTGTTGCTCTTAGTAAGAGTGTTTTATGTCTAATGCATACACTGCAGTGTTATTAATGAAGCATGTCAGTGTTTGTTTAGACTATGTGTGTTCAACAGAACAGTATTGCTTGAGGCTGTGGAGTGGTTGTACAGTTTGAAGTGGTTTCCCATGCTTAGTTCACTATTCCTTTGGGGCAGTTATATTAGACTGCCAGTTATTATGTGAACACAGAAAGATTTTATTAAGCTGCAGATGCCTTTGCCTGTCTGTGAAATAATCGATTTGTATGGTACTTTCAAGAAGTAACTGAAAAAAATGTTTGTCCATATACTGTATTCTGCAAAGTGCCTCCCATATCCAGTACCTGAAAGCTGTTGTACTTGTACACGGAGCCTCCGGTGTGCGAGGGCACGTCAGCCATGGTTGCCAAGTCGAGGTACTGGCTGGGGAAGAGGAAGAGATCCACGCAGCAGCCCTGTGCCACACAGTCCTTCGACAGTTGCTCATACACTCCTTTCTGAGGCTGGAACAGGGTCTATGAGAAAACAGACGATTCTGCTGGGTAAGTCAGCAGTCCCCTCAGATTTTTTGTAGGTTATAGTAAAACGTTCCTCCAGTCAAGTTCACTCAACACAAAAATCAAAACTACTCACTTTCTCTTTGTCTGTGTTGACCAGCTTCTTGTCATCCCTGTTCTTGAGTTTACCAGGAGCCTCAGCGGTGGGCATGGAGGAGTGGAAGATGAAGATCTTTCCGCTACATTCTGCAGCCTGGAGGTGGCAGAGTGACGAGAGAGGGATAAGATAAAAGATCTCCAAAAGGAGGTCGAACTAAGGTGTGTAGTGTGTTCTCTCCTGATGGGTTGTTTGTAGCAATAGAGTGAAATCATGAAGTCAGGAGAAGCAGAACTGAAATCCTTCAAAAGATCACATTATTCTAATAATGAAAATCAGTTATTTTTAGAGCATTACCTTGTGCTTGCCAAATAAACTGATAGAGAAGATAAAGACGTGTGCATTACTCTGACTGTTTATTATTAAAATGTGAACAACTAGAGGCATAACAAAATAAATAAGTCTATTTGCTAGTGTGTAATATCACAACTGTTTCCAATTAAAAGCTGTGAGAATGTTTCCTTTGGTGTGCGCCAAACACTGACCTCATATCACTGGGAAAGTTTACTGGACTTGAAAGTAAACACAAACATCAGGAAAAAGAAACTTGCTGAATCGAGTTCAGACAAAAGTGCCGATGTTGGCATTGTCTACAATACAATATCTGATATATTTTGACAAATTGAAACAATCTTGTGGGGGTGGTTTCAGTGTATTTTTGTCTTTTGTTCAGATTTAAAATGACCTTTTCAGGAAAAACACACCATTACCTGTTCTAGCTTTGGTACATTTTATGGGGATCAATGAGCAAAGAGACACAATTAACAAAAGATTTTCAACTTAATAGAATTCTTCCACATCTAAACCTACAGCAGCCTCTCATAGTTCAAGGAGGTTGCTGTAGCCTCCCAATCTTCCACTTCATGCTGACAGATGTCACAGTGTGGCTGACCTTAAATGCCTCCACGCCGGCCTGGATGACAGGAGCAAAGACCGTTTCACTCTCGTTGGTGTCTGCAAACATGTCAGGGATCTGGTCCAGGAGGCTGCAGACAAAGGGACAGGGTTATTATGGCTTGTTCAGCAATTCGCCTGAAATTCATAGTATTTAAAAGAAAACCTTGAAGCAAAAAGTAAAACTTGTATAGAAATAAACTGGATCAAACTTTTGGGCCTAACATGTCAACTTCTCAACATGAAAATAAACAGTTTTTCCACAGACTAACAATGAGTTGCATCTCACTTGCAGATAACAGCCCTCGATTCCTGGAAGTTGACGAGGAAGCCGTCAAGTAGCGGGACGAACACTTCCTCCGTGTCTGAAACCACCATCATCTGGGGCTGGGCCAAAGCGCTCTTCACGTTGTAGAAGTGGAGGACCTTGTTGTAAGTGACGAAGCCCACTTTAATCGCCGAGCTATCCAATCCTTCCTCTCTGGTAAGGGAGAAGAGACAAGCGTCTGAACTTCAGAGTGTTTTCTAGAACATCATTTGAAATGTTTATTCTATTTATGTATAAATTCACTTTAGTCCGAGGTAAGAATCTACTGTCATTCCTCCTGCAATAATGCAACTTAACAGTAAAAATAGAAGCTGAATAATGTGGTGAAACTGGCACTTTAAAGCAAGAGAAGACACAAGATAAAAATCTGGTTTGCACATGACTTTCAAGCACCATTTCAGCTATTAAAAAAATCAACTTCCCAGCCATGGTACATTGTCAAGTATAAACATCCTTCCAGGATATAAAGAACATCTCATATGGACTTGTTTATTAGTGTGTTTCCATGTCCAAGTAATTTTTGGTTTATTAAGAAAACAACTATGCCCATTGACCCATGCCTGCTATTTTCTTTTGCTCTTTCTGTTTCTCACTATTACAACTTGCGATAGATTTATCATTATACATACTATCTTTATATAAACTGTATATAAAGATACAGCATATGATCTATAGTACGCTTCATTTTGGCTTTTGTGTATCGGTGCTACATATAACGCAAACAATAATGAACAGTAAGAATAAAAACTGTGATGTTTACCAGAACTCTCTGGATCCGGGTGTGGAACTGGTAGCTACGCTGAACCAGCTCCACACATCAAAACTCTTCACCATCACAGTCATTTAAAAGCATTCCTCGCTGACACTGCCAACTGCAGTTTGTCAGCCGCTCTACTTAAATCATGCAGACGCACCAGGGAACATGTAATGTGGTTCGGAGTGGAACGTATGCCACTGGTTAACTGTGATCCCAGACCCCTATGTGAACATTAGTCATGGGTGCTGTTGGAAATAATAGACTCAGATTTTATGTTATCCTTTCTAATGCCAGATAGAGATTAGAAATACCAACAATGAAAAAAAAAAAGTCTACATGCCTTGTTCTACATCTGCATTTACTTTAACCTGCATTTACTTTATTTTGAGTGAACCTGCCAAACACTGCAGAATTGTACGAAGCATATAAAAATGCAGCGTCTTTAATTTAGGGCCTGTAAAAACAAAAGAGAAGATTCAAATGCAGCTGAAGAGATGATGTCATGGTATCACACAAATATAGAAATATTGTTGCCGGTGTTAATAAAGCAAAGAGAAAGAACCAGGTGGAGTAAATCATCTTCTCCTGCCACGATCAATCAAAAATCTCACTTCCGGAACAACTGTTACCACAAATAGCGGAGCCATCTGTACAGCAATTTCTTTTTTGTTTTGTTTTGTTTTTCTATCTCATGCCTGCACTATAATATTTTCCGTTCTTGGCAGCCGTGGCGCCCTCCTCAACCGATACCGACCATCTGCTAAACGTCATGCAGGAATATTCAGCTGATGAGAACAAATAGTTGGCTTGATGTTTAGGACTTGAGGGATGTCCTATTTTGGCAAGGTGGGTGTTGAGAGTGAACGGCATACGGTTCTGCATTTTAAACAGATCATGGTGCAGTTTCTTGAGAATATGGTGATTGTGCTAATTCTGGAAAAACAGGGAGGTGACAAGAATTCTCAGCTTTCAGTGCATTCAAAAAATCAAACATGACTCACGGAGGGAAAAGATAAGTTAAGGAGTTAATCGCCCTTTAAGCGTGTTTTTAAAACCCTGTATACCCACTCATTTTGGTGTAAAAGAGGTATAAGTATAAAGCACATATAGTTTTTTTCCCTGTGCTGTGTGAATGAGTGTGTGCTTTTCTGAGTTATCGTGTACCTGGGCAGCTTGTCTAGTAGAGTCTTCAGCTCATCACATATCAGTTTGACCAGGCCACTTTTGATGTTGCTGTAGGACACGTCAATCATGAAGATGTAGGCAGGAGGATTTGGACGCTTGTTGTTCTGCGGGAGATGAAGGTAGAGGGTGAAGTTAATTTTGACTTGACAGGCATGCAGGATAAAAAACCTTATTTCAAAATGAAATGAGGAACAAAATGTGTCTGGTACAAACAAATTATTACTCTTTTTATTCCTGAATTCTGTTTTTAAGGGTCTGGAGTCTTCCACCTTAAGTTTCTGTAATTAGTTCCCTAAAAACCAGAGGTGCTTTCATTTATGTTTGCTAATTATATGGTGTAGCTGTAAGAAGGCTGTGCTCGG
Organism: Paralichthys olivaceus; assembly: GCF_024713975.1. Classification (NCBI taxonomy): domain Eukaryota; kingdom Metazoa; phylum Chordata; class Actinopteri; order Pleuronectiformes; family Paralichthyidae; genus Paralichthys; species Paralichthys olivaceus. The sequence goes on from NC_091114.1 coordinate 9,389,195, forward strand.
TATGAACTCCTCAACAGAGGTTAATGGCAGTGGTGTGTGTGTGTGTCAGTAAGACCCTGTTATGTTTCCACAGTTACGAGCCATGACAAGACACTCACCTTGCAGGCTTTTGTTTAATCACTGGCCTACAGAGAGTGTTTATAAGTCTTAATAAACAGAGCAAAAAGTAGGCCAGTCGAGTGACTCAGCTTTGCCAATGTACTCTGACCCTCTGATGTTGTTCTCAACAGCCGCAGCCTCCATGGGGACACAGTTGATTTGTGTCTGTCTTTTTTTAGTTTGTGTCAGTGCATAAAAGACAAACTTCTGAGGAAAGTTTTATATGGCGCTCTCTGTGTGAAATCATCAAACACAGCCTGAATTCATGTACTTGTGTCTCTACTGTTTATTTAATGCACTCTATAATGGCAATTGAGAAGTGCTGTACCTTGCAGTAGTCCATGGTGGCTGTAAACTCATAGGATCCCAAGGACAACTCAGGCCTCTCGTAGAAGTCCACCCTACGGCCCATGTGGTCAAGATGTTGGAAGAAGAAGACTGGCACTGGGGTAAGACAACAAAATACATGAATCACGACGTTTGCATAATATACAGTATTCATAGAGTTTTTATTTAAATTTACTACATTTTTATCTTCTTTTTCTGCCTAAATCTTTAGGACGAAATACCATTTTTGCGTAGTACTGTACCTTCGTTGACACAGTTGCAGAAAGAGCACTGGTAGCGACGACCGCCATCGATAAACTGCATGTAGGGACACATGTAGGCCTTGCATCGGTTGCAGCGGATGGGGCCTGTCTCACCGTGGTCCACAACATAAAGAGGAGTCTACACACAGACAGGTACACAATAAGTTCTAATCAAGTACTCAACCAAATTAATTCTGTGTTTTTTAAAAGGAAATCGATGACTTAACAAAATACTTCAGCGTGTACAGAAAACCAAGTCAGATACACAGATTATATTGAATGGTTTATTTCTTGTGATGCTGCCCGTGTTTTCAGCAATGCAACATTTACCATACATGGACCATACTAAATTCTGCTCTGTCTCAAGCATCGCTGATTCCATGGCACCCAAACCATACACACTGCACTTTCATATACACAACATTTGTCTCTTATGGAGTAAGAATGTTGAGCATGAAGCTGTTTAATGTATACCACAGTCCAGTTTGCCAACCAAACACTGTGTAAGACTTTTTATTTAAAGTTCCCTGCGTGGTTTGACACAATATAAATTGAAAATATTTGCTTCAACCGAAATGAAATACCATAACACACATGTAGAACCACTACAGTATCTAAGAGCTGTTTACTCGGTGCAGTAAACAAAATATGGTGGATGATAAATCAATCAATTGAACATCCAAACACAAAATCATGCTCCTTTGAGTATAACAAACTCAGTTGGGATTTAGTTTCACTCTTATATTTCTGGTGGGAATCTGCTCCATGGCTGGAAGCAAATCAAAAAAGTACGATACACTTACATTTGATTGCTTTTGTATAAAACCTCCTTTCTTCTCTAGTGGTCCCTGCAGATCTGACATTAGCTAATTAGCCTCAAGCCAGATGAGAGAAAGCCAACATTACCTAAAAAGGCCAGTTGGTTCCTGGGACATGGTGAGTGTAGGGGGAAAGTATCTAAGACAGGATTCTTGGACCACACATGATCCAACAGCAGGGTCATTCATCGGACAAATTAACTTTTGTAGTACCAAGAGACATCTATCAAAGAGCTTAATTTAGTGGACACTTCTAACACAAGGTTGACCACCACAAATCTCCATCTGTTGTCGAGACACTGGCATATATTAGAATTTATCATTCCCTGCAAGAGTTGAACATGGAGGACAATGTGGCATGAGGTCAATATGATTTTATTAGAAAGTGATTATGTATTGTTGATCTAATTGAACATGTGATTGGAGATGCTATATATAGAGTTATACAAGTTATATATATATAAATCCACAACTTACCTCATTCTTTGGCAAAGTGGCAAAGGGTTTAATGACGCAAGCCAGGGGCACTTGGCACTGCTTGGCCAGATCGGCCGTGCAGGGGAGAGAGTAGGTGGTGCAGCGTATGAACCTGGGACTGGCATTGCCTGGGATTAGCAAAAACAACGGTCAATGGCCTTGATATTATCACTGAGCACATAGTTGAATGAGTCCTTTCACCTAGTTCTGCATTTAAAATGTATTGTAAAAATAAATAGTTAATATTTATAATCCTCAAGGAGATATAAGTAAAAGCCTTGAACTTGAAAAGTATTTACCACATTCAACATGAAAACAATTGAACCTGATGTGCTCAACTTTTATCAAAAACACAGACATTTTAAGTATCAATAGAAATGAAAGGATTTTCACCTACATTTGCAACAGATTACCATCATTTACAAATATCCAGTGCTTTAAAAATCGAAAATTACATGACTAAAATTCCAGACCAATAAAGGTCCAGTGTGTAAGATTTAGGTTAAAGGGCTCTTGGTGGAAACTGAATATAAAAATAATCATAATAATGTTTTCACTTGAGTGTTATCTCCTAAATTGTACAAATTGTTGTTTTCTTTACCCTTGAATGAGCCCTTTATATTTATATAGGGAGCGGGTCCTCTTTACAGAGGCCACCATGTTTTCCTACAGGAGGTCAACCTGGACGAACTAAACAGCTTTTGAGTTTTTATGACAACTGAAGGATTCCTCAGGTTCTCTCATGTTTGGAAGGGGGAGGGTGAGGTGACAGGTATGCAGCTGCAAAATGCAACTCCACCACTAGATGTCACTAAATCCTACATTACAATCCTATCCTGAATCTTTAGAAGAGTATATCTCTGCAGCAACATGGTCAATATGTCTACTGTTATACTAGTGAGGTTTCTGCAAAGGTGTAAGCATGAGCATAGATGTTGGTAGGTCAGATTAAATGAAGTTGGGAATGCAACATAAATGAAAGACAAGAATACAAATTTAGAGTGAATATTCCCTATGAAATCAAACAGTTGTAGCCCAAAACGTATAGAAATCTATATCACAACATCTGATCATTGTCTGTGCTAAATTTTATCCTAATAATGTGTAGTGAAACAAAGTTAGAGAGGTTTGAAGTGTTATTTTGGTTACCCTGGTCCTGTGCTGTGAAGTCAGTGGTGACCAGAGGTGGAACCTGTCCTCTGATGTTTGTGCTGAAGACCTGTCCTCCTTGGTTGGCCTGGTCGTCCTGAATGATCTGGGTCTAAAACAAATTTTATGTAAAATATGTAAATACCATATTTCTAAATGAAAATGTAATTAATGCAGCTCCATGACATTCTTTGATCACCAACCATTTTTCTGTAAATCTAGATCATTTCCTTTATTATTATCCCATTACCTGAAATATAGTTAATAAAAATGATTGAAAACAACCCATAATGTTAACAAAAGACAATATGTACAGTACATGCCTTTGTCAAGCATCTTTTGAAGATTTTATAAGCCACTAGCTTAGGACAGAACATGTAGTATGACATATGTGGTATGTTGGTATGTGAAGGAGGTCCCCGGAGGATTAGCTGTCAACTCACTATGCTTGGGATCGAGTCAGGGTCCAGTTTCTTTTGCGGTGGGCCAGCCAGTGCGCCCGGTGTTCCAGGGAAGGCCCCTGGCATGCCCTGCTGGGGCCCAGCCATGTGACCCCCAAACTGACCTGCACATTGACACAAGACATCCAGGCTATTAGAGAAGTTTAACTGTAAAGTATGAAGATGAAGTATGAAGCTTTGTTTGTAAGCTGTAGAATAAGTTCTGATCTGACCGCTCAAATACCACCCATGAGATAATGTTTTCATCTTCACCAGAAAGACAAATATTTATTCTCCTGTCATCCTTTTGGTTTATAGAACTATTTGACAAACAAAAACTTTCTATTGTGCAGAGCAACCTGAAAAAAAAAAATACACATCATGACACACTACTACTTTGACCATGTATCAACAGCCCTGCAACTAATTTAACAAGTAACTAAAACAATCTGACTATAATAAACAAGGACACATTTCTTGTTTGGTGGCAGAGTCTGAGTTACCAGCTTGCTGTGGGTATCCTGGTGGACCAGTGGGTCCAGGACCAGGCTGCTGAAAACCTCCTGGGCCTGGAGGCGGCGGGCCGGGAAAAGGTCTGCCCATGCCTGCCATGCTCCCTGGGGGTGACTGCGGTGGAGCCATGTGAGGGGGCATTTGCTGGGATGAGTGGACTAACTGCGGGCCAGGAGGCATCTGCGGATGGCCCATCGCTGGTGGAGGAGGCACCTGGAAAGGCTGTGGGGCTACAGAGCCTGTTGGTGGAGGAGGGCTCTGCATGGGCCCTGGGGCTACGAAAAGAGGAAAGTTGCAACAATATATTAATTGTAGAACTGCTATAGTAAAGGTAATAATTTAGTTATGTAGCCATTGATGGATCATGTAGAAATCCATAATCCTCCAGAAATTGAACATATGTTGCTGTAGGATGAGAAGCAGTGTAAATTTGTAAAAAGCAAACTTACCATAGCCGCCCATATTCATAGCACTCATCTGATTGGTGAGCTGTTGTGCTGAAGGCGGGGCAGGTGAGGCCATGCTGTTGTATGGGAGCTGTGGGGGTTGTCCATAAGCAGTAGATACAGCTGGTGGAGCAGGGTACCTGAGGTGGTACAAGGACAGTTACAGCAGGTAGTGGTCTCATATATAAAAGCTGCTAATAACATTTTATTCAAGCTGCATGATGTCAGTAGAATGAGCAGCACAGCTGCCTGTAAACTTTGCTGTTTTGAAATAATCTGTTCAGACAATTTTATCAATAAGAAGATAAGGGATATCATCACCTTTACTTTTTCCTTATGCAGTTGAGCAAAGTAAACTAACAACTTCTCAGAGTTCCTTTACGCATTCTTCACCTATTTGTGTTGATATCAGAGAAGATTCATCGTTACCTTTGTGGATGAGCGCCATTCTGCTGGACATTTGGATTGTACGAACTGCACGCTGGAGGCGGAGGCATCCCGGCGGCAGAGGAAACTGGGGATTTCATCATACCTGCAGTGAGTAAAATGACATAATTTCAGTGCTTGTTTGCACTTCACTTCGAGCTTGTTTCAGTGTGTAGTTATGAAATATGGTCAAGAAATTGACCGTATCTTTGCTCGTGCCGTTGGTTCTAAATATGTGGGTATCACAGTGGAATAGCAGATGAATTACAAGCTGCAAACTAAGACATCTTATGAGCCATTTCTCATATTCTGCTAAACATATAATTTGGTTTCTTTCCTGCACACAAAACAACAAATGTGATCTCGGAGAGCTGGGAAATTATAAGGTTCTATTGCTATTATGGAGAAAAACGCATCATTTACTACAACTGATGAGCTGAAATGCAGAGCTTCCACTGGCAAGAGCAGACCTGTTAATTGAAAGCCTGACAACCATGATATTTGAGAACCATTCCAAATGTGCGGGCAAACGACATCTACCTGTCGGTGGAGCGGTGAAGGCCTGAGGTGGCCCGCCGTAGTGTCCATAGAGGGGCTGTGCAGGACCACTCCCGAATCCACCTTGGTAGCCCCCCATCCCTGGCTGGGCCTGGGAGTACGGGGGTGCGGCGACATAACCCTGCTGACTCATCTCGATGAAACGACCCTTACTTCCTTCTCATTCCAAGATGCATGAGCTTTGAGGCTCTGTGAAGTTGAAAAGATGACATTAAAGACAAGAATTCATCGTTTGCAGTAGAACAAAAATCACACAAACCATGCACAGTTTGCATCAGGCGTTTCTATTTATGTATTTGTTGAATGAATCCAGTATGTTTACAAGCCAAATAAGCAACAGCTAATGTTTGACCTCGTGCAATCTCCATTTCTGGTGTAACATGGACCTTTGGTGCTTCTTATTGACAGATAAGGAAGATTATCTTCAGCAGGAGTCACCTTCTCTGTTTTGCTGCCAGCCATTGAAAAACACTTGTTGTGGATTATGGGTCTTAATGTCCTGGCTCCTAAATGACAGCAAAACTTTCATTTCTCCAATATGTCAAGTCTTTTACAAACTTCTAGGCGCAGCTGGGTCAACAACAACAACAACAGCTGTGCTCAACACCACTGACGCCCTTTATTACAACTCAATAAACCAATCACCCGATACACATCCCCCTAAGAGAAAGAGAAAGAGATAAATAGACAATCGTTGTTTACTGTTTACAGCTCAATGGTAAAGTCGTTCTGCCACTTCCCACATTCTGCCACGTCAAGGGACCGTTATGAAGCATCCCTGCGTGATTTCTTTACCGATTCACATCCAGCTTTACCCTCGTATCCTCACCCTCACCAGATTCCTATTTCACCTTAAACTTCACATCAGAGGAGTGCACTGACGTGACGTGTCTATTAGCCGACATTAATCACAGGACACATCTTGCTAGCAGCGCGGAAATCACCACAAACTTTACTTCTCTTTTCTTTTAACTCCGCACCGGAAGCAGAATAATCACTGGGAAGTTGTTAGTGGAGCTGAACGGGGTGCTGGGTCCACGTGTGCGCGTGTGTGCGCTTCGTGTTGTAAATAGTGTCGCAGCGTTATTTACCTGAATGTTTCAGCGGTCCTCTCCTCGGTGGAAGAAGCGGAGTGCCACGTCAAACTCCACCGAAGCGCCGGTCGCTACGTTACGAGGGAACCGAGACACCCGGAGTTTCCGGCGGCGTATTTCAAAATAAAGTCCCTACAGGCGAATAAACCTTCTCGGACGCTATAAAACGAGACAACAAGAATCTTTAAACTTTAACGTGGAGTTTTTACATCTCTAGAAAAAACGGTTTAACGTTTTGTGCATCAAAAGATCTCGTTTAAATGTTACCTTGTGCTTTTATTTTGAAGAGTTGATATTAAGGTCCCTATGGCGATCTGTTTCTAAGCAGCTTCACAGGACACTGAGTTGTACATGTCGCTGTGCGCATGCGTGAAGCAAAGGGATCCCATACACGTCAGCACATGTCACTGATCTATAACCATAGATAGACTGTATATAATTCTATATGAAAGACTGTATATAAGACTGTATATAAGTCTATATATGTCTGTATATAAATCTATATGTAAGTCTGTATATAAGTCTATATATAAGTCTATATGTAAGACTGTATATAAGACTGTATATGTCTGTATACAAAGTCTATAAAGTCTGTATGCAAGTCTGTGTACAAGTCTATATATAAGACTAAACAGAAGTATGTATCCAAGCCAAACACAAGGGCATAAGAATAATAAAAGGTAAAAATGAGTTAAGAACAAGTTGCAGTGAGATGAAAGTCCAGCCACCAGAACCACTACAAAGCTGTCACTCTAAAGAAGTATGTGCTAATGGAGATATCGACAATACAAATATCATAAGCGTAATGTATCTTACACCAAAGAAGGTTAAGAAGTGTGACTTTTTTTTTTTTTCCAGATCACATAAGTACATTTTTCAAAAAAACAAACATGTAGCATAAAAACCTGTGGATTTTCCAAAATCGAAATAAATGCTGTTGCCCTCTGATCCCTGGTGTAAACATATAAGTAGACCGAACATATTAATATGTAAAAACTGAACATATATGTACGCAACACAATAATTACTCAAAACATAGTACACAGTACGACATAGTATGCAGTCAAATAAAGTATATATCAAATATAGTACTAAATATATACAACATTCTTGCCGACATTTTCCTTTGCTTTCATTTTTATTTCAAACTTTCAGAATGACACCGGGGCCCCTATAGGGAGGTTTCCTACTGAGATGTCATTGTGAATACGCCATTGGTTGTTTAAGAGAGAGGGGGGTGTAGTCACTGGCCACGTCATGAGACATTGCTGTGGAGTAAAAGTGTGTCAGCCCTCGAGGGCCCCCTCTTGGCTTGAGGCCCCAAGCAGTTGCATGTCTTCTCTGTTCACCTGAGCAGCCCACACTCTCTGTTATCATAAAAACATATAACAATTTTATAAATAAAATAAAACATGGGTGACAACATCAGAACAGAATCAGTATCAAATTCTTTAAATGCAGGACTGTGGAAGTTGTTGAAGTTAAAGTTACAGGCCACATCACATCGGCTACATACAGTTAGGATTGATTTAGTTGTTGATGGCATTGGTGCCTAAAATTTCAGTGACATAAATAAGCCTTTATTTAAATAATCAAGTGGATTGTTAAAAATGTTTATTTAATTCTGGACAAGTCCACATTTTCTTGGGGTTGTGGTTTTGAGTTTTATTTAAAACTTTCATTACAAGCTGTAATTGTGTTTGTATTCATTACACTGAGGCCTACGCCCCTGATTTGAATCTTGAGGAAGAAGTAGAAGGGGAAAAGGAGGGGGAAGAAGAAGGAGGAAGAAGTAAGAAGAGGAAGAGGAGGATGAAGTAATGGAAGGGAGGAAGAAGTAATACAGTATATGAGTATTAAGACTATGTAATAGAAGAAGAGTAAGAATAAATAGGGTGTGAGTATCAATAATATGCAACAGAAGAAGATGAGCAAGTAATAGAGTATATGGATATGAGTATGTGAGTATTAAAGAATATCTAACAGAGGAGTATTAAAACTATGTAATAGAATAGGAGGAACTAATAGAGTATATGAGTATTAAAGTATGTAATGGAAGAAGATGAGTAAAAGTAATAGACTGAGTACTGCAAGTATAATAGGAGATTAGGAATATTCTATATGGAGGAATATAATAGTAATGAGTGTAGAGAATATGTACTAATACACAATAATATTGACTTGTTGCTGAGGACTAACTTGAGTGTCTCTCAGTATTCACCAGGATGATTCACCCCCCCCCCTCTCTCTCTCTCTCCATGCAGGACTCAAACCACCAGTTGCACGCCGACGCCTGCAGGCGGGTCCATGCGCCGTGACGTCTCCAGCAGCGGGCTGGACTCGGGCAGAGCTCGGGTGATGGGGATTAGACAGAGCAGCGGTGGAGACGGGGTTTGTGCAAAGTGCTGCTGCGGCAGTCAGCTCCATGGTAGCGCTGCTGTGTGGATGAAGAAGAGCGGCGCGCAGCATCATGGGCACCGGGGATTACATCTGCGTGACGCTGCGTGGTGGTGCACCCTGGGGATTCACCCTGAGAGAGGGAGAGGGAGACACCTACAGACCTTTCCTCATTTCACAGGTATCCGTCTGTCTGTCTGTCTGTCTGTCTGTGTCCCCATGCCTCTGTTTCTCTATGTGCATCTTTTCCCCTATCACAATCTATCTCAATCTCGATATATATCTCTATAGCTTCATCTCTCTCTCTATAACTCTATCTCTCTCTCCCTCTCTACATACATCTCCCCACCATCTCTCTCTTTATCTTTCCCTTTCTCTATAACTCTCTCTATAACTCTCTATATCCCTTCATCTCTCTATAACTCTCTCTATCTCTCTACCTATCTCTATAACTCTCTCTATCTCTATAACTCTCTATATCTCTTCATCTCTCTATAACTCTATATCTCTGTCTATATCGCTCTCATTTTGTATAACTCCATCTCTCTCTCTCGATATCTCTCTCTATCACTCTCTCAATCTCTCGATAGCTCCCTTGATCATCTATCTATCAATCTATCTATCTATATATATACATTTCTCCATGTTTATCCTTATCTTTCTCTATATAACTCTATATCTATAATTAACATGAGGTTAGTATTTTAATGTATCATATGAGAATAGGGCTATGTCTGTAAATATGTTGAGAGTTTTACTGTTGGATATTGGAGACTGTATAAATTCCCCGTCAGTTTGGATAACGAGCCATATCGGCTTCAGTTTTGATAAAGTTTCTTTTGAGCTATTCACTGGAGAAAAGAGAAATCTTAAGTTAAACAGTCCCTGGTGGGAGAAACATTTTTTCAGAGCAGTGTGTGTGTGTCCCTGCATTTTTGTGTCTGTGGCTGTGTTTTGGTGCAAGATTCCTCTGGACCCTTATATGGTCAAGGCCGAGGGAGAGTGTGAAGCTGAGGCCAGTGTGATCTGTTATCACTCACAAAGATTACAGCAGGAAAGCAACACATCATTTGGACATGTAATCGACCTGAAGAGTGAAACGTACGTGTGTTATGTAGGAATAACGGGGCAAGAAGAACATGCAGATGGTTACAGGAGGTTAGACAAATATAGATACGCTTATAAGAACATATCAGCTCTGTGGTGTTTGCTTAAAGCTGATAGTGTGGTAATAAACCTGAGAAATAACTGCACACTGCAAGCGATGAAGCCACTTTTGTGATGGTGCATTTACATACATGGTATAAGAGGAACTTAAGAGTTGATTGATAACCATGCTGTACAAATAATTTCCATGTTAACTTGTGTCGTTTGCTCATCTCTTTCTAACACAAGCAATGATGTATGTGGGTGTAACTATAGTTGGAGCTGATGACATTATCACACTTCATCCTCTGGACCTCAGAAACTTTACATTGTACATTTAAATTATCCACTATGTCATTATTTCTCTAAAAGCTATGACTTTAGATTTAATGAGCATTTGTAAAAACCTCTAAATCATGTTCACAATTACCTTTGAAGGCAGATAAAATGCTGCAATAAAACCATAATTTCTTATTTTTTATGTGATGCAGAACATTTAATTTTGCATGTACTTTATGGGCGAGGTAAGAAAGGTAAAGCCAGGTGCTTTTATTTTGAAGATCAGTGCAGCCTATATATAGTCATGCATGTTCACTAGTACTCAGGTCGCACACGTCTCTCATCAGCTTGCCGTCGGCGTAGTGAAGTTGTAAATGTTTTTCTTCAGCTGCATTCCTGTGACATCAAAGCTTCGGCAGAAGAAAGCGTCCTGAAAGCATCCGTTGATCATTTTAATGACATACTGATACACTTTTTTTTAGTAAGGCTGTAGATATTGTCTCCACACCTCACTGCATAAGTCTCTGTAGACTGAATAGTTAAACGTAAAGCAACCTCTGAAACATCTGGACTGAAAGAATGAATTTATCATGGAGTTCTGGCATTTGGACAACAAAATAAAAAAGTTTATGCACTTATACTCACTGTTTCTGAAGTTTTTCCAAAAGTTATATTACATTATATGAAAAAATAAAGGCCTGAGTCTTTGCAGCTCTCTCTGCCCCTTTCACACTTAACTTCTGTCCTACAAATAAAGACCATAGTGCCAAAAATATCTAGAATATATATATATATATAAAAAACAATAGGTCTTAAAGTCAAAACCAAACGTGCACAACTTCCAATCAAGATCCTATCAAATGTTTTTCTCAAACTTATTCCTCTTGATTCATGGCCATCTTACAAGACTGTTACTTTTAATGTACGGTGAGCAAATACCCCCACAAAGTTATGTTCACTGTAGGGCGAAGGAGTTTTGCATGAGTCAACATGACCCTTACAAAATGCTTTGCCAAAAGGTTGCAGCATCCGCGAGCTTTAGTAAGCAAACCAACTGTGAAAGTCCTCTGTCATTTTGCCCTTATGGGAGAATACCCCCTACATCTAATGCCCGTGTAAGCTTTAATTTTCTCTCCACGCCCCCACACAAGAGTCCTGTAAAATACCCTGGATTTGAGTGTTTGCCCTGTTAAAGCAGTAGTAGATGCATTTGCCTCACTTTTGGACATCTGGGGGCTTTAGTCCACCTCATCTGGAAGGCATAACTCTGAACATACCTCCAAACTCTTCTGGAGGGAGAGCAGATTGTGTTTGCTGAGAGTCGAAAAAGAAAAACATGCCAAGATGGAGGCATGTAAGCCACAGTTTGTCTTTTTAAATGCTTCTGTTGAATGCAGTGAAGAGAAACTGTTTTGTTTCCCCGGGAGAAAGTGATTGTTCCGTGCGCTGACAGGCGGTGCAGTGCGAGGGGGCACAGGGTATCCACTCTTAAAAGGTTCTCTCCATATAAGGGAAGCTGTGTTTTTCTTCTTAGTTGGAGTCATGGCCCGAGTACAAAGTTGATGAGGTCACCTTATTTTTAAAGCTACAGAAACTGCAACAAGTCCTGACCTGCAAATTCACCAACACACCTTTTGAAGAAAACATGGAAGAATTATCGTACGCACTTTTTGGATGTCTTATAGAAAATACGTTAAAAGACTTGGTGATGCCATGTGCATTAATGCGAAACAGACTTTCAGAATTAGAAATTGTTTAATCATCAGAACCTGAGCAGGAGACATTTTTGGCCTCCTAATTACTAAAGTATGTCATCTTGGTATGTGGAATGTCAACATGCATCAGATCAGTTATGGAACACTGAATAGCAAAATGTAATCTTAATGCAAGTCTGCAAAGTTTCTAACTTTTGGGCGACGGGCTGGAGTCTGCAAGTTGAAATTAATTACGGCAATAATGAGAATCATCATCTAAATTCCACTAAATTCTATTCAGAGGCCGAGTTAGGAGTCCTCTTTGCCTGGATTATCTTGGACTTTGCAGAGTAAAGAGTGCTCTTGTTGCTGATGTTTCAGCTCTAACACGGCACCATAGGAACCTTATTAAGCTGCCAAGCAATCAGCAAAATGCCATTGCCTCATTCACCCAGTGCAGTTTTTCCCGGAGTAAACAAAGTGCTCCACAGTTACTGGAGTTTTGGCATTGTGTTGTTTTTTTTTAACATCCAGGGAGGCAGCAGATTTGACGATGAGACTTTTTCCTCTCACATCATTCATGCAAATTAAGGCAAGCAGCTTTAAAATTTGAATAAAATAGGAATGAGCTACAGTGTTCGTGGCTGTGGATGCTAATGAAAAAAATAAACCACTTCCAGTTATATTCTTGTAGTGAGGTTTTTATATTTGTCAAAATAAGGATTCAAACTGTAGACCAGTGAGGAACACTTAAACATAGATTATTTATGTTTTTCCTCCTCACCTGAAGGAATATACAGTATATGAACTGGAAACAGTATCTATGGTATTTTCACTAATCACTAATATTGCAAATATGACGTACGTGTCCTCAAATGTCAGATATTGTTTTCTTTGGAGAGGAACTGAAGCTTAACTGTAGTCAAATATAGTTTATATATATTTGTTAAAGTAAATATCAGTGCTGTCAATCATCAATATAACTTATAATTTCAATACTCTCAACTTATTAACCATACTTTCCAAAATTAATCTACAAAATGAATCTACAGTTCTAATAAAGGGAACTAGACTATACGTATTCTGCCCCGAGCGAACAAGACTAGATGAGTGAATGAAAACATTAAACACTACTCTCCTCCCCACATGGTGGAAGTGGTACCTGCAAACAGCTGGAAAATATTTACCTCAAATTTAAAAAAAAAACCTAATTGCTTTAAGCTGTGAAGAGCAGGAACCGCCGGGGGCTACATGAGCACATCACGCGGTCCCTCTTTCCCTGTGATTTTTTTCCATTGTGCTTGAGCCTATTAAATAGATAATTTGAAAATGGCCGACCCAGGATAATTCAGGCATAAATGTTGTCTTAATTGTGACCCCACATGATGCGAATTCAGACGATTGGTGCTGGTGGTAATTTTGGAGGGCACTTTATTCGAATTTGAAACTTTCCAGCACTGTTTATGATCCCTCTTGTCCGACACCTACAGTAGCGCTCATTTGTTTTCCTCTCCAGCCCAATTACTGCAAACTGGGTTTCTCGTTACAAGCAGTTTACGAGCAGTAGGAATGAAAACACAGTGGTATTCGCCTCCTTTGAGTGTTACACGAGTGTCTTTGCGTTGCGAGGGGAGAAGACGACAAATGTTTCCCCTCCTTTTTTGGAGCACAGCTGGTTGCTGTGGCCCTCCAGACGAACCCATCATCCCTGTTGTAGTGAGGTGTGCATCCCCTATAGACGGGCTCACAGGTTGCCTTATAGGGCCTGTGTGCATACTGGTTCACTCTTATAAACTCAGGGATGGAGTCACAGGAGGGTTTTACCTGAAAGCAACCAGCTCTATAAAGTAACTCATAAAATATGTTTGTATATATAGTGACTCTTTATTTGTCCTGGCTGGCTTTTTGTCAGATACAAGATTTGTGATTGAGTACTTGGATGCAAAGAGTTAATTACTTATTGTGCTCAGCAATTTGTATGACAAAACTAAATAAAAAAAATAGAATATTATGGGATATAAACTGCATTCGTTTCCTCGTGTCCATCCATGGATTCTCCTTTCCTTCATTCAGCAACTAAAGATGTATGTGTGGGCATTGCCATCTAGTGACAAGATTGTTGTACTGCAGGTTTTGAGAGTTGAATGCAAGTCAGTGGAGGTGGGACAGCATGTGTTCAAATTCCAAAATCAAAATAGTGCAGTATAGTGAAGTAAATTTGTGATAAAGATAATGGCATTGTTTTTCAGAATTGGTTTATAATTTGAAAAATATAGCTTTTACAAATATATGATTTACATTAACATATATATTTATATATATTTTTGTATAAAGAGAGGTTGAGAATGAATCACATTTACTTCTACATTGCCCATATAATGATGAGTTAAGAATATCTATATTGCATGAAATATATGCTTGAAATCCAGTGTTGCAGTGACGATGACAGAATGGAAAGGTTGTTTAATTCTAATGCTTAAAAGTTGCCTACCTTTGCCTATATTGTCAGAGAGCTGGAAAACCTTGGTTGTTTTCAGTTTTAAATCCTCTTCGCTGTTCCACAATGAGCATGCACTGCTGCTCGTCAGGTCCTCCTGTGTCACTTTAATATGAGAAACCAAGGTGACTGTTTTGGTTTTGTTATGGTGTGAATCAACTTGAAGAGCGAGGGAGAACATTAGTGTGATAGATGGCAGAGCGACAGGTCCAGTGTCGCCTCAGGTTAAACTGAATTGACTGTGATCTATCATTAAACATTACTGGGGAAATGTGCAGATTAATCCTACAGGTCGATTTAACCCGATGAATAGATGTGACTTAATAATCGTGAATAAATTTAACGGTGAGGTTGTGCATTATCTCAACCGATATCTGAAGGTTATATTTTTGGACATTTTGCCTTTAATTGACTGTTAATATTAAAGAAACATGGAGTTGGAGGGATTTTAGATGGCAAGATGTCACATGTAACACCCTTCAGTGTTACTTAAGAAATACGAAAAGCACTGCAGACCTTACAAACCCACCTAAAGCTGTTTATTTGTAGTATTTGCAAAATATCTTTCGCTGAGAGCATATCCGCTAATTGCATGGACCTGAAGTAATCATTTATCCCCTCGCGTATATAAGTGGTCTTTTGTGCAAAAATGTATGAGGTGTTTCTCCTTATTAAATCCTCTTATTAATGAACCATTTTATCGGACTCAGGAACCAATTACAAGAGAACAAAACCATCAATCATTAGCTCAACTGTGCAAAGAGGTGCCCTTTACATGGATCTCAGCAGAGCTGGCCTAGTATTGCAGCAGCATGGTTGAAATACCAAGTGGATTTGCCACTTTTATTGTCGTGCACCTTCGATGCTATCGTGACACTAAGTGTATATTCTCGTGTGAATGGTGCAAACTGTCGCCGAGATTATTGAGTGAATTTCCAAGTGTTTTGAATTAATTCTACATCTCCCTTGTTCTTCTTTTATATTTCTAGAATAATAATCGAAATGTTTATATTTGGTTCATGTCTGACTGCTATGACTAGAAAAACTTTAAATATTACACTGATTTATGTTTTCTCCTTTTGATTTTCATAAAAATGCATAATCAATCTTTTCTCCATTGAAAAAAAACAGTACAAATACTACTGTCCTCTAGTTTTCCGAGATCAAATTGAATTTGTGTGGCTGACCTGAGGGGACAGGTTTCTGTATTATGACCTCAGTACTATCTGACATTTCAAAAAAACATAAATATTGACTCCCTGAAAATAGCAGCAGTCATAGTGTGTATAAAGTAGTGGACATTTCTCCCACTGTGCAACTGCTCAATATCATCATGTGATAATTTCACCACTGTCGTCCACAGGTAGAAAAAGAAGGCAGCGCCTTTTTGGCCGGAGTGCAGGAAGGCGACGAGGTGGTGTCGCTCAACGGCGAGCCGTGCGCTGATCTCACCCTCTTACGGGCCCTTGCCCTCATCGACACGTCAATCGACTGCCTGCAGCTGCTTCTCAAAAGGTGTAGTTCCCACATGTCACCCAATAAATTCACAATTGGAGGGGAACAAAATGCATGCAAAATCTATAACCGTGGAATATGTTGTGTGTCGTGACAAATGGGCCCTGCAAAAGGTCCTTGGTGTTCACCACAGCAGTGCAGAAATCATTACAGCACCACTGTATTAGCATTTAGATAGCATGTTGTTTTGTTTCTTTTATGACCTGCATCCTTCTTCGCAGCTCAGTGACCCTATGTGTGTACATACACTGGTGTGTATATACTGTGTGTACTGGTGACTGAATGTGTGTCAGCCATGGTGACCTTCCAGCTGGCTCGGCCGAGGTGTAACAGACTTGTGTGATTGACGTGCAGCTGCTCAGCCATTACTCAGTGGGCACTGCCAGTGTGTTAACCATGCTGAGATCTCCTCAAATGTTGCTGCATGCGCCCTAGTGTGTCCGCTTTTAAACCCACAGAGGGGCAGACAGTTGTTTTGAAGGCGCATTGAAGTTGAACTAAGTGGTTGAATCTAATACAGGATTTGTATTTAATGTGTTTCTATGACGCAGGAAGATCTCTTCAGACATGGAGAGCAGCTGACCTCGCTTGTGGCTAAAAAAAGGATTAGTAACTGATGTAATTGGCCTAAATTCAATAATGCCAGTCACAGATAATAACATTATGGCATTCATGCTACTCCTTACCTTGAAAGTAAATGTTAGGTCGAGCAATGTTGAAATGTGATTATTTTCCACTTCAGAGGCCTGACCCTTTCATTTAACTTGCTGTTTAAAAAGGAAAGTTACTTCATAACAACAACTTCAGCAGTCGAGGACAAGCTTCACTTTCCAATCCTCTGTGCTGTTATAATTCTTATTTAAATTTCTTAGTCATTCAAAAAACAAAGATTTAGTGCACATCACCAAAGGAAAATCATATTTATATAAAATCACATGGTTATAAACGCACATGTCCAAACAATTTCACCAAAATGTCCTATTTATTTTAATGATCAATTTTATTTATTGAACTAAGAGAAGTTGACCTTATCACTCATTGCTGTCCCCTGCCTCTTCTCTGACAGATACTGCTCCATTCCCCCTGAAGACTATGAATCTGACACATATTGTGGAGAGAGGGAATCTTCGTCTGATGCTTTAGCGAGCACCACCCTCCACATCCTCTCCCCAAAGCACAGATCCCAAAGCCCGAGGGAACTCTACATATCTGAGTCCCAGGACAAGGCCTACTATGAGGAGCTGGACAGCAACACAGAGTCCCCCAAGGGACCCCAGCTGCTTTGCACCCAGCTCGATGCTCCCTCGTCTGATGATCAGAGTGACCAACAGCCTTTTTTCAGGGAGAAAGAAGTACGAAGGTGCTTCTCCCCTGGGGAAATGGTTGAGCTCCAGGTTTCCCTGTCTGAGCAAACGTCGGACCGCGCAGGCTGTGCCTCCCTTGGGAGTGCACGTGGGATTGATGGGGGACTCTCGATCAGGGAGGCTGTCGAGACCATCCACACCTCCACCATATCGCACCATCTGCCACGCACCATGAGAGAGCCGCTGGGCCAGCATGGGGTGGTGCTCGGCTCCCCTTCGGTGCTGGGGCAGGTGGAGGTCATTTTGCAGCAGCCATCAGCATCCGGAGCAGGGAGGGGCATCCTGAGCGTGGGAGGCCCCAGGGTCAGTGGAAGCGTTGGATCCCAAAGTGAAGGGGAAGAAAGAGGAGGGCTCTGTGAGGGAGACCCTGGGTCTTTTACGGTCTCATTTGGAATTCCCACAGATGAGGCGTCACAGGCAGCAGAGCAGGACTCTGAGTCTGAAGGGGATCTAGACAAACCTAACAAGCATCGGGCAAGGCACGCCAGTAAGGACCATTTCCATTTTCATTACGTTCCGTAATTTTGTGTGCATTCTTTTTTACTCAATTCATTTGAGTGTGTGGATTATAAGCATCTACTCTTTAAGGAATATTCTACAATCTAATAGGTCACTAAATTGCATTTGTCAACAGCATGTGTGCATTCCAAAGCCTGATGGTCAAGTGTGTGTACCCCTCAAAATAGGATGTCCCTCTCTGTGCAGTTGGAGGAGGGTGCTCATTCCTTTGAATGGGAGCAGATACATCCGGGTCTGATCTGAATTACAACACTAAGTGTCGGCAGGGCAGCAGGGAGCAGATTGAATGGTGACACGGGTTAAAATATAAAGAATCTGATAGGAGGGAACCAAAAGGATGTTGAATCGATCATATTTGAGAAGATGCTGCTCTTTATAAACCAATTATCTTCTTTTAGAAGAGGCTTAATGATGAATATGGATACTGAGGCATTCCTCTGGGCTGTGTAGAAGACATAAATATAACCCCAGCACGCTGATGATGCCTGCAGAAGTGGCCCTTTGACAGACACTAGCATGTGCTCCCCCCAGCCCGTTACCTGATCCTTTCAAACTGAGTGCTTTAACTGAGCTAAAAAAGTGAGTCCGTCGCTCACTCCCGCTGTGTCCTCCACCTTCAGGTTAGTCTTGCAGCAATACACAGTAAGGCTACTTGTTATTTTATTGCAGCGCTGACTTGCTGGATGATTTGAGAGAGTGTTTGTAGTGTGGTGTATGTTATCAAATTGGCCTAAGTATGAGTATATGTAATCGATTTTAGCTTTGAGGTGACAGTTTATGAACTTACAGATAAGGTGGCTGGCAAAGATGAGCTGGTCCTGGTGAATTTATTGCATGCAGCCTATCTTTAATCCTTCTCAGTTCCTATACCCGGCTGCTTTATGGGGATTAATAACCAATTTAATGCAGCGCAATTTTCGATGGACAAATGAGGATATTAGATATGGGTCAGAGAACTTTGTAAGTGCTTTGCCGGTAGATGATTTATGTTCGAGCAAATTTAGAATAATGAGGAAAAGTACACAGCTATGGTTGGATAGAATTTGTGTGGACAGAGAATATAAAACATATTTCTCTTCCTTTGTGAAGGGATCGGTTTATAGTTTAGTTTTTATTTGTTTTGCAATTATATCAGATCAACAACAGACAACATATAACATGGATCATCAACAAGTTATATATAAGTCTGCTGCTTATGCTTTTACTGGACACAAAGGATGTACTTTTACAAAATGTTTACAGCGTAGACATCGAAATTAACAGCTTTGTTACTTGCTTAGCTCTGTATTTTTTATAAACATTATCTTTTTTTACCTGTCACCAAGTTGAACGTGCATGATCTATGTTTGCCCTTAAAATAAATGCTGAAACCAGTGAGAGTTATATAATGTGATATTGTTTTATTTTCAGATTGATATTCATAGGCATATTACAAAAATAGATGTAAAGTAATTTAGTCAACTCCAATTGTGACTGGGGTAGATACAGTCTGCAACAGCCTCACTCAGTGACCAAAAACCTGAAAAGTACAAACAAAACTTAAATTTAAAGTACCTTTTTTTCTAAACACAGAATTATCTCTTTTCCTCCTCTACACAGGGCTCAGGCGTAGCGAGAGTCTGTCTGAGAAGCAGGTGAAGGAGGCCAAGTCCAAATGTAAACGTATTGCTCTCCTCCTTACGGCTGCTCCGCCCAACCCCAACAACAAAGGGGTGTTGATGTTCAAGAAACATCGACAAAGGGCCAAGAAGTACACGCTTGTGAGCTACGGCACAGGAGAGGACGAATCAGGGAACAGCGACGACGAGGACGAGGAAGACGAAAAACAAGAAACCCATACTGTTGAATTTACCCTTGTGGCTCCGAACGATTCTGAAATAGATAAGCATTTCCTCACTAATGTCCATAGCAGCAAAGGTGTGCTGACTATCAACTGGGACAAGGGTCTCCTTGAGATTGAAAGGAACCTGAACAACCAAGCAGAGATGGAGTGTTTGCCTGATACCAAGGGAAAGGGTGCCCTAATGTTTGTCCAGCGGCGTCAGCGGATGGATGAGATTGCTGCTGAGCATGATGAGCTAAGGCGCCAGGGGATTCCCGTGGAAGGATTGCAGGAGTCTGAAAAGAAGACACTGGAGCACTCGTATATGCAGTCAACAACAGAGGGCCATGCTTACATGGATGTAAATGTACACCAGCAAGGCCAACAGCAACACCAGTACCAGCAGTATCAAGAACAACAGTATCACGAGCAACAACAGAGCTACCAAGAGCAACAACAGAGCTATCAACAGCAGCAACAGAGCTATCAACAGCAGCAACAGGGCTATCAACAGCAGCAACAGAGCTACCAACAGCAGCAAGAATACCAAAAGTACCAGCAACAGCAGTATGAACAGCAGCATTATCAACAGCAGCAAATGTATCAGCAGCAGCAAGAATATCAGCAAGAGCAACAGCAAATGCAGCAGTATTCTTCAAACGTCAATGGGACAGTCCAACATCAAACCAATGAAATGCAGAATTCTTTCAGCAATCGCACTGCAAAGCCTTTCTCAGTCGATAAGATGGCGGCTACCCCTTATTCTCCCGCAATGGGTGGGACCAATGAAGATTCTGTGTGCCAAGGAGAGCAGCTGGCATCCCGCGATGAGCGCATTTCTACCCCTGCTAGTAGGACTGGCCTTCTGATGGATGCAAGGAAAAGAAATACTGGCAAGCAAATGTTCACATTTAAGGAAGCTCCAAAAGTGTCACCTAACCCAGCATTACTGAACCTCCTCAACAGGGGTGATAAGAAGTTGGGTTTTGAGTCAGGACCTGAGGAAGACTACCTCAGCCTTGGGGCTGAGGCTTGTAATTTCCTCCAGTCTCCAGGAGGAAAACATAAGATTCCTCCACCAGTGGCTCCAAAGCCTGCAATCAACCCCAACTCTCCTCCTTGGTCCCCACAGATAGAAATGAACAACGAGGACATGGCTCAGTGTGCTGAAAATAGTGTTTCCACACCTGCTGCAGCCCCCACCACAGACACTACTCCTGCTCCAGAGCAAGAGCCAACCCCTGCACCTGCTCCTGAGCCCTCTCCCCCTCCTGCCCCCCAGGAGGCTGTTGCCAGCACCAACACAGAAGAGCAGCACACATGGACTCTCTCAGAGTCTGAATCTCAAAAACAGCCTCTCCAAGTGCCAACTCAAGAGGAACATTGTCAAATTAATTCTGATGTGCAGCCAGAGCCTGCACCAGTGACCACCTGGGCGCCAGCACAATCACAGTTACAACAAGCATCTACCAATTCCTGGCATCCAGTTCAAGTACAACCACAGGAACCACCTCCTAGTCAGTCCCCACCACAGTTACCTTGGGTGACAAGACAAAATACTCAGACCCAAGCCCAGCCTCAACCCCCCACAAACACTTGGAACCCTCAAATTCAGCCATCCTGGAGTCAGCCCCAAGAGCAAGCAAAAGCCCAGACACATGCTCAGGCATCCTGGGCCCAGCTTCCAGAGCAAGCACAGCCTCAGCCACAGGTCCAGCCACCCTGGGCCCAGCCTCTAGAGCAACCACAGCCTCAGCCACAGGTTCAGTCACCCTGGGCCCCGGCTCCAGAGCAATCACACCTTCAGCCACAGGCTCAGCCAGCCTGGGCTCAGCCCCTAGAGCAACCTCAGCCACAGGTTCAGCCACCCTGGGCCCAGCCTCGAGAGCCACCACATGTGCAGCAAATGCAGCCAACTTGGGGTCAGCCTCAAGAACCAGTGCAGCAGCAGACCCAGGCCCCATGGGCACAGCCATTAGAGGCAGATACTCAGCCTCAACCACCATGGGTGCAACCATCCCAGCAGAAATCCCAAGTACAACCTCCTTGGGTTCGACAGCCTCAGCCAGAACCCCAGCCACAGTCACCATGGGTTCAGCAACAACAAAAACAGGCTCCACAACAAGCATGGCCACAGGCCCAGGCACCAGGTCCATCACAGCCACCTTGGGTCTCAGCTCAGCCTCAGCAGCAACAGCAGCCTTCAATTAATGCATGGCCCCCATCACAAGCTCAAGCCCAAGTTCAGCCACCTTGGATGCAAGCAGCCCAAACACAACCGCAAGCGCAGCCTCAAGCCCATTTGAATCCATGGGCGCCAGTGCCTGCCCAGGCTCCGCCCCAACCTTCATGGCCCCAGCATCCTCCAGAGCATGGTCAGCATTCGATTAATTCTTGGGCTCAAGAGCAAAACCAGGCCCAAAATCAACCACCTTGGGCTCAACCAGTTCCACCCCAGTCCGCACAGTCAAATTGGCAAACATCCACTTCAAAGTCTCCACCACAGCCATCAATTAATCCAGCTTGGCCTCCAGCTCAGACTCAGCCTCAGACACATTGGGCACCAGAGTCACAGCAAACACCTGTAAATGTTTCCACGTCAATGGTGAACACTCGTCCTTCTCCAAAACCTTGGCTTCCACCACAAAATGCCCCACAAAACCGCACCCCACCCCCTCCACCCCAGCGAATGCACTCTTTAACCATTCGTCAAAGAGATTCATCACCGATCAACCCAATGGCCACTACCTTAAACCCATCATCTGCAGGTCCAGCTTATGAGATGCCAGTTGTTAGAGGGAAAGGAGCTGATATGTTTGCCAAGAGACAGTCTCGTATGGAGAAGTATGTTGTGGACTCCGAGACTGTGGAAGCGAACAAGGCGAGCCGGTCAACATCACCAGTTGCCTCCTTACCAAATGAGTGGAAATATACTCCTAACGTACGTGCTCCACCTTCACGGGCATTTAATCCTATTCAGTCCCCTTCTTATCCCCCAGCAGCAACAAAGCAGCCCCCTCCAAATAGTTCTGCATCCAAAGATAAGAAAAAAGCTAAAGGGAAACAAGGACCTGCCCCTAAACCCCTTAATGTTATAGATGTGATGAAACATCAACCATATCAACTTGATTCCTCACTCTTTACTTTTGGTCCAGCAGTGGAGGCCCCTAAGCCCCCTGTGCCTAAGCCTGACTGTTCACCTCCTAACCCCCCTGCTGAAAATCAACCAATTAGTTATGAGCAAACGGCTCCCATCCAGCCAACTGGACCACTTAATGCCCCATACCCCCAGCAGGCCTATGGGGTGCACATGCAACCAATGATGCATGAGGGCCACTACCAGCAACCCCCAGCTAATGTTTATGCCCACCCTAATACTTATCAGCAACCCCCTGCTGGCCCTTACCAGCAAGCATATAACCAACAGTATCAACAGCCTGTTTATCATCCCCAAGCTCCTCAACCTTCAAACCCTTCCTACCAACAGGCACCCCAGGTTCCGTACCAACCAGCCAGCAGCCCTCCCTACCTGGCCGCTCCTTCAGTGCCTTACCAGCCACAGCCTCCCAGTAGCTTTGTTGCTCCTAGTTTCCCTGTGGCTGCTAGGCCTGAATCTGCATCAGGTGGCAACCCTGTAGCTGCTCCTAAGCCTAGATTTACAGCTAAAAAGAGCTCAGCTCAAGTGTGGAAGCCGACAGCAGTTGATAAAGAGTGATTTCATTGCATGCAATCTGTCGGATTGAATCACAACGTTGGTGCTCTTACAGTCCACTGGCACGTGGAACATTTAGAGCACATTAAATTGCTGTCATGAATATCTACACCTCCACCTGCTCTTGACATTGGACAGAGCTTGGTGGTTCTCAAAGAGATTATGTGAATGGTGTCACAAAAAGTTAAGGGCATAAGAATAAGAACAGGATGTAAGTATGGCTCGTTAGACACAGAGGAGCATTTTTATATAAGATAATGCATATGGATACTTCACTATAAATGGATATATACTATATAAATTGACTAAAGAAAATAACTATTAATGATTGTAATTATTTGTTAAAGAATAAGAAGAAAGGATGTAGGGGAGTACTCAGCTGTAGAAAAAAAGAAATAAAAATAGTGAATGGTTCTTGACTGTGACAACAGGAAGTTGATTTTTGAAAGAAAACACTGTGCCTAATATTGATTAAGAAGAAGAAGAAAAAAAAGTAATACAATTGTAACTAAGTGGTGGAGGGTGATGGTAAGCAGAAGGCTAAGGTTATTATCTTAGTGATGTTGGTACAAGGTTAAAGGGATTATGTAACAATAGAGAAAACAGCAGTTCTCCTTTAAAGTGACAACCAAGCAGTGGCTTGCTTAAATGCTTGATTAGCAAACACTTTTCTTCAATGCTTTCTCTCCCATTTATTTTAAGCTTTTTACCAACTGTTGCATCATGTTAGGTCCTATATTTAAACTGCCTCATGAGAGGGAGCGCTGAGGTCCAGGAATAGAAGGCTTGAATTTCAACTGAAGCCTTAAGCGAAAGCTACTATCTCTCAGACCCCTATAATATTTTTCTGAAAAAACTGAAAAATGTATAGTGTAATGTAGTATTATTGCCCACTGTCTTTGTCTGACCCTTCAATGCATCTTCTCCTGCTTTTGTTTTATATGAATAGACAATATACAAAAAGGATGACCAGCCCAGTAATGTTCACCCCTATATTTTTGGTACAGGGCTGCTTCTCTTTGTGTTCTTTTCTTTTTCCTGTGTGTGTTTCTCTTCATAGTGCACTTTCTGTATGATTCACTGCAGTGCCATTAAATGTCTTTTATCCTTTTTCTCTTCTCCCTTTCTTTTTGTTCTTTGTGCATGCTTTTTGGGTTTTCTTCTATTTCTGGTTGCTTTTTTTTCGTTTCCTGTCGCTGGATTTCACCACTTTCTCTCACCTTTACTGTAAATACTGATAAAGATAAAGTTTGCGTCAGCACAGATAAGATGGATTTCATTTCAACTACAAACCATTTCTACTGAAGCACCCACTATCTTTCACCAACCAATCACCTTTTAACAGTAAAACTAAAATACAGCTGACACTACATAAAGAGTTCTCCAACACCTCATTACAGGAATCATGTACTTCCTCACCAGATGGAGGTGAATGCTTGAGCAGCACATTCCTGCAGAATGACTACCTGGTGATGCATTTGTGAAGGGTATTATTAGACCGGTGATTTCACTGAGAGGCGACCTCAGTGGGTAACTGGGGGTCAAGTGAGTGGGCCCCCTCCTAAATTGTATATCCATGTCATGTCATGCATTCGCAGAAAGGGCAGTTATGGGTTAGGTGGAAATTTTCATATCAAATGTTGTGTTAATTCGACAGACTTCTGCAGCTGAGTCCTATTCACATGGCAGGAGTTGCCCCTGCTATTGCCGTATCGATTGTTTCCATACATATTTTTATCTCAACCATATTTAATTTCTAAAACATTCTGATGACTGAATTAAAAATTAATGAAATAAAATGAAAGATCATTTTATTATACTTAGATGTGATTAAATAATAAGAGGCTTCACTCAAGTCGAAGATGGATACATAAAGAAAATAAAAGCATGTAAATAAAGATGGTTGAAAAAATGTTATAGCAACATAATATGAATTGGTATTATCAGAAGATTTGAACCATGAACTTAGAATTCAATGAGGCATATAGAAACAATGAATGTTTTAACCACAACGTGGAATTTGCAGATGCTCTGTAAAGATCCGATTAACATCCTAGTTCAGTTTGATCTTCTGCACTCCAATGCACTTTGGACATAAACGGCACAAAGCAAATAACGTGACCTCAGATTTTCTGTTAATCTGCCTCTAGTGTCTACCTCCCTCCAGGATAAGCATAAGCCTACAGGCCTTCCAGATACCTGAGACAGCTTCGATTTTATTGCCCCTATTGACTCATGTAGCTTCTTTTTTATGTCTGCACTCTTTTCTATTCTGCTCTTTCCAATTCCACCTGCTGATTTTACACATCTTTGGCCAGATGATGGCAGCACTGCCTTGCCTCTGCATTCCACCCCACAGAATGTGTTGTCAGAGGGACTGGACGACACAGAGGCACTCTTTCACCCCATGTAACCCTCAGCTCTGTGAAAGTTTTTACTATCAAGCATTTATTAGTTTCACCATCTCACTGCTTTAATTCAGACGCGTTGCTGTGTAGAAAATCAGATCCAGTGACGATGAGCTGAATGTGTCTTACCGTGGCGATACTCTTATGAGCCACTTGTTCTGAGAAGTATAGTCCACTCCTGTGCTGAGGAGGCTTAATGTAGAATGAACTATTATCTCCTCAATAGGTTTAATAATAATACATTAGTTCGTTTATTTAGCTGGCTACTTTAGATCTTAGCATTCTTTCTTAACATTCAATATTTATCTATAAGAAAATTAAATTAAACAGAGTATTATCGCACTTAAAAGAAATGTGTTGACGTAGTGCTCCTCTGTTTTCCATCACTTTCCGAGCGGATTTGATGTTGCTGGAGGAGCCAGTCAACCAAACAAAACTGAACCCTTACTAAAACAAACATGTCTGGATCTTTCCTTACAGGCCCTTGGCAGGAGCTACTCTCTTTCCCCACCAGCCAGAACTCCATTCAAAGGCCAGAAGTACGCCTCGACTTCTTCCTCCCCTAGGCCTGTGCCTCAGGCCTCCGCAACTCCCCCAGCAAGGCAGGCATCCTGGCTAGAGAAAGGCTGCAAGCCTCTTTCGCCCTGGGAGGCAGCCTCCCGACACCCCCTGGGCCTGGTGGATGAGGCCTTCTCTTTCCAGAACCTCCACCAAACCCTTGCCTCAAACATTCACTTGGCAGCCCAGCGCAAACTGCTGCCTGAGCCGCCAGCGGAATGGAAGGCCGGGTCTTACCAAGCCCCTCAGAAAACTGGCAGCCAGACTTGGAGCCAGAGCCGTGGTCAGAGTCGGGCCCCCCTGCCATCGTTTGTGTCCCCAGCAAAGAGCGTTGTCTCCACTGCCGCTAGTCAAGCCGGGTACAGATCTCTGCCCAGACAGTGGCAGCCTCGGAGGCCTGTGCCAGAGGCAAGCTTTGGGCCCTCTGTGTCTTCCCCTGAATATAAAAGGCCCTTGGGAACACAAACTTACAAGTCTGTGTACACCAACACTTGGAGTTGGAGACGGTAGGATACAACTCAACCTTGTGACGCATTTGAGTGCAGTTAGAGCTTCATTGCAATTTTGAATGTGCAGTGAGCGAAACATGAAATGGACTTTTGGAAAGATTGTTGGATTTCTCTTGGTTTTCATGCAACTACATGTTTTTCAAAACACTTTTTTTCCTGTTAAATCTTTAGTTTAAAAAGATTTAGATGAAATATTTGCATGCAGCAATCAAATGTGAAGACAGATGATGACTTTAACAATGTTTGGAGAGTTTACTTGGTGAATTGATTGGTGGATACACTGAAGTTAGTTCATCGTAAAAAGCCGTGAGTATGTTGTTAGGAATGGATGCACTGAGTAGAAACAGTATATCTGGAGATGACTATAGCTGATGTTAAACTTTCAGAATGTAGAAGTACTCAGTAGAGCGCATACCTCCGCCAAGGCCTTATGAAACTACATCTAGATCCAGATTTTTTATTATTCCAATTATAGATCAGTCCCCTTTTTTAAACTGTCTAAAGACACCCTATCTCGCAATGTTACAGAAAGTGGTAAAACATTCCTGGATCCATAACTTTGGCTTCTCTCTTATTCCACATTTCATTGTTTCACCAACTTTCATGGTAATCCATGTCGTTCTTTTTGCATAATCCTCAACTCAAACAAATAAACAAACCTTGGCGGAGGTAATGATGGTGAGAAAAGAGATACGAGGGGATGATGACTAAAATGAAGAAACCTACGCACTCTAAAGTAAGTTGCAGAATGACTCTAGAATTGTTCCGAGCTTGTGGTTCATCCCGGTTTCCTTTTCTGTTGTGGATGTATGTATTCAGCATGCTGGTTCTTGCAGTGAACGTGCACATTTTTCTTTTTGTGTTTTTGCTTGTTTGGTTTTTGATCAACGAATGTTGAAGGGTGGTGTTTTCAGAAAATCCCGTCACTGTCAGGATGGCAATTAGAAATGAGGCTTAAAACTCCGGGAAAGGTTAGTGCCATCACTTGTTGTGGGCAGGATGTGTGGTTACGTAAGCGTGAATAAGTGAGATTTATTTACCTGGTCCATTTTAATTATTGCATTTACATATGGCCAACAACTACTCAGAGGGAGAGAAGATGAGAAGAAGAGTTTTCCAACACTTTTTTTGGTTTGCCACCTGGAAAACTAGCATGTAGAAGGACAGTGGTATTTTAGTTGGGATTTAAACTGATTATTAATTGAATTCTGAAATGTTATTTTGCAGAAAGGATTTTTAGGATGGTTTAGTGGCAGGAGGAGTATTGCTTACAGTGTTTAATGAGTTTGTGGCTTGAGTTTGGTTTGGGCTTTTGCTAGCGACTTGCAATCATCTCTTCCAATTCAGACTAGATTGTTGGTTTTTTTCCACAGTGTGTACATAATCTCATAAATATGAATACGACTCCTCACACAACATTGTGTGTGTCTCGAGCATCCTGGCGTATTTTTGTGTATCTGTGATCATTTCACTGTATTGCTTCCATACGAGCAACCTAATTCCGATATAGTTTCACATTTTACAAGAATAAATACATCAAAATGACACTTCTTCACAAATTCCACCATGTGTCTGTGCTCTTTGCTCTTTATGCCCAGCATGAAATACTTTCAGCTCTGGGCCATTCGTTGCTCGCTGTGCCGTCCCATGAAGCTTTCTGTGCGACGTGTTGTCTTCAACAGTCCCTGGCTGCCTATCCAGCGGAGGGGGTTAGGTTAGAGGGGGTTGGGTTGGGGGGGGGCTATTGTTCCCATGGTGACCACATGTTACATAACAACAGTGGGTGCTTACTGCAGCCGCACCATTAGAGAATGAGAGATAAGGGCACAGGGAGGGAGACGATAAACAGAAATTATTTCCCCCCACCGGCAATTTAGATTTGGAAAAGACTCTTCAGAATATTCAAATGGTGAAGCCTGAATTGCAATATGGATGATATTTCATTTTGTGTATGGCATAGTTTTCTGTATGGCAGGAAATACACTATATCCCTGAACATCCAACATTATGCTTGAGCAGATCCTCCCGTCTCCCTTTATTTGCCTCTTCTGCCAAATAAATAAATATATAGGAGCTAAATTAAATTCGGCAAAGTCAATTAAAACATTGTGACTGGATTATAAGGTGAGTGCATCCTATTAAGCTCCTGTCTCTCCTATATCACATGACGGCCTTTAAAGCAAATAGTATCTGATTGGTCTGCAGGCCCTGAGGGGGCGATGTTCCCATGCTGCCTGTCACTGAATGTATTTATTATTGGCTGTGCACTGCTAGTCCACAGCAGCTGATAAATACAGAGGCAGCTGAAGCAACTTTATTTTTTATGTTTAAGCTTTGTCAGTGTTTTCCAAGGGTGCTTTATTTTTTTTTATCCCTGTAGTGCTTTCAGAGTTCATGTATATTTGCAAACAGATCATTGGCCTTTGCACTGTACATCACTATCTGTCTTTTGCCAAAGATAAAGCTCAGGCAGTCATGGTGGATATAGAATAGCTGAAGCAGTATTCATTTCGGTCACCTGTTAATTGCATCATATCCACTTTACTTGTGGCTTTGCTCATTTCTGCCATAAATTTAGGGGCAAACGACAAATGTTTTTTTTTCCTTCCACTGTTTTGTACTGGTCCCTCGTAATGGATCGTGACTATAGATTTTTAATACATGACTTCATCCTTGAACATGATTTGCTCCAGGTAGATTTTCAAAAGTAAAGGTGGTAAAGACAACAATTCCCATGATCCCACGCTGCTTTGCCACATCATCAAATTATGTATTTTGTCCTATATATATATCCTAGTGGCTAACTTTACATATTACAACATGTTATATCTTTAATTAACTTTTTGCTATAACTGTTCACTCATCTATTTCAGCTAGTTATGCATATGCTCAGCTCTGAACTATTTCTTGTTACACTTACAATCATAAAAGGGTTCCAGTGTTATAGGTTTCTCAGTGTGCAGATTTATTTTGAATCAAATCTTTAATTCTGTTTGATCCAATTAGTTATTTTACAATCTTTCCTCATACACCAGTAACTGTAGCAGTAACTTATTCCTGGTTGGTAATCACTGATAGCCTACAAACCATCCTGATACTGTGATAACACCACAGGGCTCTAAATTTAGTCCCCCCCCCCCCCCCTCCGCTTGTGAACTAAATACCAATGACAACACACAAACTCACACCCACCCACCCACTCATTCAGTCGCTCAGGCAGACGGGTCCGGCAGCAGCCCCCTCTGCCCACCCTCCCCACGACGAACCCCAGTGCCGGGGAGACACGAGCACCTCAGCCTCCCCAGTCTGACCCCCTTGCCTCTCCCCTTTCTGACTTCTGACCCCGAGGCACACATTGAGCCCACCACCACCCCTTGAGGGTCCTTCAGGACAGGTAAGACATCACTTTGGGCTTCTCCGCAGGTACTTGTGCGTGATTCTTATGTTTGTCCCCTTCAAAGTTTTCTGTGAGTCTCAGCTTGACGTGTTTTTCATGATTCTGCTTTTTTAAGACATGAGCTGCCTTTTATCTTGTTGTTTTTATGTGGAGAATAACCAGGTTTTAACAGTAATGCATAAAGCTGATAAAAGTCTGAAGTTGATAGTGAGAGTAAACTTTGCAAACTTGCTTTTTATCTACTTACCCGTTTGACATGTTTGGAGACAAGTGGCTTCCTTTCTTCCACCCCCCCCCCCCCCCCCCCCAAATGAAAAACTTTGTGAA
Organism: Paralichthys olivaceus; assembly: GCF_024713975.1. Lineage (NCBI taxonomy): Eukaryota > Metazoa > Chordata > Actinopteri > Pleuronectiformes > Paralichthyidae > Paralichthys > Paralichthys olivaceus. Next base: position 9,419,949 of record NC_091114.1, read on the forward strand.
AAGTATTTTTGGAATGGAATATAACACTTGAGTTGTATTCACTTGATACCTCCACTGTGCTATTTCATCTGGCCCGTCGTCACTTGTTTGCTGTGACAGCAGCATGTTCTCTATCTATGTCCTTTCAGCCCACTTGGGTAATTTCAAACATATTGATTCCCAGACCCCCTGACACAGCTGGTTGCCATGTCTGAAGAGCATGTGCTTGGCGTTTAACAGGCCAAGGTTATTTAAAGGGATGTGCTAACTTTGCCCTTTTCGCCGCCCGATGGGTTCTGTCTGCTCAGATGGGTTTTTGTGCGTGGCGTGGATGCTTGATGTTGGCCGATCGATGGCCAACATGCAGCCGCGTTGTCTTGCCTTTGTGTCTTGTTGTGCGTTTGAACAGGTTGTACTGATGTGCACTGTCTCCTGAGACTTTCTGCCTCACCCCCGACCCCCCCAGGGGCAGCCATGTCGCAGTTCTCCACCATGACGACCAGCGAGCGGAAAATGCAGGCAGCAGCGATCTGCAGGGAGGTTCTAGGGCAGGAAGGTAGATGAATCATTTCCTCTTCACCTGCCTTTTTTCTCATCCCCTTGGTTTCCATCTCACCTTTTCACAGTCTGCTCCTCTCAACCCTCTGTCCTCTCTTTTTATCACACACATAGAGACGGATTTAAACTTTATAACTAACAGCACACATATTAACTTCACTGTTAACACACACTCTGCCCCACTCGCACACATATTGGACATCCACTGCCACACTCACTGTGGAAGGTGTGAGTTCAGCAGTTGCCTGACTATAAATAAGCAAATGAATACTTTTATGGGCCAAAGTAACTAATCCCTTTGTCGTTGTCCTTTTGAACAAGCTATTTCTGGTCAAGGACAACTGCATGGTTCAGTGGGATAGGGAGGGTCTGAAGGCTACTGACAGCTGAAAGATATTCTGGCAAATTACACGTCTCACACTCACATATAGACCTATGACATATCCGTGATCAGCATGCAGTAGCGGCGCTAACCACAAAACAAGCTCTGGACATGAGTGGATTACGAGGGGAGATGATGCCTCATTTATTATACTGCCATGCAGTATGCCCCTTCTGCTGCAGCAGCACTTTTCTTACTGTGTTCAATAACCATAATTTTTTTTTTTGTGTTGAATGAGGTTTGATAGATGGGAGTATAAGAAAAAGAAAAAAAGGTAGAAGTCTGATTAAGCGTGGACCAGCAAACAGTGAATACACTAATGTTTTTCAGTCTTCAGTTTTTTTTCTCTGTGTCCAGAACTCGAGATGGATCTTGGGAAGAAAGTGAGCGTGCCTAAGGACATCATGCTGGAGGAGCTGTCACTCGCCTCCAACCGGGGCTCCCGTCTCTTCAAAATGCGCCAGAGGCGCTCGGAGAAATACACCTTCGAGAGCATCCAGAACAACAACAACCAGATCAATGTAAGCAGAAACAATGATGTGCAGGGTGGAGCCAATCCATACTCAATTCATACTCAAGTCATGAAATCAAATCACTTCCGTCTAAATTGTTTGTTACAGGAGTAGAGAGAGACTATATCACGAACAAAAACTTAGATGAGATGATCAATACCACTCAAACGTCTGTAGTGACCAGAGCTAGAGTCAGGAAGGTACGGTTTAAAATATCATAAAGACTGGAAGCAGGGAAAAGGTTTGCTTTGTCTAAAGGTAAAATTATGAAAATACCACTAACAAAAAAATCTAGAAGGTCTTAATAACATGTTGTGCTCATATACCTGACCACAACTAATATTCCACATTGTCAGGTTAATAATTTTAATTTGGGTTATACTTGAAAAGGTTTACAAGCTCTAATGTTAAGAAAACAGTTTTTTCATAATCTCATTTGCTGCAACTCCTCTTTTCAGCCTCTGTCTGAAACACTTGGTTTTAGCCTCTTTATATACAGTCTATGGTTTTAGCTCCTGTCTCTTTAAGGCCCACCCTACTGAGAAAGCCCAGTCTGCTATGATTGGACAGGTGGCCCACTCTGTTATGACTTGTCACCTACCAACCTCAATTCATTTCAGTTCAGGGGTTGCATCCTTCGGAGGCTATTTGAAGACGGATTGCGTCACAGCGGTACAAATAGTCTCATTTTGAAACCTCTTTCAAACGCGTCCTTACATCCCCGGGAAACAAAGGCTCCAACGGGTGGATCCTTCCCGGCCCAACCTATCCCAGGATTCACTGTGCCTCGGAGACTAACTAGGTAATAGCACGAGATTAGACGTCCCATGCTTGAGTATCACGCTTCAACTCAACCAAACAGCTAACGGTAGACATATTGAAAAACCAAGGTCCATCACTGTCGACTTTCATGTCGTAATTTCAGCAAATTCAGCTGTGCTGCTCCGCAACAGTGATAAGGGCTGCTACAAGCTATAGGGACACCATTTCGGTTCGGCCTTTGCAGTCTGAGCAGCCCTTGAAGACGGCCTCCTTCCAGGACTGGGTAGACCGAAGCTATTTCCCTACTTCCAGTATTTATGCTAAACTACAACTTTCTCTTCATATTTCGTGTGTAGCCATTCGAATCTAACCCTCAACAAGAGAGTGAATTGTGTTTCTCAAAATGTCAAAAGTATATTTTTTTCCACGTAGATTATTATAGTGAGATAAGGACATGATAACCGTGGAAACTCACTTTGATAAAGAGGTTATTGTAGGCATTTCATACGGTGGTAATGCACTGTCATTAATTTTCACCACATCTTTGCTCTCAATCACATGACAAATATTTTCACAATTCCTTACATCCTGACTAAGTATATGCGGGAAAGATTAAGCACTTGAGGTGTTTAAATGACTCGTGCTACATACGTGGAGTGGCACAGAATGGTAGCAGTGAAAGTCTTTCAGCTGCTCATAAACACTTTTATTAATGTCCCTTTGTGTGTGGATGGGCATTGTGCCAAGCCAGCATTTTCTTTTCCCAGCGGCTTAGCCTGATCTGTCAGTACAACTGAATCAAGATAAAATAACTAAGTGTCTCTGTGTTGTATTCTTAATTCATTTGCAACACTGGTTAAATCCTCTTTCATTTAGTTTTGCGGTGGCCTTGTGTACTTTTCGTTGCCGTCTTGAAGCCCATAGATAAAATAATCATTATGCTCCAGGGAAGTTTTTTTCCCCTCCTCATCTTTGAAGTGAGTCGGACTCGCATATCTCCGGTTTGTTTATTGCTCAGGGCAACGGAGGGATTTTGTTTCAAGTTGTCAACATTTCCTGAGGAAGTCCTACAGTAAATCATCATAAATATCTTTCAGAGGGATGAAAGCTGGATGCTCGGGCTGCAGTACATTTCGTCCTAGCCCAGAAAACAATGTCTCTTGTACTGAGAGAAAATGGACTGGCAGACAGTTTCTCTGCTGGAAAAATAAAAAAAACATGAAAATTGGGTTTTCACTGCATGAAGCAAAGCAGGATTGAAAAGTGAAACATTTGGTTTCAATAAGAATGAGCCATGCTCCAGATTTACTGTGCATGCACATCACATTTTATATTGTGTTTCCATAAAACTAAATATGTCAGAAATGTGAGATGTTAATTAATTTAGCTTTTAGCTTTTAAACTATTTTATATCAACTTTTAAGAAAAGTGACAATACTGTTTTCAGTGTCATATTTACAACTTCTTACCTCAGCCTGAAAATGGCCAAAAGATGAGACTATATATACAAAGTAATAATGAAACTTAATTATCCTGGATACGAACGCTGCCATGATGCCCATTTGGAGACAGAATCTGTGGGTTCCACCGATACATGCACCATACAACCAGTCAGGCGTCAGTCTCAGCTGTCAATCATGATGTTTCACTTGTTTTTAAAAACAAACTTACTGGAAAAATTAGAAAAATATTTGATATCTGTACTTTATGGTTTGGTCCCAATACCATCTACCAACAGGGATGAGATACAATTAAACTGGTGCCAGCCACCAGGTGGCGATTGAAACGATTTGGCTTCACTTTTGCTGAGCAGTCATGTCATCCATCTTAAAATATTGGCCAAAAAATCAGTTAATGTTAATGCAGAATATAAATCTCTCAGAAAAATGGAAAGTTTATCATCTGTTTAACACCCCTTCGATCTTTCTTTTAGAGCGCAGTGGTTTCTCAGGCGGAGAATCCCACGGACGGCCACAGTGGCGAAAATGACTCCGGTGACAACCAGCCACCCAAGGAGCCGTCTGATACCCCAGATGCAAGAGTGGACTCGAATCCAGACAGCATTGCCCCGGGTGGGTAACGCTGGTGATTCAGTGCACTGGAACACCAACACATTTCAAGGACTCAAGACTCTTGCTGCACCGATAAAGTAAAGCTGAGTTGACAAACCAAGTGACCTTCTTTGGTCCCTGTTGGAACAATGCACTAGATTGTCCCGACTAGTGTATTTTATTACAATTGGTGTGATTTTGTCTCACTTTTGTATTTTTTAAACATACACATGTACTAAATGTAAAGCACAGCTCAGGAGAAGTGGTATTTCTGTGTGTTGAGATAAGGATTCAGCTGTTTCTCATTGTTTGCTCTTGCGCAGGCTTTGATCATGAAGGAAAACATTTTCTTCTTGTCTGGAATCTGCTGGACGAGAGCAGAATATGATTTAACATTTTTATTGTCAATCTCCCCGTCTGTCTTATCCTCTCCTTCCCCCCATTCTATCGCTATCCCAACTCCACATTCCCCCTGACTCTCCCAAATGCGTCACAATCGACTACGACTATCTTTTAAAAAACGAAATTGTTGAGTTTACCAACGGGAAGTGTTTCCTGTGTGCCTCCCGTGCCACTGATACCATCAGCTTTGCACACACTTCCTCCCCCGCGTCTCAGTTGTGCCCAGTTGACACAAAACCAAGGCTGATTGAGGGATGAGTATACGTCTACCAGGAGTCTCGTGTTTTTCATGGAGCTTCGGAGTAGACACCACCCATAACTGTCTGAATGAGTCACTCCAGCTGTAGCAGAAATCAGGCCAAAGTGCATTAGGTATCAAATGGTAAAAATCCTTAAAATAGCACTCTCATCCACCCAGGGGTGCGTTTTCTATGTCCTGGCTATTGAAATACAGAGAAAACGTACAACTTATATTACTCATAATAAATTGTATTGGCTGGGAGTAAGAAGTAAAAACATTGTATAGTCTTGCAGAAAAAGCATAGTACATCTGGCAAAATACTGTTTTATGCACTGGAGTTGCTTTATTCAAATTTTTAAAACAAAGCATACAGAAAAATCTATTGTGTTTTTATAGGATTATGTTTGAGCATATATATGTTTTTTTTTAAAACTAGAAAATCATGTATGGACAATGTGTACAAAATCCCAGCCTGCTGACTTTTTGGGATCACATTTTTATCTGCAAACACACGCCATAGATCTGGGTGTGTGACATTCCTCGCCCACAAACATATCCAATCCAGCCAAATGTCCGATTACAAGAACAATGTTCCCGGGCTTCAGAAAAATGTTTTACACAATGTTTTGTAATAGATTCCCCCAAAATCTGTAAACTTCCCCTGCAGGTCTGTTTGGTCTCTTCTGCTTCCTCCTCAGGGCAAAACATAAACTCAGGAAGGGGGATTGTTCATTGTGAGAGGTTAGGACGTGACACCTCACGTTATATAAGGCCTCAGCTTGTGAGCCCCCCCTGAGTGAAGCGCTGGGTTTGAAGGATAGTGCTTCGGATCGGCCTTTCCCATCAACACACACAGACTATGCAGGGAGACATTCATGCAGGCGTGCACATACACAGGGACGCTGGCCGGGCTGTTATTTGTTTTGCTGCGAGCGAGGAATAAAGGGCTGAAGAAGAAAAAACTGTGGAGGGTATTACAATGTTCAGCACTAAGACTGAAAGATTTACATTTTAATAACACACACACAGGGAGAGAGAGAGAGAGTTTGAGTTTAAAGACCTCAACTTAGTTTATTTCCACAAGCAAAAAGAATAAATGATGGGAAAAAGTGTATTTAAAAAAGAAAAACTGTCTACTCTTTATTTGACACGGAAAAGCCCTCTGCTCAATCTCTGTCTGCTTTGTATAACCCACCACAGGGTACGGAGGTCCTTTAAAAGACATCCCTCCAGAGAAGTTCAATTGTACGGCTGTGCCAAAGTCCTACTTTTCACCGTGGGAGCAGGCCATCAACAGTGATCCGGCCTTAGCCAGTACTCTCACCACCTCCATACCTGAGCCCGAGCCCCAGCCAGACCTGCCAGGGTACAAAAGTTTCAACAGGTAATGAGCACACAGATGAACAGCAAGGCATCAATAAAATATAACAAGACTTCCAAACTGGACATCCACATAAGATTTTTTTGTCCTTACTGTCTGATCCTGAGGAGAATATTGTGCCATAACTCCTCTTTCGGGGCAGGAGATATTTCACAGATAAGCTATTAAAAATCACTGTTGAAGAATAAATATCCAGCCCCTTTAAGCTAAACTACAGGCTGTAGCAGGAACAAGAGTTTTATAACTTCAACTTTTCCTTTGCAGCAGAAGTTATTTTTGTTTGGAATATTTATAGTTTACCTAGTTTGAATTTATCATGCATGCACGTGTTCGCTGTGCAGACAAGTATCATCATTCATATGATGTACATAGGTATGCATCTCACTCTGAGCTGCTATGTCCTAGACTATGACTCATTGTCTAATTCTTTGCTTGACTTTATTAGTTGTGACTCTTAAAATGTCTCTGCAGTCCCTCTTATTAGCACACCACAGCTACTGTTAACACTATCGCTCTGTCACATCCAGGGTGGCGACCCCGTTTGGCGGCTTCGGCAAGGCACCCAGACCTGCTCCCATCAAGCCAGCACAGGTCGAAGCCATCCCTGACTTCCATGAGCTCCGGGGGGACGCACCAATAAACCGGTCCTCCTTCAACAGATCCGCTTTGGGGTGGGTGTCGACGGGCGGGCCGGTCCCCCTCCATACCATTTCCCTTGAGCCTGTGCTCATCCCTGAGTCAGAAGACCTTTGAACCCGTGATGAAGTTACACAGAGATGCTGTCAACTTCCTTGCACCCAAGGTTAGGGAGGGCGGAGGGAAACGTTTTCGGTCAGAACACAGTCAGGGTGAGAGAAAGTATCCTGTTGGATGTTGAGGGTTGAGGTTATCGTGTGCAGCATCCCCTCATTTTCCTGGGATGCATAAATCATGGGTTAATGTACAGTACGTAGAGACACTACTGTAATAAATGGAATTTGTTGTATATTAATGTGCATAAGAGTATTTTATCTTGCAGACACAAGTTTTACACAATAAAATGGTGTGTGATCCAACAAGTCCTTCATTATTCTTCTCAGCATTTCATTTTTCATGCTTCATTTCCCTACCAACAAAATTTCTGATTAAATCAATACACACTTTCAAGACGCTTCTCTTTTTGCATTCTGACGTAGCATCCACAGACAAGCCCCCCCCCCCCCCCCCCCCCCCCCCCCACACACACACACACACACACACACACAAGGTAATCATTTCTCAGTGAGAGGGTCTGAGCTCCACCGGAGGCTCATTGGCGTGAATGATGGCACTCTCCTGTGTGCCATAGTCGTATGCAAACCCATCACTTACCGTATCGCACGAGAGGCCAAAGATACATGCGAGCCACTGTAACCCGCCTCAAGGTTACACTGTCTGACAAATCAAATCTACCTCACTGACACGAGCGGCTTGAGTGATGTGTCTCTCACCTTTCGGCGATGCCCAGTCGCAGGAGTGGGATTGATGGGAGAGCGGCTCGATGAGCTGGCTGTGCCCACTCCTTGTCTGTCTCTGTGTTTATTATACCACAGCACCAGCAACCGGCTAAAGCAAACACACAGGACTAATTAAAGTAAGAGCTACTCTGAGTCTTTAGCTTTCTCTCATTTGTAATTTATAATAGAGTAATAATCTGTTATCTCCTGATTAAACACAAATCAGTATTTTTGCATGTTGTGGTTTGTGCCATCATCCTAACGTGCTAGCTTTTGTTGTCAGTGCCAATGTATTGAATGTTATTAACAATATTAATTATGTTCATGTGTAGCATACAGTATGATTGAGCTTTGACATCACTGCCAAATAAAATATTGGTCTTCTACCAAATGACAATTTTTGTGCTTTTGGTGTCGGATTCTGTGCATTCTGGATAAGTTTCAGCAATTTCATACAAATATGATTCTTTATTGTTTTTGTGTTTGAGATGCCAGTGCACATTTTCTTTCAGCAGGCAAATCTGTTCTTGTTCTTATGACAATTTTTACAGTTTGATTTAGAAATTTTCAGAATTAAGACTAGTTCAGTAGAGTTGTTTTTAAAATGTAATGTAATCGCGGTTACAGTCAAAGACTAAATCAAGAAATTAATCTTAAAAGATGGATCTGGAATTTGTTGCCGAATGCTTGGTGAAGTGATTCCCTGTCACTACATTGTGCTGTGCTGTCAGATATTAAGCAAATCCAGTGGAAAGTGACAAGATTACTTCTAATATCGGCAGCATGGCTCTTTTGATAAAATCCTTATTGTTTAGAAGTGTGTGTTTCTTTAACTGAAGGTTGTGGGGATGTGTTTAATTTCGTGTAAGTCCTTTCTGTCTTCAAGAGTGAATTAGGAAATGCCTCTCAGATTTCCTACAACCATGTGAGCGGGTCCAGCATCAGCATTCCTCGCCTCTGTCGGAGAGACCCTTTGGAATGCGCAGCCCCCGGTGCCACTCCCTTTCTCAGTCCTATTGAATTCCTCTCGCCCAGCCTCATCGGGGAAAACGGTGTGTTCACCGCACCACCCGCCCATTTGACCCAGCATCCAACCGGGCTCTTGTCGATCTGCCAAGCACTATTGTAAATATTGAGCACTGTTTATCAGGGGCAGACATGAACTCTCTCTGAACTTTGATTGTGGCCATTATCAAAATGCAGCAACGGAAATATTATTGGCAGGGAGTGTGGCGTGGGCTGAGGGTCGGGGAGCCAGACAATTCAATTATTAGTCTGTAACTGCAACTGGTTTCCCCTCAGGCGTGTTTGCCTTGGCATGGGATGGCACACTCGTCCTCGGACACTGGACCATAGGCTGTGAGGTGCAGGGCTTACTCTGGACGATACAGGGTGGTCTGTTGGTTAAGGTCTCGTATACCGCTCATGCTCAAATCCCTCTGGATAAGAGCACCAGAGAGAGTGTAGGAAAATCTACTCAAATACAGTGAAGTGTTTTTAGAAAGAGGAAGAAAGAAAGGCCCTGATAAGATAGGAACATGCCAATTTTTAAAGTGTGCAAGGAGCAAGACAGACGTCAGATTTGATTAAATTTCGTTTTTTGTTTTTCACCCTGAGCCGGAGCCATAACCAAGCAGCTGGTCTTCACTGTCTTTATCAGCGTTAAACGATGGACTCTTGCTGTTGTTGCATTCACTTGTCATGTTTTAAAGCTTCGGGTCCCTCGGGTTTCCATCTGCACACACAGCAGCGAACAGTGAGTTTGCCGCACACTGCTGACACAGACAACCGCTTAAAGGTTGTGCCACATGACCGGGCAATATCCCAGGAGGATTTCTTTAAGTATGCATGGGTCAAATGAGAGAACACACTTAAAATCTGCAAGGGCAGTGAGCTGCACTTTGAGTGGAGTCATACAGTAAGATTTTAGCATTAAAGACACTTTTTTCCCCCCAACAGATTGTAAGTATATTCAAACATTTTCACCAGACATTTTGGAAATCTGGGATTAACAGTGCAGTATTGTGATAAAGCGATCCCCGCAAAGCACAGCTAATCCGCAGAGTGTTAATGTTTCAGCTCACGACTTTCTCATCCGATGACACGAGGGACTTGCTCGGCCTGATGGATGTGTGCAGCAGGTGGTTATTTTCACAGGAAAGTGCAAAGCTCTATGGAATATCTAAAAATACGAGTGGGAATAAAACATCCCAGGGGTGGCAGGGGTGGTGGTGTTGGGTTGCCAGTGAGGTGATGTTAAAGGTGACAGGGGGCCAAATTCCAATTGTGCAATGGGGTGAAATGACGCAACGGGTTGAAGTATGTCCGTGTCGAGAAAATTTTCAGTCCGTCAAATGTCAACAGGGTGTGTGAGAGGGCGGATGCCTGCATGCATACGTACATGTCTGTGGTGATCATGCCAGTTTCAGTGTGTGAGAGTTTAAGTTTGGGAGAATTATAGGAGCCCGAGTCGAATGAATCTCTGATCTTTTGGTGCAAATCAATAAGGAAAGTGACTTTTAAGCAACATGCTCATTTTCATCAAGTGCAGAGAGGTTAAGTACACAAAAATCCACTGTTTGGAAGGATGCACACAGCCAGGGCAGTAGTTAGCCTGTTTGGACAAATGAACATTCAAGATCGTGTCCCTCTTTACTTGGAAAAAGCCCTCGAGGCCAATTAGAGCTTTGTTGTCTCACAGTATTCCAGCCTTTGACTTTCACCTCAGGGGACTCATCTGTATTCCTGACTGGTCAATACATGTTAAACTCTCCTGTTTGGTTAATAGTCAGTCACAACTGCTAACACAACCGTTAGATAAGCAACATGCAGCAATGAGACCTTCAGGTGTCACGTAAAATAGCTTTTAATATCTTTAATGTGGTGATAGTGGCGGGATAGTCCCATTTTTGATGATGTTGCCATGGGAAAGTGTAATTTATGTGTCTTATCTTTGTCCATGAAGGGTATTTCTTTCCCTAACACACATTCTGAGGCCATAGCATGCTTTTCCCGCGAGCTGCGGTTGCCACGGATATGGCAAACACAGCAGCGAAATATATCACCGTCACCACTTTGGCCGCTCTCCAGAATTAATGCAACTTGGTGAATCGCCAGGAAAAAAAATGATGCTTATGTCATCCACTTTTCTGCAGTAAAACAACGAGCCCAGTTCTGCCCTGGAGGGTTGGAAAGCAAAATGTAAATGAATACAAATGAATAACAAAGTAAAATAGAGGAGTCGAAATCTCTCACTCGCCTCCCATGGTGGATTATGAAATACACCACATGCTGGGACGTCATGTTGTGTTTGCAGTAATGCTAAGTCACCATGATAGAACACACATACCATTTCAGTGAGCAAAGCACAGTGCAGACAAGATGTACTACTGGGTATTTTGTTGTATCTAATCAGTGTTTCTTTTTGAGTTTTCTGCAGGCTCTTATTTTGAAATTTGAACAGAAAGTCTCTCACCAAAGAACCTCTGACATAATTGTTCTGAAAGCTGAGGAGCAGTTTCGTTCAGGAAACAAACCTCATCATTACCTGATTTTTAATCCCAAGTTAAATATAGTCAGAGCTGCTTTAGGGGCGTTGCCTCCCATGGCTCCTATTGTGGGATTAGAGCATGTCTAACCTCTTACCTAACAACAGGCTCTTCTGTGTGTTTCCTCATTAATAGTAATTCAATATCAACAGCGTTCACAGAGAACAGCACTTTGCTCAGCTGTTCCAAGAATTTGTACATTTTCTGCGGAGAGTGACAAAAGGCCGTAACTTTGATTGACAATTTCACAGTGTGAACCCGCAAAACCCACTCATGACAAATAGCCCGTATTTGTTTGTGTTGATGTGCATGGACGGGACGAGTCGCGTCCTCACATCGCTTCATTAGTACGAGCTGTTCCATTTGAATTATTTGCATTTCCCATGACACCGTGCACATCAGAGTGCACGTACACAAACATGCATGCAAACTAGGGCGTTTATTATTACTGAGACTGAAACAAGGGCAGATTAAGTTTACATTTTAATAAGACACTTAGAGCTTCAACTTCTTCTACTGCTGGTCTCATCTGTAAAGTTTTATTAATTTAAGTTTGTATTTGAATGAATTGTACTTCCACTGTCTAATAGAAAAGAGTCAAGGGACTTTCTTTAGACCCAGACATCAATTTGTCTGGGTCTAAAGAAAGAGTGGATCCACAATAGAGTTGTTGTTGAAAAGGACAAAGACAAAGGGAGGACACAGGTTTGTCATGTGAGCTGTATTTATCCACTGTTCAGCAGATCTTGTGCTGCTCGTTGGGGCTTCTCAAGGTGAGAAGTCAGGGCCATGGCACCAGCTCTCTGTGGGACTTTTACTATGTACACTGTCTCTTTGCAGAGCTGGCAAAGTCTCGCTAATTAATCCTAAATTCAAATGTCCTTCACGGCAGAATTAAACTTGTGTACGACTAGGGGCTTGGTGGGCTGTTACATTCAAAAGCATGAATAATTTAATTTCATATTCAGCGTGATATAGAGGACAGTCCTGATTGAAATATTTCATGAATTTGCAAAGTTACAGATTGAAAGAAAGTAGGGAGGACTTAGAGAGACATAGCAAGGGTTGAATATGAATAAACAATGTCCAAAAACCAATGAGCCACCGTTCTGCAGAAGTCGTTCAAAGTTCATGCCAAGCCAGGCAGTGTCTGTGAAACTAAAGCCATTTTTAGAAATTCGGCTCCGAGTGGGCACATATTGTCAGATTCGACGGCAGGTTTTGCAAACTGTCCACCAAGGTCAGAGAAGAAAGCTTAACATCTATGGAATTCATTAAAGACCTGATCTGTTTGAGCTGTCTGATCTATAATTTATAGCGAGTATAAGATATTCAGTGGCTGCATGCGCTTCAAAGCAAGGAGGCCCTACAGCCAGTGTCCACCATGATAATGTGTAACCTCTCCATGCCAGCTCAGAGCAGCACGCTGGTCACAAATTGTGGGTTTTGTAAATACAAAAAATAAAATAAAAAATCTTGTCAACCCCGCCCAAAAAGTTTGTTGGGTAATTTTAATTCCCTTAAATGTGGTCGGTAAATACTTTTTAATATATTTTACAAGGAAGCTTTATATGTCCCCTGAGGAAATGTGTTGTAGAGGGAAGTACAATTGTCTCCTCAATGGGCTCTTTCAAGTACTTCCTGGGGAAAGGCTGGACAACGCTGATACATTGTGACCCCTCACCGCTCACTCCATCACTGCTCATGGTTTCCTCAACTTTTCCACCCTTGAAAATAGATCTTGTTGGACATATGGCACTCTGGTCATCACTCCATTTTACAAGTGATTATTGCCTAAAGCACAAAGTTTCCTTCAATATTTAGTATAAATATAAAGTAGCATAAATTGAAAGTATAAAGTATATATAAAGACGTCTCTTAAGAAGCCAGCTTGAAATTTGAAAAAAATAATAAAATTAATATAATGTATGAGAATTGTGTAAAATGAGAAAGTAAAAGAAAGTGGACTGGGGTGAGCTGGATAGAAATTAGGGCTGGGCAATAAAACAATATCTACAATTATTGCAAAATAATTTTGATCATGTCAGAAGTTCAATATGATTTCAACATGAACATGAGGAGGTATAATAACATGTAACTAATCAATTTGTAAAAATGTTTTGCTCATCAAGAAGAGTTTAAAACCACAACATTCACTCAGGAGCAAAAACATATCTGTTTTTAAACTCAACAGGAAAAACACTAACAGGACATTTAGTGTGATAATTAAAAATATAGTACGAATGCCCCCAAAACAGATTTTCTATTTATTCTAAAACTGGACCTCCACATACACACACACACACACACACAATATACTAAATTCTGTATTATGTCAAAAGTTGAAATGTTACAAATGAGAAATGTTTGTGTAGATTAAAATTATATCTTCACAAAAATATATGTTATAAACCTTCTTCAAGATACAATCCATATCATTTATTCGAATTTATATAATAACTCCAAATAAGAATGAAGAAGAATCATGCAGATTGTGTTTTGGGTGACTAGACCCTCACATCACTTCCCTCTGCTCTCAGTTAGTTCATAATTATTACCAACACATTGTTGGGGGGGGGGGCTGCAGGTAAATGATCAACACCTTCTGCTCAATCATTGCCCGACACGTTACTATTGCACCTCTCTGCAAACAAACACGTACCACCGCGACGCTTAGTGCATTTTGATAAGCGATCGAACAAACATCAGCAGGAGAAGTGCAAAGTAACCAAGAGCTGCACGAGCCCTGCACCATAAAGCGACATGAACGAGGCTGCCAGCAGAGTTGGCACCGTGCAAACCACTGCTGGACTGTGTGTGTGTGTGTGTTGTACAGTAGCATGGCAGACTGCAGTAAATACAGTGTTGAAGAGGCGGGGTTTGACATCTCGGCTCAGAAAACATCTCTAATCCAGTATTTCAGGTGCCGAAGTCGACCGAGCCACCACCACCACCGCAGCCGCAGCCGCAGCCGCGCACCAGAGAGCAGCAGCCGGGAGGGAAGCGCACGCCTCGCCCGCAACTAACCGGGGATTTACAGCAAGTGGACGTACGCAGCTGCTGCGGAGGAACAAGTAGGAATCTCCTGGGAGGAGAAAGAAACGGAGGAAATAGACTAAAAGAAATTAAGAGAAGGAGGAGAAGGAGGAGGAGGAGGAGGGAGGGGAAGTTTTCAGCTGCCTCTCTTCTCTCGGTGTTCTCGCTTCCAGCCTGAAGTCGCGTTCTCTGCCGAAACTCAACCGGGAAACTAACTCACCCCACACCGGCATTTTTCTTTTTTTTTTAATTCCACAAACCCGAGGTGAGTTTGTTACTTTAATTCATTTCACTTCCTCAAACTTTCCTGGTTCTTACGTGTGTGTGTGTGTGTATGTGGGAGTGAGTGAGAGATCGTGGGGGCGGAAATGTCGCCGAACCTGGAGGCGCAGGTAAATCGGAAACCAGGTAGGCCGAGTTTTAGCTTCTTCCCCTCGGTCACGTCGCTGCACCGAGCCCCCCCTGGAGTTCCTGGATGTGTTGTGGGACATGTTTAAAACTTACTATCGGTGTCTTCACGTGAAAGTCCCCCCCCCCCCCACCGTCTCGTTGTTGTTGTTGTTGACAGCTAGCTACAAGTCAAGCTATGTTGTTTTGGTCATGTGAAATTAATGTGGAGCTAGCTAACAGCAAAATGAAGTGCTAGCTCCCCGTGTGTTTACATTTGTTTTCCACCTCACCCTCATTGAAATACTTAAAAACTCTTTAATACACTGACATGATTTTTGAATTGTGTGAAAATACACATGTTGTATCACGTTAACTGCTTAGTCTGCGTAAACTCCTCACACCCTTCCTCTGTATATTTGCCCAAAACCACTCTGAAGTTTATAGGATCTCATTGGAAACTAATTGGCAGCCTCCACCTCATCCACTGCACCCTGTGAACTGCCCCCCCCCCCTCTTTAATTCATTCCAGTGATAAGGACCCCCCCCCCCCCCAATCCTGAGCAGCAGACCCCAGCCCCATAAGCACAGCGATGACGAGTCGGTGAGATCATCAGCCCTATAAACATCATGCACACTCATCCTTCAGATTCATGCGTGTGGAACATTTCCTCCAGGAGCCAGAGACGGCGAAGTCAGTATGGAGGCATGCTGGAGAACCAGTTTTGACAGAAAGCCTTGTCACCTCTTTTTTTTTTTTTTTCTCGTATGCCAGCGTGTCAAGGAGCGAACTTGGAATAAGTGCACTTTTATGAGGTATTGTTCGCTTGTGTTGATCAGGCTTGATTCAGGGGTTTGTAGAGGACACAGAGATTGTGGTCATCATCATCATTGTCAGGTGGGAGGAAATTAAGGAAGCAATTTTGAGGGCGAAGAGGAGGATGTTATATTTCATTCAGTGTGGGATCCAGGAACATGTGCTTTTGTTCTCCCTTTTCCTCTGTTGGACGCAGCAAGGAATAATGGGTGACTCAGTGCAGTGTAGGTGACCTGCTAAGCTGCACACAGTTGGACGTGGAGACCATGTGCTGGGAAGCGGCGAGCCTCCGAGCAGGAAGCCCACACAGGAAACGGCCGGTGTGTCGATGCCCGAAGGCTTAAAACCTATGTCTGCTGCCTTTAGGGAATTTTAGTTTCACTGTTTCAGGGCTTTAGAGTGCAGGGTCACGTTTTATTGCTTCTTCTCCTCCTCCACTGTGCAGTGGCTGCGTATTCTAACACTCTTGTTTATTTTCAGACTTCTTACTGTTTACCCTGTCTCAAGTTAAACAGAACAACTTGGGGAAAATTCGAGAAAACCAGTTCGCTAAATCAAAGAAAATGTAAACATGATGTCAACAGTGGAGAGGAAGTGTTGTCCTCATGTCAGACAAATTAGTCACATAAAAAAACTCCAAACAATGTAACGCTGTGAGATTACATTTATAAAGAGATATGACTTCAATTCCATCTAAATATGAGTCAGTCTTCTCAGAAGTTTGCACAACTGCACCAAAAATAGAGCATTTCCTTTTAAACTAAGGCTAAGTCAAGTCAAAATAAAGTCAGTTGTCAGTGAAAATTGTTTTCTATTCATTGGTTGTATCTTTGCAAGAGAAAATTAAACAGAACAGAAGTGGACCTTGAAACTGCAATTTCTAACAACAATACAATATAATCAGTTATTTTTTTCCGGCAGCTTTTATTCAGTGCTTGCAGCTTTTTCCGATGTTACAAATAGTTTAAAAAAACGACCCCACAAGGTTGCTCATGGAGTTGTATTTCGATAAAAGTTTGTATCTCAAACTTAGTTTCTCTAGCAACAGTCTGCCTTGTTTTTACCTTTCTATTTATGTCGCCAGACAGAGTTCATGTGTTTCACACAAAAAAAACTGCGTGGGCTTTTCAACTGTAGGTGTGAAGGTGTGAGGTATTTTTTCCTCCCCCCTCATTTGTAACTGTCAGAGTATGACACAGTATGACATGACAGTTTTTGTCTCAAGATAAAAACGAGTTGTGTTTTGTTATAAGCTGATGTTTATTGCTTGGGGACAGAAATCTTAATTTTTCTAAAATGCCAGACTTTGCTCTATTTAGAGTAACAGAAATGTTGTGCTCTTATTTCGCTTTGCCGTTCTGTATAAAAAGTACAAACGCAGAACGCATCGACATTATTGTAAGCTATTAGTGGAGCTAGACACGGAGGCCAATTGATGTCTGTGTAAAAGCCAGAGCTGCCGTGATGGGACAGATGCTGGTTCTGTTTTGTTACACGTTACACCTCTGATTCTGGAACGCAGACTTAAATCACACACTGTGGCAGCTATACACCAGCTTTGTGTTAACAAGCGAAGCCACAGCGTAGCAGACACCAGAGATGAGGAGTAACAGGAGGCAACACTCTTCTGTCATGCAGGTGGATAATACACCATCTTAATGGAATTGATTTGCATCGAGAAAAGGGAAGACTGCACCTCGACTTAACCCATAAAATCTGGTGGAATGTTTTGCTGTGCTTCGGAGCACACTGTGTTTTCTCATAGGATTGGATTCAAGAAGTGCATGATCCATGAGAAATCTTACGAGTTAAAGTTATTTTGAATGAACTTCCAATGTGAAGAAAATGGTCAACTTTGTGTTTTAAGGGAGCGGAATTGTGAGCCTCATCAGTCTGACAAAGGCCTCTTTATATGCATCAAATACTCTGTCTGTCTTTCCCAGGATGTGTTTCTAATTTTACATCTTATAGACACTGAGTTGGGGTGACTCAATTTTCCACAGATTGATTCATCAGCTGCTCTTGGCATTACCATATAAAGGAGATCAATTGAATCATTCTTAATGAGGCTATCCATCAACGGATCACTAATAGATAAATTATAGCATCGGGCTCCCCGTGCCGTTACACCGAGCATGTCCTCATCTCACCAACTCCCCGAGCTTGTCAGAGCTGCTGATGCAGAACACACTCTTTGGCTGATTGCTCCGAGGTGCTAGCCTGAGCGTTTTCTCTTATGACAAAGGAAAAGAAATCAGTCTTCTACTTTGCTTGACATGTCCGAGAAAGCCTTTGTTTACAAAGGAAGACTGGACTTCCTGTACTGGTGCTCCTGAGAGAAAAAGTGAAATGACTTCTTTTGTTTGGCCTCTTGTCAGATCTATACTACAGACTTCCATGATGCAGGGATGAGTGATGCAGATTTAGTTTTGTACCTGTAATTCATTTCTGTACATTAGCAAGAAACAATATTACATTTTTGTCACCTTTTTCTTATTTTGGGGCAGATGAGGGCTGACAGTGACATATATTGTTTGGTTTTTTGCAGAAGGGCTTTTAAATTGTTAAGATACAGGCTCTGTCTCGTGTTGTAGAATCAGTATGAGACAGTTAAACGTTGTAAATTAACTGTGGCATTTTGGTCTAACAAAGGTGGTTAGAATTGTTCCCCTAAGTCATGACTCAAAAATATCGGGGACACAAATAAAACATTAACGTTGAATTCTCAAGGAGCACATAGGTTTACATCTTTTCAAACAGGCACAGAGACATGAAAGTCAGAGGTATATTCAGTGTCCCACTCTGAGACAAAAGAAGGGACCATTAACAAATTGTCAGTCAGTAGTCATTAATAAAATATACATATTCAATTTATTATTTTATGTGTCTATTGATTCAGTGCAGCCTGTTGCTTTACAGTTCTGTTACTGCAGCCTCACAGGTCCTGAAGTGACTTTGTGATAAGAAAATACTTCTATAGATTATAAAATGTAAATGTAAATAGAAAGTATCGCCATGCCTTTTAATGATAGGAAGTGGTTAGCTATTAAATACAAAAATAAAAAAGAATGGATATTTATACTCTGAAAATTATCACTGCACCAACAGAAATAATACTTTTCAAACAGTTCAATATATTTCTAAATATCAATTCCCCTTTTTAATGTCTTTCTAATAGTGCTTTTCATTGTGCTTAGAATATGTACTTATATTTTAAAATATATATATATATATATATTTAACCTCTGAGTATTAATTTCACCTATAGCGATTTATGATTTTGTTTTACCTCATATCAAATACACTGCTCTTCATATACAAGTGTTGCATGTGATTGAACCTGTGTCAATTTCAGATCAACATGGGTTAATTTTTGTTACCTGTTGAAGACATGTGGCTTAAAGTAAAAAACAAGTAAAACAAACAACTTGATATTTTGGAAAAATTTGCTTGTAGGAAATTTTCATATTCACCACAAAGACTTGAAACGGAAGGGTGTCAACAGTAATCTTGACTTGTGTGAGTCGGTGATGTAATCCTGGCTCCTGGACAATGTTGTAACCAACCAGTTGAGTCATTTTCTCCACCTGGGCTAGTAAACAAAAAAGCTGCCTTCATTTGAAATTCATTATAAATGATCTAGTTATTACTGTTTTAAAATATTCTTGTGAAATCACCCCACTGAATTGTGGTCAGCAATTTCCCTCAGACTAAAAGATACTTAAGCACAAGTGATGTTGGCAGTTTTTCAACTGGACCACCATAATGCAGAGTGTTATACAGTTTTAAATATTTACTTCCGCTGTTGTCAGCAGTGTCACAATGCAAAGCATGCTTCATTCTCTGTGCAATCAGACTGACAGACGTTGAATAATGGGGACATGGGGGTTTATGGTATTGTTCTTTAAAACTTGGTAATAATTACTATTCTTTAACCGAAGAAATCGATGAATTGTATCATGTGTTTAATTTGACCTGGAGTCAGTGGCAAACCACAGGGATTGTTGACAACCTGCAGTAAGAATAGATAAGATCATCTGCCAGGGAGGTCATGTTTTTATTGCTGTTTGTTTGGCTGTTAGCAGGATTACGCAGAAACTACTGAACAGATTTGTATTGAGACTTGGTGGAAGAGTGGGATGTGGAACAAGACGGAGGCCCTTGACTTTTTGGGCGGATCCAGGAATTAATCACTGTATTTACTTTTTTTTTTTTTACCACATTCCCAGAGAATAATTCATAGATCATAATAAAACAGATAAACCACATTTAAGAGAGATATTGAATTGTATTGAATTAAAGGGTTTGTTGGCAGAGATATGCACTAAGTTTCGGTTATAATATTCCTATTCTGAAATAAGTAATAAATAAGTCTCTTGACTTGTAAGCAGTTTCTCCTGTCAAAGAAATGTGAAGACACATTTGAGTACTATTGATTCGATTTTATTACACGCTGTCCATGTCTGCTTGGAGACAGCTATAAACAGACACGTATGTATATATAGTGCCAACATGTCAGGGCAGGTAAAGTTGGGATGTCTACACTCTTCCACTTGCCCCTCCACCCCTGAAACTAATCCGAAAAAAGCTGCACTTGGGCAACTGTGAGTTGAACTGAGAGCAGAGGAATGCTGTTGTTAGGAAGTCTGCTTGTACAGACGTTCACATGTTATTGTACACCATGTCGAGCCGACTCTAAATGCTTCATGAAAATACTGAACTTCAGGTTGCACCATTAACCTACTGTGACTTTACAGTGTTGCAACATCACTATCCATTGTCGATTCCTGAAATACCAGGATGGCAATGTTGTCTGACTGGTTTTGGCTGAAACCTGGTTGGTTTCTTCTCTGGAGACTGCTACAAGAGGGAAGTTTCATTGTTCTTAAAAAGTAGGGCAGTATTTTTGTCCTCACTTCGAATAACAAAATGTTTGAGGTTTTATTTTCTTTGAGGTTATTTTGTTAGGTGTGAGGGACGAGAGCTGGATGAATCACTGCGTATCACACAAGGAGCTCTGGCTCATTGTTGCTTCTTTGTACTTTTTTCGGTGCTTGAAGTACATCTGCTTTGCCACAGCCTCAGCTTACCACATAGTCACACTTCCAGCTTTGTTATCATTTAGAATGACATAGAAGAATATCCTATAAAAATCCAAATACAGTTTGTGACTGCATGCACTTCTCGGGGTATTCACTAATGTAATAAGCTAGACACAGCATCCTCGGCCTCACTCAGCACAAACATATTCATCCATCAAACCTCTCAGAGTAGTTTGTTCAGCACTGCTTTCATCGGTACACGGTGCACATTCACTGCAAATGTTGTTGGTGTTCATTATATTGTTTTAAAGATGCATGGGCTGCAGGTTTCATAAATTGAACTGCATCTTCAGTGTTTTGTTATTTCTTCCTCCACTGCTCAACCCGTGTTAAGAATTAGGTCAGGCTGTTGCTCTGTTGTCATCTTGCTTATTTTAGAATGACAATGTCAGGCAAAGTAAGTTGCTGAACAACTTCAACCCAAACCCCACTGTAAGTTCTAAAGCTGCATCCATGGTAATGCGTTTTTAAAACTAAAACGATCTCCATCCATATAAACATCAGTAAAAATCCCTGTCCATAGTACAAAGAGTTAATTTACAGTGGGCATGTGCGTATAGCGTTTCCAAACATCTCTGTTTTAGATGCTCAAAAATTTGAGTGGTGTGGATAGCAGGTGAAAATGTAGCTTGTGAGGATGTAGCCTAAGTAAAATCACCTTAATGCCTGAAAACTGCCATGCAGAAAAACTGAGATGAATAATTTTCATATAGCCTCTCATGACTTGTGATGGCTGTTTGTTATTGTTTTTGATGTATTTGAGATTAAATAATGAATCTAAAAATGTGGTGTAATAGGGGATTGTAGGCACTGTGGGTTTACTGATCAATATCGAGAACTGGCATAGACAGCGCTTTGTATTTATCAATACTGAGAGATTGGGAAGACTGTTGTCGGTAGTGACAGCAGATCTTTACAGCAGGTGATGTCAGTGGTTTATTTCTCCTGAGCACCAGTAATTGGAAGCGACTGAAGTCAAGCTGCACCTAACAGCACTTTCACTGTCGGTCGAGTGTTGCTGCCGTGTTGTATTTTTCTACTCTGTATTCCTAATGTACATTTTGCAAGTATTATTGTCCATATTTTTGAAGAAATTGAAATGAATCTGTCTGAATGCTAATGTGCGACCTTGACACACTTGACACACCTCCAGTGCAAAGGGTGTTTTGCAAAAGTTAATGTATAAGCTTTGTGGACGTGTATTGAAAAGTGACATCTAACCCAGAACACTGAAAGTAAGCTGTACTGTAAGAAGCGGAATATATTTCTGTTATTGCAAAACAACTTCCTCATTCTTGTATGAAAACATTCAGTGAAAAGAGCAATTAAACCGAAAAAAAGAAAGAAAACTATGAAGGGTTACCAGAAAAAGCAGCAATCTGAAAATCATCTCTATTAATGTTTATTTATTCTCATTTCTTTCTTCCTCTAACACAGCCGGGATAAAGCTTCACGATGGGCGACCTTCTTAAAGTGACCATCGACTGCAGCTGATTATCTTCGATAGCATCAGGACTAACATTTGGAAACAGTTTTCACCATCCCTACTGAAGTTGTTGCAAAGCTTTGTGCAAAACCATCAAGACGACAGGATGAGTGAGGTGTGTTACTGCGTGGTCAAAACACATCTCATCAAAAGTATCAGACCGCCTATCATCAGAGGTTTCCCAAAACAAAGACTTGGATTGTAATTATATTTTTACTGACTTTTATTTTGTATTTTTTTGCACGGGAACGACCTTTAAATTGCAGATTGAGTAAAAGAATCTTCTACATGAGCCGCAGCGATGGACTAGAAGCCCATGTGTAGCAGGACAGCTGTTGCAGCTCGTGGAATAACGTAGCCCCAGACTGTTGGGGACTCACTTCCTCAGGGGGGCCCAAGGGATCTGATCCCAGCCCCAACCTGCCCTGTCATCTGACCATCCCACCTGTCTGAAGGCAGACCCCGCTATCCAATGGCATGGGTCAAGTTCTTCAGGAAGCCGGGGGGCAATCTGGGGAAATCGTACCAGCCGGGGAGCATGCTGTCTCTGGCCCCAACCAAAGGACTTCTGAACGAGCCGGGCCAGAACAGCTGCTTCCTCAACAGTGCTGTGCAGGTAGGTCTGCCCTGTAAATTATTTTAATAATTATTCATTATATTAAAAATAATAAGCTTGGTTTGTATAGCATTTTTTCCTTTACAAAAAGATAGAACAAGATTTTAACTCAATAGAAATTAAATAAAATTGCCAAAGCACCAATTGGACTCTGAGAGCAACAAGAAAACCATTATTTACTGATCTAAGATGGCTCGCAAACTCTTAGGGAGTTGGTAAATCCTTTATATGCATAGGGGCTCGTTTGTGTAAAGTTTAAAAAGAATCAGACGATCAATACAATCTTAAAATCAATGCAAAAACACAAAGGAAGTGAGGCCAGAATCTGTTATATGGCCCTGTCTTCATGAGCCAGTGATCATTTAATGTATCACTTTGAATATAATCTTGAACAAATATACTTTCTTTGCTGTAAAATATTCACGAAAAATGTAGGAATTATTGCATAAAGTATCATTTTAAATTCTTTAATATTTTAAGTTGCTCCAAACTTACTTTACAGCTCGTATGATTGTAATTATTGACTTGTTGCTCCCTTCCTTTTAAGAGCAGTGCACATTCAACCCTCAAAGATTCGACCATCATTTATTCAGCAGACCGCTCAAAGCTTAGTCGCTGTCTAAATTTGTCTGAGCTTCCCAGCAGTTTATTGATGCACTCGAAGGTTTCTTTTGACTAGTGGGATACTGGCTGGTGAGTTAGTTCATCACTGCAGTCAGCCACACAGTGAGGTCACTCTCTGAGACTGTGTGACTCAGAGGGTG
Source organism: Paralichthys olivaceus (assembly GCF_024713975.1). NCBI lineage: Eukaryota > Metazoa > Chordata > Actinopteri > Pleuronectiformes > Paralichthyidae > Paralichthys > Paralichthys olivaceus. The sequence continues at coordinate 9,443,448 of NC_091114.1, forward strand.
GGACGACTGATGATGAGCTGGATGAAGATGATACCTTCGGCTTTGTTTCTGGGAGCGAGTTGTTCCTGTCGCCTAGTACTCATCCTCATGACCTTGTAGATGTTCCCCCAATGTCCAAATGCCTTACATAAGAAATACTGCCTCATCCGTTTGTTTAAAAAAACACTTCTGTACTTATTCTTTGTTATTTTTTAAAGGGCATGTTTAAAAAAGATGAGCCTTGGAGTTTCTCATGTTTTGATGCCTTTGTTTGCTTAAGTATTCGGAAGAAATGCTCCAATACAAAGGTATAAATTAAAATATTTTCGTGTAAAAACTCCTGACGCCCTCCTCTTTCCTTTGTACAGGTACTATGGCAGCTGGACATCTTCAGACGCAGTTTGAGGCAGCTTCCTGGACACTTCTGTTTAGGAGAGTCGTGCATCTTTTGTGCTTTAAAGGTAGGGTGAAGTCAGAACGTTTAACACTGAGAAGACACCGTAGATTCTGTTCGTTTTACAGATGCTGCAACTTGTTTAGTCACATATTGAGACCACTGTGTGTTTAGCAGTGAGGGTGACACAAATGCTTTTTAACAAAAACTATGTCCCAGAGTCCTTGTGCAAACTAGTCCTTGCTCTCTTCTTCAGGGCATTTTCTCCCAGTTCCAGCACAGCCGGGAGCGAGCCCTGCCCTCTGACAACCTGCGTAACGCCTTGGCAGAGACCTTTAAGGACGAGCAGCGCTTCCAGCTGGGCTTCATGGATGATGCCGCAGAGTGCTTTGTAAGTTCCTGTGGCAACCCGGCTTCTCCTGGGGGGAGGGAGACGAGTGTATGGAGAAGGGATGTGTGTATGTTTATGCGGAGCACTGCCACACAGTTTCGGGTAATGCACTGCAACAAACTGTTTGGCGAGGTCACTGAAAGAGCTTCTGTCCCTCCCTTCCCCTCCCATCAACCCCTGCCACATTGCCTCTAAATATTATCATGACAGGTTATATAAGGGCCAAAGACGCTGTGTTTGAATCTCCCCCTTTTTTTGGCACGATATTATGTCCCATCATTTCTGTGCTTTTTTACAAGTCGATTTCATGCGTCCTTCATCATTTTTACATGTCGGTTCCAGTTTTTCTTCTCTTTTTTTTTTTTTTTTTTGGCAAAGCATTGTTAAGCCAGAACTTATTCTGCAGTGTAATTTTCTTTTCTTGTTTTCTTTGTTCCAGTTTTATTTCCAGTCCAACCAACAAACACATAACAGACGCTGCAGCTTTATTTTCCATCCATGTTTTCTTTTGTTCATCAGGCTTAATTACGTTGATAACTTGTGCTTAATGACAGTATACCAAGTAAGCACAGATGTATCCTGATTTTATCCCACAGCCACTGTTTATCCTCTTAGGAAGTTCAATTACACAGCAACGGATAAACAATGGTGAGAAGCTTATTTCTCTGGGACAGTAGTGGAATGCTCTGTACTGTATTTGAACACTGGGTAACAAGTGTGAGCATTAACTCTCTCTAAGTAAGAGAATAGTCACAAACCTACCACATAAATGCAAAGGAAACATTTAATGTGTTTTCTTGCAACTTCCCTTCCTGCAAAACATCACCAGTGAACTTTCCTTACAACTGAAGCTAATGTGTCTAAGTTGTTATCTTTTCCCGACAATCTTAATTCTTAATCCGGCAAAGATCTTTGCCTCGAGCGTTCACCACGTGATGCCCTGGCTGCAGCACGCTGGGGTAGAATTTATATGAGGAGTTGGCCGGTGCCAGATTAACAGGCTGCGAAGTTGTGCCTGTAACCTTTTGCAGGCCTACCTTGCAGCCGTAATATTTTATAAACTCACCAGCGCTCCATAGAAACAGGAGGGAGCTAAAATGGTGTTGCTCTTTAAATGTGTTCCTTGCAATGTCAGGTTTACACAAAGACTCTCAAGCTGTTGTGTCCCATTGCGCTGCAGTTTTGCTCTGGGTAATGTGTGTATTGGAGTAAAAGAACAAAAACAAATAGCCTGTGGTAATTGTAAAGAGCTTTTCTTTTCCAAGAAAGGAGTTGAAAGTATTTGTCTCATACCTGATAGATCCCCTGTTCTGTCATAGGAAAACATACTGGAGAGGATCCACCTGCACATTGTGCCTGAGGAGACAGATGCCTGCACTTCAAAGTCTTGCATCACGCACCAGAAGTTTGCTATGTCACTTTATGAGCAGGTCAGTGAAGGGACAGCATATCATCAAACATATCAATGTTTTTTTCTGCAGCAGAATTCTGTAAAAAATTGATGTTAGGAATGTGTTAATTAAGCCTGATCTATTTTAATGTAAGGGAGCGACATTAATTATTATTTTAATGTGACTGTCTTTTTTTTTGTTGGAGATGTTTTTGCTCATACAGTGTTTGTTTTGGCATTTTTGCACAGCCTCTACAGTATTGCAAAAGCTGAATACACATCAGCCAGTGTTAGAAGCTACACACACACACACACACACACACACAAACACACACAGAGAGACAGGTACATGAATCACTGTCTGAGACAGTAGAAATCCAATCCGTCATGTTTTGATACTGGGTTGCCCCAGTGGAATAAGGAGGGTGTTTCTGGTCAGATTCCACTGTGCTACAGCAGCAGCAGCACTACCAGATAAATCACAGATGGTGTCCACATAAATTCCAGCACAACACAGACACTACCCTGCCCTGTGGCTGTGATGCCCATCGCCGACTCTGTCAGCGTCCCAAACCACTTCTGTCTCTGAATCTAACAGATAATGTGCCTGTGCACTAAATCCCTCAGCGGATTTTGCTCCACCGTTACTACAGGGCACCCAAAACCAGCAATTATCAAAAAGGCCTAAATGAGGATTGCTTGTGTCAGTGGGAGATTGATGACTTCATAAATGAAATTGAATGCCTGATAATGCCAATCATAAACCCACAGTTTATTACACAAGGAAAGCAGCAAAACCAGCATGTCTTAATCTCTCGCCATAATTTATACAACTAAAAGACTTTTGCAGGAGCGTGAAATTTTCTGATGACATGCTGACTTGGCAAAGTCCTTGGCAGTGGATGCTGAACTCACACCAATTTATCTTTTTTGTATCTCTTTCTTGTGTCTGTCCCCCTCTTGGTCTCTCTGCCTCTCTCCCCCTTGCAGTCTGTGTGCCGTAGCTGTGGGGCGTCATCCGACCCACTGCCGTTTACTGAGCTGGTGCATTATGTCTCTACCACCGCACTCTGGTAAGGCAATGTGAAACTTTCTCTCCTTGCGTTTCACGTCCTGCATATTTCTGTATGTACTTAATATCTGACATTGTACACACAGCATTTTTTTTCTCTCCCACAAACATCAATCACTCTGCATCTCTTCAGTCAACAGACGCTTCAGCGCAGAGACGAGTCTTTCGGGGATCTGTTACAAGCGGCGAGTACGATAGGGGACCTTCGTAACTGTCCTGTGAGTTTTCAAAATGCACTAATGTGCTGCAAAAGCCTTTCATGATCGTTGTTGAATTTGATGAGCCATTTTTAGGTTGTCCTCAGAATCTCAAACATTTTATTTTTCAATATTCCTTGCGACTGATTATTTACTTAAGCGTAGTCTTTGTTTTTTTTTTTCCTACCTAGAGCAACTGTGGTCAGAGGATTAAGATCAGACGGGTCCTCATGAACTCCCCAGAAATAGTTACCATCGGCTTCGTTTGGGACTCTGACCAGTCAGACCTCACTGAGGATGTTATCCGCTCGCTAGGACCTCATCTCAGTCTCTCTGCAGTGAGTATAATTTATGAATAATTTACTGACTGAGTTTTGTTTTAAACTTTTATATTTTGTGACTTGTAATGATTGATATATCAGTTTGAGCATTCCTTTGAGTTAAAGGATGTATTCACAAAAAGAATATGTGGTCAGATTTTAGATTTAGGTCATTAAAAAAAAGACATTTCAAGACAAGATTCACATTGAACTTAAAGTAATCAACATGATATCAAATAACTCTCCAGACATGGCTCAGTTGCTCTTGTTGGAATTAAGCCATTCACACAGCTACCATTTTGTGCTTTTTGTGCGGTTTTAGGGTCAGTTTGCTTTTGGTGCAATTGAACATATGTGGGAAATAAAGTGGGGATTATTTCTCTGTAAGTCGGGCCTGTTGCATAAGCAGTCAGTGGCCTATGCCCAGTTGGCCCACACCACTGCTCAAAAAGCCCCTGCTGGCCTTGGTCAGCTGGTCAAAAAGCTCCTCCCCTTGTCTCTGTGTTTTCCTGGGCATGGGTGTGCATGCCTGCCTGGAGGAACATGTGGGGTGAAGAGGTGTCACTGAGACAGCGAGGAAAAAGCGTTTATTCCAGGCTGCTGTTGTTGCACTGCTTATTTTCACTCATTGGCGGTGTGAAGTAGAGGTGGGGAAATTAATAGTTTTTTCAACAACCCTGCATCGATGCAGACACGGAACATAATCCATTCGTGTTTTCCGTTCATTTTGTAGCGGTGTACCATTGCACAGCCAGAACATCAGGGTTAAAGTGACCAGAACAATCCAAATTCATGATCTGGCACCATTGATTCAAAACTAGATAGATGTTATCAGTTTTTGCGAGTGACAGACACACTTGTAATAACAGTTTAAAATACTTTTTTAAAAGTGCAAATCATGAATAATACAATTTTTATCATCGGATCGTCGCCCACGGAATCGAATTGTGAGGTTCCTTAAAGATTCCCGCCCCTCATGTGAAGTATGCAAACGTGACCATGTGTACTCCTCTGCCCATAGGAATCCTGCAGTGTTCACTGCCACATGACTGACTAAGCATCCCTCAGTAGCCCGTTCACATCGGTCCATTGTACAAAAAAAAAAAAATCAATCAGTGTCGTTCAGATCAGGGCATGCTCATTTGCTCCACATGTTGCATAACGTCTTTATTGAAGGATTCAAACTGTTTATTTGACAGCTCCCTCTTGTTCGTTTCCAAAGTCATACCATCAGAAAAATCTGTCAGACGACCCCCCCCCCTCCTCACACACACACACACACACACACACCTCCCTTTCTAGTGTGGCACAAAGGCCTTGATTCATTATAGGAGCGTTTCATGTGACTTTTTTTCTTTATTAAAGGGAGCCCTCCACCCCTTTCATTCGCTTTGAAATCTATTGTTTGACGAAGGGGGAAACGGAGAACTGCCTGTGCAGGAAATGTGTGAGGGAGAAATAAGTGATAGTTTCACTCACTTTCACCATATTATTATACTATGAAATTATGAAAAATGAAATTATAAATCACCCCCATGTATGAGAATTTAGGTCATTACCAAAACTTCTTTGAACACTGTTGTATAAGTCTCGATATTAAGAGTTGCTATGACAGTACTGATTTAAACCAGCCCTTATTCACACCGATTGTCAGTTCATTCCCTCAGACCCTAATCTATTAACTGATGGAGTAACTGATCCTCCCCCAGCTATCAACATCACTCACTCTCCTGCCCACTTACTGCAGCGTTGATGCTGATAAGTATGTATTTATGTGTTTGTGTGTGTGTGTGTGTGGGAACAGCTCTTCTACAGGGTAACTGATGAACATGCCAAAAAGGGAGAGCTCCTGCTCGTGGGGATGATCTGCTATTCCAGCCGCCACTACTGTGCCTTCGCCTTCCACACCAAGTCCTCCAAATGGGTCTTCTTTGATGATGCAACTGTGAAAGAGGTCAGAAATGTGAAAGTGTTGTCAAATGAAGTAACCAATAACCATTACAATGAACAGATAATCGTTTTAGTCATCTATCCAAGAGAAATGCCAAATAATTGTAATAGTACATTTGTGAGATTCTGTCACTTCCCTCCATCACCACTTCTCTTTATGCCCCCACCCCAAATTTCCAATGCGATTTCCCCATTTCTGACATCACAAAGTACTGCAGCAGTGAAGTGGAGCTAAACCAGTAAAGATCTTTCTTCTCACTGGGTAAAAGTTAAAGGGTCAGTGAGAATGCTGAGATGCACGGTATACTGTATGTGCTGTGTGTGCATGAGATACAGCCAGGGAATCCATTCTTCCTCTTATCCTCAACAATGGGTTCATTTCTGTGGTGGAGCAAACCTTTTGTCTCACATTCAAACAATTTTTCCGGGGGACTGTGGTGCAGCGGCTGGCTGGCTCCGTGTCAATCCATCAGCCACTTGTGCTGCGTGTGCAGCCCCCCCCCCCCCCACCCCAGCCCCCATACTCCCCGCCACCACCGACTGAGATGAAGGAGCTACAGTGCTCAGCTCCTGCCAAGTCTGTACCTGGATCGAAACTCGCCAGCATTTCTGTAACTCCCCAAATCCCAGCTGCAAAATGGTGACTGTAGTGTAACCTAATCTCTTATAGTGAGGTTTACATATATTATACATATACCATGGCCTCTGAGACTTCTCGATTCTGAGTGGCTGACTGGTGTTAAATAATATATTAATAATCACAATAATGATAATCTTGCATTTTATTCTTGTAGCGATTTTAACAATGCTCAAAGACACAGAGAAAGTCAATAACTAAAACTATTAATATTATATTAATCACAGATTTAATTCAGTTCTGCAGAAGGAGGTTTTGAGTCATGTTTTAAATGGACTGGTCGGTGCTGTCTCTTATTTGTTTGGGAAGAGAATTCCAGACTGAGAGACCAGCGATGCTGATGATGCCTCCGGTCTTTGTGCTTCTTAATTAACTCAGATAGATTTAAGCTTGTGTCCTAGCTCCTCATTAAATCTATGTAAATAAAACATTCAGGCACAAAGATCACTACATCCTCATTTTCCACAGCACAGTTATTCATTTGAGCCCCAAGTTAACTCCTTACAGTACATACTAGTAGAATAGATTACTCAGATAATTTTTCTTTAAATGAATTTACTATATTATACTATATTCTGAAGATTGTGTTCATGTATATTCTTCAACTACAATCCATTTTCTATGATATTTTTTAATCCATCTCTGCAGCTCTCCCACTTCTTCTTCTATCTTTCCTTTTCTTTGCACTATTTTTGCTCAGCAATGGTTCTTCAGTTCATCTTTCTAGTATCTCTTCTCCTTCCAAGCCCCCCCCCAACCCCCACCCCACCCTGTCATTTGCTTAATTAAGGAGCACACGAGCATCTGTTAGCCTGCAGCTTGCCTCTGTGGTGCCTTTGTGGCGAGACGCACACCTCACACAACGCAGCTAATTGCGATTGTGCTATTTGACATCGGCTTGTTGTATTCATATACAAAGTAGACAGTGCACAGCAAAGGTGAGGATTTGTTTCAAAGTTGTCGGAGGATTTTATAAAAATTGTTTGATTAAATTGGTTTGGTGATGTCAGTAGACCTGGGTTTGTAGAAGAAATCTTTCACTCAAATCAGTTGTTTTTTTTTAAACCTTTTTATAAAATGAAAACAGATGGAGTCGCAAGAAAGAAATTCACATTTCATCTGCAAAATCCATCTGCTTTTCAAAATCAAATTGGACAATGGTTGCTTAATTTGCACACATCCTTGAGCGGCTGAAACACAGTGAAACAAGCTGAGATGTTTCCCATTTCCTAAAGTTGTTGTTTCCCATTTCCTAAATTTAACAATTTAATGTCTTCAAATTTACGTATCCCAAAAAATATAGACGACAGATGTTATTTTCCACTATGTTTTATTATTGCTCATAAATGTTCTAGATTTGTAACGTGTGTTGTTCATCTTTTCTTTGTTTTGTTTGGTGTAGATCGGCTCCCGGTGGAAAGATGTTGTCACCAAATGTATCAAAGGCCACTTCCAGCCTCTCCTCCTCTTTTACTCCAACCCTGACGGGAGTGCTATCACCGCAGATGACGTCTCAAGACAAAACACCAGCCAGTCACAAGGACAAGGTATGATATAACTTCCCATCAGGGTCTTCACTGAATCAGTTTTTGTTCTATTTTGGTTCATGGTAAAAAATCCTCATCAGTCATATTTGCTGTGCCCCTGAAGAAGTTCTGTTAGCTAAACAGCTTTACTACATTGGGTAAGATGGAGAGTTGATTTAGTGTCTTTTTCTGGAAATAACAACATCAAATTCCTTTGAGATGCATTTATCAGGCTTATTAGCGCTGTTAAGCTTTATGGGTTGTTTTGTTGCATTTGTGAAACAATAATCCCATCCCGAGTGACCCATTTAATGATAATTTTATATCATAAAACACCCATTAATATGATGCTGAGGTGTGCAGCTACCTCTTTGTTTCGTCTTTATAGAGGTAAAAACCAGTGCAGGATATGGAGGGAATAAAAGAAAAACTGTGAAGTAAATTTTGGCATTATAGGCTGGTTGAACGTAACAGCAGCCAGAATGTTTCTGGTGTTAAAATCACAGTGGTCTGCCTCGTAATCGAAATTCAGAGTCTGGAGATTGAGTTGAATGTTTGGTTGGTGAGTCAAAGTGTGATTTTCCTCTATATACCCAGCTGGAGTTAAGAGTTTTATGAAGACCAAATGACTAGAATTAAAACCATTGTTGGTTAATTTAAGCAGAACTCCTCTAGCAAACATGTAATTAACTATAAGTAAAATATCCCTTTATTTACAAGTCATTTTTTAATAGAAATGCCATTCAGAAACAAAAACAACCATTTACAGGACGTGTATAATCCCAGATCATATTAGTCGTGTTTGCAGGCAGTAATGAAAATTTGTTGATGACAACATCTCCTCTGGTTGGACTATATATCCCTGGATTTGTTTGGTTGGGGAGGTTTTCATCCTCTTTAAAGATCCTCCTTCAACTCTCCATGCTGGCCGAGCCCCAGGTCCAAGCTGTGGCCGCCGCTCACTGCCCATCAGAGCTGACAGGGCGCCGGACCAAACTAGATGATCCTGCAAAAACCAAGAAAAACACTATGTGGATTTTTGTAATTTCATTTCTGTTTCTTGGTCTCATGTCTGTATATTTGTTTGGTTTGGTTGAAAAAAAAAAAAAATCCTATATATTTCCTTTTTTCCCTCACAGGCTTTGATTCTCCAGTGTCAGCCCCCAAGAAACTGGACCTCACCAGGGAGAATCTGAACGCTCTGCTGGGCCAAGGCTCTTTCAAACAGAAAACCCCCTCGACCCTCAGCAGGGGCAGCGCTCAGACCAACGGAGGACGGGGACCAGGTAAGGGATAAATGGTGGAAACGATGAAAGTGGTAGAGAGAGATTTAAACCAAACATGTGGAGGAACACACATCACAAGTTTCCATTTTAACATTTCATTTAATTAAGTCTTGTGGACTGGAAAAATCTGTTGTGCTCAAGGTTTTGTTTTCCACTGCAGGATAAGGAAGGAATTACCAGCCTAAATAAAACTATGGTTAAACAAACAGAATTTCCTTGTGCAAATGTCTTGCAGTGATAAAGAAAAACTACAGAGAGATAAGTCACCTTTTGTACTGGTTGCAGTTTTGGCCTTGAAAGACGGCTTCATTTATAAATGTTTCTGTCCACAGAGAGCGGTGACAAGCACAGATCTGGTACAGCAACCAGACGAGGACAGAGGAAGAGATGATTAAATGTCTCTGCTGTCAAACTAAATCTAACTATGCTAGTAACACAGAGGGGATTAGGGACTCTTGTTGAGGAGAGAGGTCACAAAGAGCTGCCTGCTCACCACATGTTTAAGCACGAGTGGAGGAAGAGTGTAAATTGAGGAGCTGAGGTTTTGTTAAGATAAGGAAGTGACCAGAAAATGAAACAAAGCAGGTGAAATTGAATCTCCTGTCATATTATTGCACGTTTCATTGTCATGTGGCTGCATAAAGCTGTGAAGGTCTTTTGGATCTTCGTCGTTGTTTCCCTTCACTTGAGCTGTTTTACAGTCTTTTAAGTATGAAGAACAGCAGGAGATCGACCGGGTCAGGCGCGCTCACAGTAACTGGAACATTCCCAGAACATTCAGGCCCGGGGTGGTGACCGGGAAAAACATACAGGAGGCAAAACATGACATATTAATTCTGCTGTGGAAAGCACAGTTTTTTTTTTTACAGCACATCAAAACCGGTGTCGGCTTTTATCTGCAAAAGTGCAGTTGTGTTTCCAAGTTGATGCCTTTGTCTGTATTTTCTTCGTGTATGTTTTTTCTGCTGTATTCTCACATTTTCCAGACCTTTTACAAGGGGACTGGCAGGAAAAGTTACGTCAAATATCTGGAGCAACTGACTTGGACATTTTCATTCTCACATACAGCCCCGCCTGAAATATCAGAAAGACTTCAGTGCATGAGTTAAAACAGCTCTGGGAACTTGTTTGCTAATCTGTGGTGTGGGGATGGAGTGTGTAATAAAAGTAAGAAACTGAAGTCAAGTTAAAAGTGAAATTATTAAGTCCTGATTCATCATTTTGAAAACAAATATTCTCTATTTTAGTGCCGGAGTGAATATGGAGCTACAAAAACAGTTTCAAAGAGAGCTGTTTTTTTTCTAAACACATCAGCCTGTGCCCACAGAGTGTTGAAATTTCAGACAGCTAACAGAACCCCAGTATGATCATGTTTTCCAGGGCCGTGACTAATCATTGCGTTTCAAAGTGAATGTCTGCCAGAGACCGAGGAGATGAACTCTCTGCCGGGCCACATTTCCACCCTTTTGCCTTTCCCTTCATGGAGCACAAAATGTACTGTGTACATCAGCACAATAGCCTCCGTCTACACACTCAGCAACTGCTCAGTGCCTTGGGGGGGGGCTTGGGACTCAGAGGTGGAAAACAGTGACAAGGAAAAGGATGTGGTGACAATACACATCTATATGCTCACAGAGATAAAAATACTTTTAATGGTGTTTGCAGTGGTGGAAATCCCCACCTGATTCAGCAGAAGTAGCATTAATAACACACTGGCTGCATACCTCTCGTCCCCTATTGGGGGAACTGTGCCAGATTCCTGATGGTAAAACCTGACGTTTGTTTGTTTTGTAGTGAAAATTGGTGCCAGTGATCCCAAGAGCCGCCTCAGGGACATTTCTCGAGAAGTTGCCCAGAGAGCAGGAGAGGTGCGGGGGATGCATCCATCCAGACGAGAGCCTGACAGGAGCGGTCAACGGAGGCTGGAGACGCGCCACAGAGGTAGGTTGCAGACACACCGTACAGTATGTGCATTGATAAAAGCAGACCACACATTGCAACACAAACGCATGAGAACCTCAAGGGTTTGTGATACAAAAGGCTAGCCCCTCCACTTCCCCATCCCTTATGTAACCCTCGGTTCAGGAGCAATGTGTCAGAAAGGGGATTAAGTGCTGACGTCTGTCGGAGCCTGCCTTGATCCCACTCTCTCATATTCAGAGCCATTGGTTCCCCTTGTTGTGTTGTGCATGACCATGTACAACCTATGCACACAAACTAAACAGGTCAAACCAAGTGGTGATAAATACTGTTTAATTTTGTCAAAGGATGCATTTAACTCGACAAAGTCATATTTGTGCCAATGTTTTTCTTACGTCTCCTCCCCCTTGTTCTTCCCAAATTGAGTTAGTGTGTCTGTTCTAATCAGTGATTGGTCAGCTCTTTTAAGACTCTAGTACATCAGTACTTTCAATTAAGTATCAGTGAGGGGGATTATTGGACACAATTGTAACACACTCCCAAATCCGCCATGTCAACAGCAGTAGCCCGGGTTAGCACCGAGCTCACAGCACATTATGATTGAATGCAGGGAGACTAAGGGAGGCGAGCGTCATTGCAGTGATGAATGGCGAGGAGGGAGGTGACACGACAGTTTATGTAAACGACCACAGCGTGGATCATGCCCAGATAGCACTTTTCTAAAAAGGACGAAAACAAAAAAAGCTGAAGCAACTTTTCTGCCTATAATGGACTGTGGGACAACCCCAGGAATTTCTAAATGATCTCTGACTGTAATCGATTCAGACGTGATACCATTCTTCCAAAAAAAAAAAGATCCACAGCCTTGTGTCGAGTTGACGACACCGAGCTGGCAGAAAACACGCTGGTGTCTTATACACAGGCAAAAACACAGACAGCGATGTTTGTTGTGATTTAACTCTGGCACACGGTCAGCAGAATCCAAAGCAACAGCAACGTTTGGGCTTAAGTCCAAAGCACTGACAGTTTAGTGTAGCACTAAATTTAGTTTTTTGTTTTCACCTGAAAACACGTTACCATAGATTGCTTTTCCTGGTGAATTAGATGATGCCTCCAGGACAAAGGACACAGCCTCCGCTGTGTCAGATAAAGACTATCATGTTTTAAGGATGAACTCTGTACATTAGATGATGCCTTGTCTTAAGTTTTGCTAACATGCAGGAAAAACCTATTTTGATTATCTTGACATGATTTTTACATGTTCTCTTTGCTGGAGAATTTAATAAACATTGGATTGTGGGAGCACCTATAGCTGTGCAAGGGAACCAGTTTTCAGGAAGGATGTGCGGCCGTTTATTTTGAGAGTCGCTCGCACAGTCCTTGGAATAGCAAACGCACATCCCTACCTCACCATCATGTTCAGACTTGTCCAACAGGGAAACTAATCCAAGTATGCACACAAATACACACACACACACACACACACACACACACACACACACACACACACACACACACACACACACACCAAAGTGCAATCTTTCTGCAAATGATACCTGCATGGTATCCTCCACACAGGCTGGTCACCCTCTTACTGCACAGCACACAAGAAAACCGACCCCACATTGGTCGTAATTTACACCTCCCTGTCATCTGCAGACGTCACCTGTAACCCTGTAGTTGTTGTGCCCTCGCGCTCCACCCGACATGCTCTATTCTTTTACGACAGATTTCTGTCTCGGTGTCGTAGCGTTTTGACTTTCAGCGAAAGTCAATTTTTGGTGTCGGCCACGTTATTAATGATGCTGTCCTTTTGCATCAGGTGCGTCAGGAAAGACATAAAGGTCAGGTAACATGCAGCGAAAAATCTGCTTTAGTCCTGGAGAAAAAAGGCTTTTTCAACTGCAGCCTGAATTTGTCTATGGGGTTTGGTTAATTCACTTGTTTACAAATTTGATGCATAAATGTTTGTATAATTGATAAGAATAAAGGCTTTATGAGGGTGAAAATATTTGATTAGTATAACTGGTTATTTATTATTATGTTAGTTAATTGGAAAAATGTTTTATCATAATGTATTTTACATTTTTGAAAGTATTCTTCAATCTAAGTTTTTGGAGTATCTTTATAAAATGTCCTTTGCCATTCAATTTCTCATCGTTCAACCCATTCAAGCTTTATCTCACTTGTCCTCAGATCCAGGCCAGGACAGGACCTACTCCCGCTCCGTCTCCCCTCCAGAGAATGGCTTCAAACAGCACCTGGAGACTCGCCTGTACAGCAGCCAAGGAAAAGGTCCCACACGGACTGAGCGAACACCCCACTTAGGTGGACGATCTTCCCACGAACCCTCTCGCTCTCACTCCAGAGTCCAAGTGCTACCCAGTGTGCCCAGTATCAGCAGTGGCCATCATAGCCGGAGGATTGACCAGGTCTCCAACGGATATGATACAGACAGCAGCCAAGAGTCCAGAGAGCGTCCTGGAAGTGGAGCCAACAGTCGCAGCAGGTCTAGTCGCCCGTGGAAACCCATGCGAGAGGCGCTAAATGTGGACAGTGTTTTAAGTTCTGCCGGTGATGGAAATTCGCCAAGTCAAGAGCGAAGGCAGCACAGCCCACGGAGGAGACCCAGCAGTCAGTCGCCCTCCCGCGACCGCGAGCGAGACAGAGATTTTACATGGGGGGGCAGGGAGGAACGCAAACCCAAGAGCCTGATGACCATCTACGAGGATGAGCAGAGGCATGAAACCGGTGGCAGCCGAAGCTCGCTGGACTCAGATGGCCGGGGCGGCTACAGTGACAAGGACAGGTCAAAGGGCTCAGCAACTTTGAAAGTGCGGAACGACAACTGGAAGATCCAGCGAACAGAATCCGGATACGAGAGCAGCGACAGACTAAGCAACGGCTCAGCAAATCTCGACTCACCTGTGGTGGAGTACTTTTCCTCCAAGGACCTGCGGCCTATACCTGAGCTGCATCTGACGAGGTAAAATAGACTGTTGCATCCAACGACAAAACAATCTTACAACTGCAAAGAGTGAAACAGAAATAGACACAATTTTCGCTGTGGGATGCTTTGTCATCCCGTGGCCCGCTCATTTCCCTATTCGAGTCTCAAAAGTGCTGCCATCTCTAAATAATTAAACACTACAAACAAACTGTTCTAAGAATAGCGAGGCCCATTTGACATAAATGCACACAAGGCAGATACGCCAATCTTATTATGCTGGGCTGTCATTTGTCGGCTTTGTAGTACGGTTCTTGTTTTGAAATTATGTTCCCAACCAGCTGACAACTCCTGTTCTCGGAGCCAGCGGATAGCAGACTTCCTCAACTGCTGGTGCATTATTCAAGCCGGTCTCCTGATAGTATATCAGTAAAGTGTTGTTTCAATTATTAATTCTTTAACATATGGTTACGATGTTGACTGGATTCAGACCTGGAGTCGTTGACACTGTGCAGCATTTGCTATTTTTAACTGGGTGTGTATACATAGTACATCTTTTGCGCCAGTTTCCATTAAGTTTAGTACAACCTCTTCCATATTTTACAGGAGATACACAGGTTTGCACTTAAACAGGAAAGTGCCAGATAGTAATCAAGCATAACAGGGGGAGGAAAAACAGAAAAGAAAATAATTTTAAAAAACGAGTTGTTTTGACAGTTTGATTTCTTGTTTTCACATTTAAGAAATAATGTTGCAGGAATTGGCATCGAGTTACACCATTATAAATCATTCATCACATAAATGTATGTTTAGGCTGAGGTCATGAGGGTTTATTTTCCCCTTTGTGCTCAGAGCAGGGGTCCAACTTAGTCCTTCTAAGTGGTTGGAAAAAGTTCAAGCTCCGGCATATCTTGTTTACATTGCATGAATAATTCAATTTATTTTGTGTTTCAGGGATCACTTCCCTCACAGAAGCAGCGATGACATTCTGCACTCCACATTTTCCACTGGTGAGTAAATCCGTCTCACTTTGACCTGTCCTTTATCTCTGCGCACACACAATGTCGGCTAATATTTATTTGCATGTGGGTTCCCCAGCAGAAGTGAGAATTTGAAGCCTGCACTGTAAGGACTAAAAGAATTAGAATTAGATATTAAGCCATTATTTCCAACAACCAGTATAAACGGGTCACAAAAGTAAAGTATCATTCCATCACAAAGGCTTGGCCCTGACATTAAAGAAATTTCCTCTGGTCGACTTCCGTGCGTTGTAAGAATCTGAAACATTAAGATAGTACTCAGCAATTTCCTTGATTTATTGTTCCATCAGTACTGTTAAGGTCACAGCCTGATTGAAGGGATACGGCATGGAAATAAGTGTGCTGTCCTCACTGACTGGCCTTGACCTTTTTTTTCCTGAGTAGCGTCTGTGTTATGCAGCACGCAGATGAAATGTACAAGGGCCTGAACGAAACATCGTTTGGAGTCATGAACAGGCTTTGAATTGAAAAACTGGTTTTGTTTTTTTTATGGAAACAAAAATCTAAACTTTTCAAACTTGTTTAAATGAAGTACTTTAAGATATTGTATTAGGTTTTCTTTCTTCCAAAGGGAATTACAATTTAGGACATTACAAAGGGACAACTGTGAAAAAGAACTTGAAGGACATAAGCTGCAGTGAATAATGTCCACTTGGAGTTGGAACTCAACGAGGAGTCATGTTTTCAAGGTGTTATTTTATTTTTCAGACAGAAAGGAGGGAGATTAGATGACATAGTTAGCACAAGCTGTTTTTTTGCCTAGACACCCTTTTACGTTTCTTCATCTAGGACATGCTTGCTTACGATCCACATTATCAGCTCAGATAAAAATTGATCAAAATAACTTTGAAATCAACAAATGTCTCGTAAATGCCCCCACAAATTCCTTCAATGGGAATACTGAGTTAATCCTGAATAAGATGAAGGGCAGTGAGTGAGCTTGTAGGGGCCACCCAGCTGTGCCCATTGGGCCTGAAACTTCCAGCTCTGGGACTGTCAGAAGAAGGTGTTCAAACACAAAGCAAATAAAATGCCCCTTTGTTGCACTGCTGTACTTCAAGCTCTCAAAGTCTCCTCCTCCTTCTGAACACACACTAAACCAGGCTCCGTCATTTGCCTCCTCTTTGACT
Source organism: Paralichthys olivaceus (assembly GCF_024713975.1). Lineage (NCBI taxonomy): Eukaryota > Metazoa > Chordata > Actinopteri > Pleuronectiformes > Paralichthyidae > Paralichthys > Paralichthys olivaceus. Next base: position 9,459,627 of record NC_091114.1, read on the forward strand.
TGCAAAATATCTTAAAACTCATTTGAAATAATCCACAGCTGTGTTTTGCATCCATGTGCAGTACTTTGAAATGCTGACTTGTTAGTAGTTTAACCCAAACATGGCTAAAAATATCTCCGTGGGCCTTTGAGGTCTATTCTTCAGTGGCTATTTTAAAATCAGTACGGGATATTTTACGCCCCGCTGTCTGCAAATTGTATCGACAAGCTGCAGTGTCCAAAGTCAATTTGGCCCGAGTTCAGCCGTGACAGTCTGGCATGAGGCTTCAGCAGAGGCCTGAGCAGATTCCAGGAGTCCATTAAAGTCCCAAATCCTTTTTAAAAACACTCATGTAGGAGGGGAGTTGTGATGAGCACAGTTGACATTTTGACCGCAGGCGTTCACCCTCGTGATGATTTGTTGCATCAAAGAATGGATCTTATGTTAAGTTAATGTTCAGGGGTTCAGTCTTTGACCTTTGGATCTTGTTGTGGATAAATCTCACTGATTTACATCGTATTAAATGGAGATGGAGATTAAATGTTATCTTTAAACTATATTCAACCATTTGTTTGTGCCTCTCTGAAACAATACCTGGGACATAAAGTTTGAAGATAAATGGACTCATGGTGAATTTGATTCTTCTTCTGGTAAAATGTATTTATCATAAAGTTAGTATGGTTGTTGTATTGATGCTGTATGTGTAGCAGGCCAGTGACTGATAAAGGGTTAATGCACAGAGACACGAAGGCTGTTTCAAACACTTATTGATTATTTGAAATGACTTTTTGGACTTCACAGATAAAATAGTTGAAAGTGTGACATTTGCCACATCTTTCCTCCCATCATTCAGGATGCTTCCAGGAGTTTGGGTCCAGATGAAAAGCTCAACTGTAAATTTGCACGCGGGTCTGCTTGATGTTCACAAATTTTAAAAATACTCCCGACAGCAGAACGCAGAGAACTACAAATCTCAACTTGACAGCAACTGAAGTGTGTAAAGTTTTTTATTTTTTTTTATTTTGGTCCCATCAACAAAACTTCAAAGGGCTGTCAAGAAATTTTGCATGTACAATTTCTCAAAAACCTAGTTAAGGGTGGAGGAAACATTTTCTGTTTCCTCTGGGAGTGGCTCATTCCGACAGTTGGAATAATTGAAATGATGTCAAATCACTTCCCTCCGCTTTAAAGTCCTGAATAACTTTGCGGCGGATAACAACAGCCCACAAACAGGTGTCTGTCCTGAACTTTCTCAGACTAATGCTTCATGCTGGAATGGGGTCAGGGACGGGTCTCTGAGTGATTCGCATCCGCAGAGAATCTTAATACTTAATAAATCGTCCGCTGATTGTTCACACGGAAGTGCAGAAAAACATGCATATGAAACAGCTTCACCTTCTTTAATCCTACTTAACAATGTGAATATTTTCCTGTTGGCATGGGAAAGGAAGGATGTTTTATTGTAGACCACTTTCAGAGTTTAGATGCTGCTGATTCACAGTGTAATCCATGGAACTGCAGTAGATGGACAGTTTCCCAGACACCTTGAGTACATGTTTTTTTATTTCTGGCGCTCACAGCTGCAAAATACCAATGAAATGAATGTTTTCTGGATCTCAGCCGAGCCCTGAACCTGAACAATCCTCACATTTAGCTGGAGTTACAGTGATTATTTAGTCGGTGCTCTCTGAGACAGAAATAGTTTGGATTCCTTCAGCCTTGCCTTTTTCGATATGCAGCTGTTGTCTCCTTCAAGTTTTATCTTGAAAACAGCGCACGCGACCGCAAAGTCGAGGGGGAGAACACACTGTCGACCGCATCCCGTTTTGCTTTTTCCACATGATATTGTTACAGTTGCTTGCCAACATCGCAGATCAGCGGCATCAAATTGTGAATCGCCACATGGACTTAGCGGCTTAAAAATGCAATAGTGTTGTAGAGGGGATCTGGAGTCTGCAGTCTGACCTCTGTGTAATTGCATGCCAGCACAAAGGATTTAGCCACTAATGCTTTGAGAGAGCACAGGGGGAAAAAAGAGGGTATGCTGACACATCACAGATGGTCCTCAACCACTCACTCTCTTCCTCGTCCTGTTAGTCAGCTGTTGTCTGTCTCAGGCCTTGTAAATCACACCCGCCCCACTAACTTGACTAAGCTCCACACCAGCCCCCATCCCAGCACCTGTTTTTACACACGTGTTTGTGTTGATCTAGTGGCTGAGATCGCCTATTATCCGCAAAATATTTGCAGCATTATTCACGGGCATTACATCATGACTCGACTGGATTTAATAGGTTAATAAGCGTGTGCGTGTCCCAGCTTCTAAACCAGCAGGAGGTCATGCAGGGTCCTTATTGTTTCATTAGCTCAAAGCTAACAGAGCCTGCATATGAATCTGAATTCTTTGGTTGGATCAGACAGTCAGAGTGGTACACAGGGGGCCTTAGGGCGCACTGCCAGACTGGCTGCTTTGATACTTCCTCTCCCCGCACCAGGCAAAGGGCCTCACCGTGACCCTGTTAGATAACATGTCTTTGCTGGAGAGGCACAGAGGGAGAAAAAAAATAAAAATATTGTAGCTGTGTTTAAATTAAAACCCATGACAGATGTTACCTAGCTTTATCTTTTTGAACATCTGGTTGTGATGAGCATGAGTTTACAAATTAGTGAAACAAAATGCTCACATGGTATCGTTCCTTCCTTTCTAGGTGAACGAGGGGGGAACTCTCCAGATCTAGCAGACCTCCTCTCTGGTCAGCTCATCCAAAGGTAAAACTTTAAGTGCATCAGCACAATTCCTCAGTCGATGTGGCATCAGTGCAAGTTAAACAGTGACGCTTGTGTTTTTGCTCCGTGACAGAAGAGGAGCCTTCCGCTACACTCCCGGGATCTTGGAAAGGAACATTGACCTGGACAGCGAACACGAGGACAACGTCGACGGCAGCCCTGCGAGTCCCGTGCCCCCGTACTTAGCAAAGACCAGCAGTTCTGAGTGGAACAGCTCCGATGACCTCGCTGGACCCTTCTCTGAACAAGAGGAGACGGGCACTGTCCCCGACCCTTTCATGCACAACCACCCCCCTCCCCTGCCCCTCAAGACCTTTGGCAACAGTCACACTGACCCATCTGCCGTCCACTCGCAACCACCGGAGGTGCCAGCGTGGTCGAGCGCCCGCAACGAATCCAAAAATGGCTCATCCCTTCTCTCGCACACCATCCTCCGTCGGTGGATCGAGACACCTCCAGAGCACAGGCTTTCATCCAGCGCCAGCTCCAAGTCGGGGTCGTCAGACCAGGACCGGAACGATCTGTCGGCCAGCGAGAGCGAGGAGAGGCTACCCGGTCCGAAGCCCAGACACACTGACGGTACACGCTCCCCCTCTCTGTCAGAAAGGGTTCTTCCAACCACTTACTTTTCTGTTGACAACTGTATGACAGACACTTACCGGGCCAAATACCACAAGAAGCCTGCAGCGTCCATGAAAGCAGAGGAGCACGCTTCATCGGGGGAGAGTGATGCCGAAGGGAGGGGGCTGACTTTGCCAGAAGTTCAACCACCAGAGCCGTCCAAAATCCGATCAGAATCAGGTACCCTGCAGCCCAGTGTTAATACTGCACCTCTAGCTCTTTTGTTCATATTCGCATTGTTTGATTCTTGTGGATTTTGTCTTGCAGGCTACTCTACCACTAAGACGACTGCAAAGTGGAATCCAGTTACTCCAAAAGGACTTGACGAGCATGGTTTCCTATGATTATAGCAAAAGCATCAATAGACGTTGACCGGACGCCACAAGGAGTCGTGACGCATTACGACGGCCGCACAGTTTGACTCCTTCCAACTGGAATGTGTCTCGCTCCTAACTGGGAGTTGGACATGAAGTGGGTGCCAAAGAGATTGTAAAAAGAACGACCGGTGTCCTTCATAGCCTCGTGGCTGTTTTTTTCGGTATGAAAAGCTTTGAATGAAAAGAGAATTTGCACAGTAGACGGCACCATAGGTACAGAAACATGTACAGAAACATGCCTCACGCAGATTGCTGTCCGTGTTTCGGGCTGTGTGCTCCGTGGCAAATAGTTGTGTACGAAAAGAATGTATCACAAAACGTCACTTTACCACACAACAGATGACAAGAATTATTTTACATGAAGAATTAACCGATGTCTTGCAGTTTTCACTTCCTCCTTTTGCTATGGATTGATTTTTATTTGTTTAGCTTCTCCCATTTCAGTGTTATAACGTGCCTGCGCCATTTCTGTCTTTTTTTTTTATTGGGCTTTGAAGAAGACAAGGTTCCACTAATAGTATAATATATTTCCGGTGCATTTAATTTTTAAATTGTTGATTTCGGAAAGTAATCCTAAACACTGGGCACTCTTTTGGCACAACTTAAAAATGGATCCCAGGGATCCGTGAGAATATGAAGCTCAGGGACACCCACATTGGTTTTTGTCCGTTAATACTTCTTCTCTGGCGACAAAGGTCGAAACTTGTTGGCACATGGTTTTAAATGACCTCTGCAAATAACAAGCAAAGAATTTTCTTGCCTCACACTTTTGTCAAACTGGAACTGAAGTCTAAAACAACCAGTGTGGGTTTCCCGGGGTTATCACGTGATCAGTAAATATATTAAATTGATTGCTTATCGGGTAGAAAACTACGCGGCATGAGACGTGTCCCTTTCTCCTCAAATGCACACCTGCACACACTCCATCACCTGCACATAAGCTGTGTTTTTATGTCTTTACACTGTATTTCTGGTTATTTCTCCTCTCACACTCCTGACAGTTACAACCTTCCATTGTTATCTTTTTGGAAATCAACACTTCCTGTCTTGCTTCTTAAAGTATCTTCTATTAGCAGCAAGTCTGCCCTGCGACGACATGGACATTTATAAGCTTCATTTAGAAATAGACAGGGCCGGCTGTTTTTTTGAGGGTCATTATTATTAACATTGTTCTAAACCTGAGGAGTTGGACTATTCCTTGGTTTAAAATGTTTTCTATATGCAGCAGACTCGAATGCACAGTGCCTTTTGTATTTTTCTATGTCAAGACCAGATTGAATTGGAGCCATGGTTTGTACGATTATTTGACTTAAAAAGAATTTTTGTAACGTTTTATTTTATTTTTTATCGATTAACAGTTAAATAAACAATTTTATTTAACCATATCTGTGTCTCCAGCCATGTTGTATTTCAAGAGAAGTGTGAAAACTGATCAATATGATAACTTTAACAATATCTTCTTAGAGCTCTGAGAAAACACAATTACAGGAAATGTCAGGAAAATTGTGTTTTGCTGCCCTCTGCTGTCATAAATCTGAAATGCATCGTCTACTATAAAATGTCAGAAGAAAAATCCACAGGCTGTAAATTACGCACTGCTCTTATCCAGAAATAATATTTAGATAATGATTAGAACACACCAGACTTTTACTGAAATGTGCTTTAAAAATGTCACTTGTCTATAGACATATTTCCCAGCAGCCATTATGACATGAAATATAAGGTCAACAGAGATTTTACTAATCACATGAATTAAGGTTGTGCTCTATGTAGTCTGAGCTTTAAGTGCAAAGGGTCTATTGTGCGTTAAGCCTATTCCCCTAATCACGAGTCTAATGGTGTTTTCACAGTGAATAATGATGAAATGTGTTTAAGTTTAAAAACAAGCACAGCAGCTTGTTTAACCCGAGATCACCTGACTGTAAGAAAGAGAAATGATCTAAATACAAATCTCTACAATCTCACAGGACTTCACAACAAATAATAAGACATCAGTTATCAAAAATGTGTGACTGTTGACTTTCTGACACACATATAAAACCCAGCCATGCATTAGGAGAGTTATATTTATTCTTTATTTATTTCATATGATCAGACGACACTGACACTTATGAACTCCTTCCAGGCAGAAGCTGCAGACGAGCAGTTGCATGACTCGACAGTTTAAATCCAACTGATGTTTTTTCTGTCTTTGAAGAACTTGATTGAACTAAGCAGGATTTAGAAAATGATGAAATAAATATTATTTCTAACAGCAGACTTGTTGTCATGTCACAGTTGGACAAGCACAAATGGAAATAATAAAATTCATTACTGGGACTCTTGAATAGAGCAGAGCCGTCATTAATGTTATCAGGAACGTGACTGCACTTGTTTATACTGTGACGAGTCAAAATGTCTGTTCTGAATAAACCTTGTTTTAATCTTTATTTCCAACCTCCAGAGGGAAGTAGAGGACTTTGCAAACAGTAACATTTACCACTGGATCTAAAAATCTGTTAGAATGTGCACTGTGCACATTTGGATTTAATTTCTATGTTCAGCATCTTTCTCAACATGGTTTAATTGTTGGTGTAAAAAAAAAAACTGTGTTTCTATTAAGATCTAATTTAGGTGTGAACATTTTTTTAGCATCATCTCCCTTTGGTTCCACTTTTTAATTTTCTAGCACACTGACCTCGACCTCTTTTCATCTTTCAGAAGAGACAATGACGACGATTCACTGCAGGTGTTTTAGGATTTTACTGACTCATCACCAGAGCTGGAGAATATCCCAAAACCTGGAGAATACAATGCAACTGAATGCATGTTCCAAAATGGCAACAGCACAATAACAACAATAGTAATAATGGTTATTAGAAATAGAGATAATAAGTCCCACCCTCATAATCAATTTGAGAAGAAACCAACTCATAAATACATTCAAAAAGATGTCTCCCAGAACTTGACATGTTCCGGACCAGAAAAGAATTCTTCCGATGTTCTCTGGGAGATGAGAAGTAGAAATGCATGGTATTCACTGGATTCACACAATCCTGACAATGTTCTGCCATTCAACGCTCTGCTCCTCACTGCATGGCACGTCCATCACAGTTTTAGTGAGCTTAAATCTTTGCTGTCTTCATGTGTGTGTGTGTGTGTGTGTGTGTGTGTGTGTGTGTGTGTGTGTGTGTGTCTCCTCCACCATCCTTCAGACTGGGACTCGGCCTGTCAGCGAGGGCTCCTCCTCTGCAGCTGCCGTACTTCATTAGGGGCCATCAGCTGAGCTCAGTGCTCCACTGTCAGAGTCAAACTTCTGTTTCCTTCTGTTTTCCTTCTTCTCCTTCCTCCTCCCTTTGCTCTCTCTCTATCTCTCTCTTCCTCCCCCTCTCTCTCTAACTGTCCCTCAAGCTCCCTCACATCCTTCATCCTCATATGATTTCTCACTCTGTCAACTCACTTCAGTCTTTTCCTTCTCCTGCTAAAATCCCCCCCCCCCCCCCCCCCTGTCCTCGCTCTGCACCGTCTCCTCTCCTCATGCACCTTCTTTTTTTTAAGTGGAGCTCCTATTTCTTTCTCTTCAGGGATTTTTCTTCTATTATTCTCTCTTTAAATCAGTGTTTGAGAAAACACAGCTGAGGTTCCTGTAAAGATATCACAGAGCTTGAATAATTGTATTGTTGGTATCATCAAAAAAAGAAAAAACCTGCACTTTTATCAGACTTTATCAGAATAAAATAAACCGGCTCAAAATTCAATTCAGTGTCTTTATTGTCATTGAACAGTGACTTAGTGGTACAGAGAGAACAACACAGGAGACTGGACACATTACAGTCCAACAGAAACATGTATGTATGTATCTATCTATCTATCTATCTATCTATCTATCTATCTATCTATCTATGTATCTATCTATCTATGTATCTATCTATCTATCTATCTATCTATCTATCTATCTATCTATCTATCTATTTATTAACCCATCTATCTATCTATCTATCTATCTATCTATTAACCCATCTATCTATCTATCTATCTATCTATCTATCTATCTATCTATCTATCTATCTATCTATTTATTAACCCATCTATCTATCTATCTATTAACCCATCTATCTATCTATCTATGTATCTATCTATCTATCTATCTATCTATTAACCCATCTATCTATCTATCTATCTATCTATCTATCTATCTATCTATCTATCTATCTATCTATCTTACCATTAACCCATCTATCTATCTATCTATTAACCTATCTATCCATCTATCTATCTATCTATTAACCCATCTATCTATCTATCTATCTATCTATTAACCCATCTATCTATCTATCTATCTATCTATGTATTTATGAACCCATCTATCTATCTAACTATCTATCTATTAACACATCTATCTATCTATTTATTAACCCATCTATCTATCTATCTATCTATCTATTAACCCATCTATCTATCTATTTATCAACCCATCTATCTATCTATCTATTTATTAACCCATCTATCTATCTATCTATTAACCCATCTATCTATCTATCTATCTATCTATCTATCTATCTATCTATCTATCTATCTATTAACCCATCTTTCTATCTATCTATCTATGTATTTATGAACCCATCTATCTATCTAACTATCTATCTATTAACACATCATCTATCTATCTATCATCCATCTATCTATCTATCTATCTATCTATCTATCTATCTATCTATCTATCTATCTTTCTATCTATCTATTTATTAACCCATCTATCTATTTATTAACCCATCTATCTATCTATCTATCTATCTATCTATCTATCTATCTATCTATCTATCTATCTATCTATCTATCTATCTATCTATCTATTAAATTATATATACAGTGTCTGACCACAGGTGGCAGCACTGAGCAGGAAGCCTCTGATCACCATGTCACGTGTTGCAGGTTAAATACGTTTAACGTTGTAATGTGATTGAAATCAACAATAACCACAGATCGTTGTCTTCAACAGACGCTGGGAGGTTCATCACACGCCCGCTGAGGTTTTCATCTGCACTGTTATTCCATTAAGAACCTTATTTAACCGGAAATACCTGACAGGTGCCAAGGCACCGCAATCTGAGACAACATGGCCGCTGCCCCTGAACTTTGTCGTGTGTGTCGCTAGCTAAGCTAATAGTTACTAAGAAACTGCTTGTTCGGTTTCTGAACGATCTCCACGCGTTTTTCTCTCGTGTTGTCTCTTGAATGTGACGTTTTGTGCGTTTCGGGCTCTTTATAAACAGTCTATGGTTTCAGGGCGTCGATCGTGTTCGTGGGAAACCTACGAAGGGCCTTGAACGCACCACGGATGCTAATTGGAAGTAGCTGGTGAGTCAGAGACACACACAAAGAACACACACACACACACTAATGTAAAGTGTGTGTGCATCATGTGAATATCGAGATCATGAGAAGATCAGATCGTTTTGTGTTCATTGTTTTTTTGTTTTCAGTTCAGAGTGAATGAGTTGGACTCCTCCACAACCAGAAACCAGCTCCTCCAGCGGTGAGTCAGCGCTACTACAAAACCAAGAACAAGTTGAGGTGAAAGCGCTTACACTGGCTTAACTTTGGATATTTAAAGTTTCTAAAATTAAAGAATTCATTGTTAAGAATTCTGAATATATGAAATTATACTGAATTATAAAGCTAATGAAAGCTAAGTCACTAATTATCCTCGAATAATCGCAGCCCTCCAGAACATTCTTCCTTAAGAATCCACGACCTGCCAATTTTTATAGCTCTGCTGCCATATTAAGAAATATAATTAATTAAAAAAGCAACGTGTGGTTGTAATAGGAACCCCCTTGAATTTAAATCAAATACACCAAATAAACCTCCATATGATAAAGTGCTGTGAACATAATTTCCATAGAGTGGATGGTAATTTGCTCTTTTATATTAACATTGGTAGAATTTCTTAAGAATTCCTTTACAACATGGAAAACACATTACCTACCTCCACATTATATAGTTGATGATTGGCTTGTCCACGACCTGCTGCGGATCTGCTGCCAATAAATCTATTCAGCTCTGATTGCTGTTTGAAATTCCTCATGTCAGCTCCTCACCACTTGTTATCTGCCTCAGGAACTCAGTCGCTAGTTTAACAGGTAAACAAACCGTGCACATCTTCTACCAGTCCTGGTACAACAGTTCTGCAATGAATCATAGTTCAGTTTTCTTTGTTGATGTAGCGAGTAGTTGGCGTTGTTTACCTGTGTTGCATCACGCAGAGAGCTGTCTCTGGTATTAAGCCGATACTCTCGTTGATATAAGTGGGGAATAATAAAAACACGCTCTCTGTTGCCTGTTGCTTCTTAGATTTGTCCAATGCAGATGCAAGTGTAGTTCACGTTGAGATGGTGGTTTGACATTTACAGTGGCCTGTTGCTTGCACACAGAAGTTGGGAGGACAGGATAACGTCTTTACGTCTCAAATTTCCCAATTTACTGATGACTAAATGACACAGTGTGGAAATTGTGGACTTTCTTTGTATAGTATTGGAAGGTCTTGCCATTTCATTGCAATATACCATGAGATGACCCTAGACAAATAAATGATTTCACTAGATCCTCTGCTGTGAACGGAAGGTAAGCCCTGCCCCAGATACAAAAGGTTTTAGACAATTTATTGATTAATTGGGTGCTTATTTGAATTTTATTTAAAGTTGATATTTAACTTACAAGTCCAAGGGTGAGATTGAAGATGCAGGATCACATTTCATTCTGGTAAAACCACAATAAGATATTGATTGGCACTTACTTCAGCCAACAGTGTGGAGCGTGTGCCGAGCCCCCACTAGCAGCTCAACTTGGAAAGTTCTCGACAAAAGGCTGCTCTGTTGTCAAGGTCCTCTCTCGCCCACCTTTGCCCACGTCTGCAGATTTCACCAATGAACCGGCCAGGGCAGGTCCCTGTGGGCTGGTTGGAAATTGCAGAATTCGTTGCCATGGGGAGCGAGATAAAAAATTAAAATTCGCTAAAATTTTCGAGTGAGCGTTATCACAGTCACAAAATGAGTAAAGGCCCCAGAGTGCAGGATGAGTCATGGAATAGTTGAAACCGCTTTACAAGGAAAGAAAAGGATTCTAATGTGAAATACAATATTTTTTGACTGATTAGCACATAATGAGCAAAATGAACCATTAACATAGGGACAGTATTTCTCAGTATTTTTCATATGTGCAGTATTTCTGTTAACGGCGTGTATTCTTCCTTCCCCACGCAATTTCTTCCTCAGCAGTTTTTTTTAGATTTTCCTATCTTGTCTGTATTTCTTGTTCAGCAAACCACCCTGTGCCCAGTTGTGTAGATATGCGTGCAAATACAGACACACACACATTCATGCACACGCAGCCCACAGGGCTTCTGTTCTTGTTGTCATCCTGACAAGCAGCAGGAACAGGATTATGGGTAGAGGCCCTCTTACTTGGAGCAGAAGAGAGTGTGAAATCTGATTGCCGCGGAAGATTTAAAAAAACGGGACCCTGTGAGGTCGGTGGAATCCTAAATATGAGCACGCTGGAGCAGGATAGCAGCAGGGTGTAGTCTGTTCCGGGGATTTACCAAATTTTCCGACTTGAGAGGGTGGCTTAAGAGAGGACAGGGAGAAGAAGCTGCACGGAGCATAGGTGGCAATTGCTGCTGCTGAAAGTTCTTTTGTTCACACAGTTAACTCAGTAGAGAATCATTTGAGGAGCAACATGTTTTGATGGTGTGGTATGTTTTAGAAACATTGAACGTACGATGCTGCTGGAAATGCAAATATTTGTTGGTCTAACATTAAAAAAGGATTTGAGATGGAGCACCTGACACATGGGGAAGTCTCCCCTGGCTTTATCAGAACTCGTCACTAGGGGGCATTAAAGCATCGTTTTTTGGTTTTGCTCCACTCCGGCCTGAGGGCTGTTTCCACAACTTCCACTTATGAGCCTCTTCCACTCGCCTGCATTAAACGAAGTCACTGTGATGACGGCTCGTTGCAGAGAAACGGGCGCGCACGAGACCGAGAGGGAAGAGCCAGCAGGACACATGTTGAGATTAGTCTCTCGAAAGGTTATAGTTACAGAGGCTTTGACGCTACATGGATCTGTAGCGTGATGTGAATTACATTCCACTCGCTGTATCTTTTCCCTTCCGTCTTATTCTGTTCTGCATGTCCCGTACGTCAAATTCACCCAAAGATGGATTCCTTTGACGACATTCTGCCGCTCTGTTTGTTTCCGTTGCCGTTTATTCCCCCGCACCTGCAACAAACCACTATCGGCTTCCTTCACCTGCAGCAAATCAATATCATGCAAGACGGAAGCTTAGACTCCATAATGCTCTGAAAGCTATTACAAGGATTAGAATGATGGAAGAATGTACAGCACAAGAGCGAGACAACGCTGGAGTTTTTGAGCGCGGCTCCCCGTTAACTTTCCCTCCCTGTGACTTTTTAGTGTTTTTTAATTGCAATTTGAAAAAATTTTAATCCTTTCTTCAGCTGAGAAACCATTTTTTTTTGTGCCCTCCCTAATCTTCCTGATTTTCACAGAGGCCACGCTGATTGCATGTTAGGGGTTTGACCCCAGCCGATCGTTTTCTTTTAAAACTAATTGAGAAACTGTTCATATCCTTTTTTTAGCCGGGTCGCTAAACCAAGTATTCATACAAAAACTGACGTCGGCTGTCACTGGAATGAAAAAGTGACTTTTACTTTCATCGTCTCAGTGAGATTTCTATAAATATCCTATCTGTCCATCATTATCCTTGTTTTTTGCTACGTCCACCTTTTCCCCTTTTTTTTTTCTAAAAGAAATTCTTTTAAAATGTTGCGTTGTGTTTTCAAAGAATTTAACACTTCTATTTCTCACAAAGCGAAATGAAAAACAAGATGTATGACCTGGCTTGTTTGCAGCAGGTAATTGATGGCAATAAAAGGTTTGACATTTAAGGTTAGTCGTGGGCCTTGTTTACCTTTTTGAAGGACATTGAGGCGGAAAATAAGAAACGTTAAATGGATGCAATTCCTGCCTTTGTGGCTGGAACCGTTCCTGTTAACCTGATGAAAAGAATTCAATTTTAACAGCAGGTCTAACAATTCCGAATACCCCTCGTATCTTTATGAGGATTTACCTCCAGTAATCTTCTGCATGTGTAAAGTTCTAAATAACAGCCTCTGCGTTGTTGGTCAGACCGGCCCGTCCATGGGGGAATTACTCATACACACACCAGTGGTTTGCAATCCTCACTTGTTACTGCCCGAGATGATGTTTTAAACATGGGTTCAAGTAGAAGCTTGCTGGATAGAGGACTCAGTGGCTCGTGCCTGGGAGTAGAAATTGGGTGAAATGCATTGTATCCCCCCCCCCCCCACGCCCTGCGCCTGAACACCTCAGAGCCTAGGCTGTTGCCGTCTCCCTGGAAACCATTACCGCGCCGTCGCTCGCGTGCGGTCTGTCACGGATTCAGGTGGAAAACGCCGGCATCTCAGTGTGCCAGCGAAAAAAGGGAAGGCAAAGTAGAAATGGAGGGGGCGGGGTCGGGGGGGAGCGTTTGCAAATGGCTCTGAAGTCTGCAGGCTTAAAAGTGTTGATAACCATGGATTAGCTCTGCCTGTTCCCTCAAGCAGCTTTTTACTGTGTGGTCTCTTTCTCTTCAACCTTCCTCCTCTTTTGTTGTTTCTTACACTATGTAGAAATGCACGTGTGCACAAAGAGCAATGTATTCACCTTTTTATAAATATCAGTTTATAATTATTTTGGTTTGTGTGTCGTATCTATTTTTGCAGCGGTTATTTATGTGCTAAATATTTCGGCTGCCCTGATATTAATTAATAGCTGGATTGACGTTTGTTTACCTTGAGGCTGTACAGCAAACGCCTCGTGCAAGAGTCGAGCATGAGGTCAACGAGGTAACCTGCTCCTCAAGGTGACGCTCTGTCCTGCTACGCATCCGGTGTGACTCTGCAACTCTTGTCATTCATTCGATGCCAAGGAGGAAAAGCAGCCTTATCTTTGACACCTGTTTAAACAGACCATGGATGCATATAATTTGTAATCTCCATCATCCCCTCCTCGTGCATTTGTGTGAACAGCTTTGGTTGCAAGGATCAGTTGATTGACATTGTGCAAGCAAACACAATTAATGCTCTCAAAGACTTTTTAGTTTTCAGAGTCGCCGTTTTTTTTCGGTGCCGTTGTTCCTCTCGCGTGCTGCAAGTCGCCACGCTTACGGCTCTCGGACAAGGTAAAGAGCATTTTGTCACAGCGGCGCTGGAAATGTTGCAAGCACTTCACTTGTTAGAGTTCTAATATAAAGTAATTGATAAAGTTCTGTGCAGCGACCAAATGATGTAACGAATGGCGTTGACCCAGTATTTTAAAGACTCGAGGTAACAAAGACAAAGTCAGGCCTCGTCTGCACTTCGGCATTTATTATTTTGAATTGGATATTTTCTCCTTTGTCCACAAGACCTACAAACTATGACTGACTACAAACAGTCAAACATGCAAGAAACCAGGCCATTAGGAGGCGATAAAGTCTACACCGACAATCCATCAAATACCAGAGAGGAACGCTGTGGTCCGAATTGAGACAGACGCCTGTGCTGCTGGTAAACCGGTGCAGTGATGCCAGATTTAGCTGCAAACTTGCAATTAGACGTAGAGACACTGGTATACAGCTGCCATTGCTGCTGTTGTTTCCGGAGCCTGCTCATTACACAAAGAAGCATGTGCAGAGTGAGCCGTGAAATCATTGTTTCTCCTCTTTTAAAAAGTTTTGTTTGGTTAAATATCTGCATTAGTGTGGACGGCTCGTCAGTTGTTTTCACAGACTGCACGTACAAATACAGAAAACAAATCAGCGGATTTCCTTTATCATTTGATTTGTCTTTTCCCAAATGGCTCAAGTATACCTCCAGTCAAGAGACAGTACCCTGATAATCATGCCGATCACAAACAACTTCATTTCCATTAAGCCTCTTTATGCTTTTTGTTAAAATGTAATTCATACCATGGTTTGATTAATGTCCTCAGCTGACTGTAAGTGGAGCAGTGGGACAGCGTGCACTGCTCTCAGCACATTGAGGGAGTACACAGAATAGTAATCTGAGTTTGTTGTCGTGATGAACACAGAAGAAAGTCTTAGTAAAAAAAATAAGGAGTGATAGAGCTTTTTCTGTTACAGTGATTTTAGATGTGGAGGTTTTTATTTTGTGCTGAACGCGGCAGCTGGATGTTTACATGGATATGGATGTGAAAGGTTCAGTGTGTAAGATTTAGGTGAAAGGGATTTTTGGCAGAAATTGAATATAAAATAATCCTTGTGATGTTTTCACGGATGTATTTCATCTAAATTGTATGAATTGTGGTTTTCCTAACCATAAAATGGGCCCTTTATATTTAAATACTTTATATTTACATGGCGGGGGGGTCCTCTCTGTGGAGGCCGCCATGTTTTTTACTGTCGTCCAAACTGGATGAACTAAAACCTTTTGAGTTTTCATGACAGCTGAAGTTCACATCAGCTTCTCTTTCATGTTGGGAGGGTGAGATGAGGAGTGTTCAGCTGCATCATGCACCTTCACCACTAGATGTTACTAAACTATACACACTGAACCTTTAAATGAAGTGTTTCAAATTTATTTCTGCTGTTGCACTTGATTTTCTTATTGTGAATTACAATATTAATCAGGTGGTTAACCCTCAACAAGGAGTAGGATAGTAAATATTGATTTAAAGCTATGATTATTGGAATTAGTTACAATATTAGTACAAATATGAATCTGTTTGGCGATCAGGAATTTTCTTGCGTCATCCACAAACAATGATGACGTCACGCTCATGTGCTTTATTCATGGGGGGAAAGTATACCAGTAAATATTCTTTGACATTTGACAGAACGGTGCACACAGACAAACACGTGCATATGCAGAAACGGATCACAACCCCCACTGCTGTCATCAAATTAATTCATTTTGGATCCCACAAATATGACCTGTGATTGCTGGTTGTCAGAGCTGGGGGGGGGGGGTCATTCGGCAGCTGATACATGAAATGATTGGGAGAGTGCAGCGTGTTCTCATTATCTTGTCCCTTGCATTGTAATTATCACTCCTGCTCTTTCTGCACCACTGCTCCCATCTCTCCTCGCCATTGTAATCGTGATTGACTGGTGCGGCGGCCAAAACAGCGGCGTCTGAAAAGGCATCAGACACACATCTCATAACCGCCCTGCCATTTGATCTCCTCCTCCTCCTCCTCCTCCTCCTCCTTTACACTGAGTGCTCCTCCATCTCTCCTTCCCTTAGTTTTCCCCTTTCAGAGCAGAGGGAAGTGGCAGCCAGGCGATAAGAAAACATACTTGGAGGAGAGTGGAGATTTGACGTGCACAAAGAATGTTGCTCCCTGTTTTTCCATGTGCGAATATAACCACAGTTTAAATTCAAACCATGCATGTGCTCAGTAGCGCTGAGGGCTGAATTAAGGCTGTTGCAATTTAACGTTATGCTTACACACAGCTCTACTCGCAGCCTTTCAACTGAATGGAGAGGGAGCTATCTTTTCTAAACACAAATGTGTGTGGACTCTGTGCCGAGTTTCCCTCCAGTCAAATCTTTGGCCTCGGGTTTACTTGGTGCTTTGAAATGCCAGACGGTCTTGCTCTGCGACAGGTCTGAATGATACACCTTGTCAGAGAGGGAAGTTCATCAGCAGCCACTGAGAGTGCCATCGATTGAGCTGCCCTGAGCCCCGCCAGGTAATGGATTGGATTTATCCCTCTCTGGATCCCTCACACGCGCGTGCAAAATTACAGTAGCGCTCCCTCGCACATCTGTGTGTGTGTTGCAGGCAATCATACAACAGCCCCACATACATCGCGCACAATGTTTGTCCGCACAACACACACTGACAGCCTGTCTGAAAACTTGTGTGACATTCGGCAGACATGTCGACAGTTGGGATCAGAGGCAGTGATATATTTTCAGCAGCTGTATGGATAGGGGGGAAAAAAACAAGACAAGGAGATAGTGCTTTGATAGATATCGGGACATTTGTCAGGCATCTGTCTGTGCTTATTTTAGGTGTGAGAGATGAGTATCATCAAATCCATGTTTTGAGGAGGAAAAATGGCTCAAAGTTGATGGAAGATGTCTTTGATGTAGAAAAGTCAGAGCAGCGCAACTGTTTCCCGGGATTTTCCTCTTGTTTGTTTTTCCCGCGGCCCGGCTTCCTCAGCCAAATATTAAGCAAATCGTCATCAATAAATTGTTTGGAGAGCCATTTAAGCATTTCCAGTCTCATTAGGATGACAAGGGTAAACAGATTGGAAGATGTAAAACACTTGATTAAAGTGCCATTCTACTTGCTTCTCTAAATTTAAAAGAGGCAATGCATCATGAATGTGTCCGACCAAAGATGAGCTTAGTTGAAGAGAAAACTAATTAGACTAATCTTTTTGCCAGGAGGTTTACCTATAATGGTTAAAATCTGTGGACTGTAATATGATTCAGAAAACTCTTCTGTGGCAATTCATCTTCCCCAATGCCTCGAGGCAGTGGTGTGGCTGTTTGTGTGTGCGTGCAAGCATGAGCACAGATTTGTAAACTCTGACGTGGACCTTTGTTAATGTAGAAACTGCAGAACCATACTTTAAATCTCACGAGCAGCGTAATGTCTGCTGACGTTCGGAAACGCAGTTATTGAACGATGGCCGTAGCCGTTTTTCAGACATGACCTCTGGGTAAAATCCGGAGAATTGGCCTCGTGGTTTACCCAGAGTTCACCTTTCACACATCCTCCTGAGGATCTGCGGAGTCCAGTGCATGTCTGAAAGCAGCTCGTGTTAATTTAATATTTTTGCACATATATATATATATATATATATTACTTCAACCCTGGTTTTATAACTTGTCAGTTGGCACATTTGTAGAAATGGTGTCAAAGTTTCAAAGAGCAAACTTGACGTCAGAATGCTTGAAAGGGATACATGGTGTTTTTAGAATACAGATGGCTGTAGTCAAAGTTGTAGTTAATGGTTCAGAACCTGGATGGCCCTCGCTAATGAGTCTGTGCGGCCGAAGCATCTGTCTGGATATCTAATGTAGCTCGCCATGTGGAGAATGTCATCCTCTGTCTGGCCTGTAGCCACAGTCAAGTCTCTACAGGCAGGGTTTACATTATAATTAGTCCACAATCAAAGCATCCTGAGAGGTTCAGCTCACTTTGTGGTGACCATGACCCATCAAAAGCACAATTTTATTCATATGTGCTCGTCTTTTTTTAATTTTATTATTTTACTTTGAAAGGCACTGGTACTTTAAGTGTTGCAAATATTCTTATCTGTGAACGACGCACTGCACATGGAGAAACTCGGTGAGACCCTGAACCTCCAGAACAAGAAATGTGCAGCACATGCAGGATGTGTAGCTGCTCTAACCTGGTAATATGCATGGGCACCGAAATGAAAAGGGAAGACATGGGTGTTACAGTTAAACATTTGAGGAAGTACTGCATCATATAATTTGTAGTGTGCCGATAAAAGCAGGAAAACGATTAGTTTTATGAATAGTTTGGAATATCATAGCGGCACGGTGGTTGTTTGTGATTTACGTAAGTTGCTATAACATTGTCACTTATTCAAAAATGTATTATGTCAAATTATTAAGGCTGAGATGCTTGGTTTTTTTGTTCCAAAAAAAATCTGCTTGGAGTGAGACCATGAAACTTGCAATTACAACAGTTTGAGACTTTCCTGTCGCCACATAGCCGGCATAAAGACTTCAAACTGTTCCTGTCAAGGGCTCTCGGAGCATCTTTTCACTCTGTGGAAATCAGAAAAACTATGAGCAAATACAGGCAACTCTGCATAAAAGCTAATGAAGCACCCACGTACCCGCCGTCGCAAGGTAATGAGTGTACTTAGCTCTAAGGGAAAGGACATCTCCAAAGGACTTTCAGTGTGTGCCCACTTCCCCAAGTGCTTAATCATGGTGCTTGATTATGAGCAGCCATTAGACGCCTGTGAGTCAGCCCCACTCATACACTGAAAGGAATTATGGCGTGCTTGATTGAATTCAACATTCTTCGCCTCTGGTCTATGAGAGCTTGCCAGAAGATGGCAAAAAAAGAAAAAAAAAAAGCCCACAAAAGCCTCTCTCTAATGGTGTATCACATTAAGCAAGCAGGCAGGCTTTGTTTGGAGTGTGCTCTTTATTAGATGCGAAGCACCTCCTTTAACTGGCCTGCAACTCACCATCTGACTCACTGACGTTTACCCAGCTGCAGAATTTTGACAAGTGGAAGCCGTTCGGTGATCGTCAGTCAAGTTTTACACATGCAAACCCGGGCCTCACTTCAGTCTCCTCACGAGAATCCTTTAGGTTCTGTTTCTAAAAGCTTTCTCTTCGGTTGTCCCAGGATTAACTCACTTCTTCTTCTGGAGCTGAGCCAGAGTGACCATTCGGTTCTGGGTCACCCCTCTTGCCAAGGCCCTGCGCCCCCGATTTCTGTGTTTGGTCGGGGCGTCCAGCTCTGGGTAAACACCTGGTTGTTCCAAACTTCTTTCATTTAAGAATAATGACCTGTGTTTATAAGGAACACAGGCTGCAGAAATGTTTCCCCGATCTGTGTCTCAGCACAATTCCATCTCTGAGCTCTGCATGTAGTTCCTTCCGCCTCATGGATTGTTCTGTATACACGTTGCTGTGATGCATTTATCATTGAAATACAGCAGGAATTTTCAGCCCCTCTCTAGCTTTACTCCAAATTTAAAATCAGTGTACCTCATTGTGTGAAACTCATTGTTTTAAAGGTAACATCAGACAAGCGAGAATATATTTAGCCAGGAAACAGGAGACAGAATTTTATAATGAAATTAACAAACTGAGTGTCATGATACCCCGCCCCCTTAATAAGAGTCTACACATCTTCCACATCTATTTAAAAATTAAAAATAAGTTAGTCCTTAAATGATTCTTGCTGTTCTGGATTTGTATCCTCATGGTTGAATGCACCTTTTGTAAGTCAGCTAAATGATATGTAATAAAATGAATAAGGTCCGTATCTGAAAAAAATACTGATCTGGTGCATTTGTATCTGCACTGCTGTTAATTCACACGTTGGCTAAACTAAACTGTGTCTTACCCAGCGTATCCTCAGCAGCCTGCTGCCCTGTCCCTCGTTGTGATGCATATAATTCATCCTCCAAGAGCCAGCTGGGTCCTCTTGTGTCCGCTCAGTTATTATAATGACCCGGGACCCGTGGTGAGAGATGCACGGGTCCTTGGTCAGGCCTTTACAATATACACAATGTGATCAGGCACAACTTTTTCCTAGGTGGCACTAAAATCAATCACAATTAAGTGTTAAGTTCAAACACTCAACACCAATGAGAAAGCTAAAACAATCCACATTTCCTTTCAGTGCTTTTTTTTGGTCTTTTCTGGATGAATAAACTCTGAGACCTTCCTCTCTCCGTCTCCCTGACCTCAGGTATCCGTGCCAAGCAATGTAAAGACACTCCCTTTGCCTTTTTCTTTCCTCACAGTTTCCTACAGTGCCATCTTGTGATCTCTCTGTCCCTCTCTCCTTTGTCTCTCTCATCGCGCCACCGTGTCACTGGGCACACCTGCTTCATCCAGCTGTCAATTACGGCACAGAATTACAGACTGGCACGCAATTAGGGTCCGCCTCCCGCACTGGCCCACGCTGGTAATGAGTTTCCCCAGTCATTGATCAAAGTCACAATCACACTTTAGTCCAGAGTTTCCCAATTAATTTCCCTTTTTTTTCTGGCTATCCTCAGAGCATCTATGTCGAGCTGCTCGAGACCGTTTCTTTATTTATGCGCCGAGGCAGCAGATTTTTCCTCCCCAAAAAGAAAATACATAATCCAATGTCAGTGTTGGGGTTTGACTATTTTTCAAGTTAAGTCTGTGGAGGGGAGTAAAATGTTCCCATAAAGTTTTTTTTCCCACGATTCTGAGGATTCAGTGGAGGGGAGCTCGCGTGCTAACCATTGAAGTGACTGCCAAAAGTTGTACGACTGATGTTTTACTGATAAAACTTCTTTCATGTTTTCAAAAATGTTTGTCACCACATCATGTGTGAAGTCTTTTAAAAGCACATAAAATGCAGCCGCAGAGGATTTACTTGCCTTTGTTTCAGAGCAAATTATACATAAGTATATTTTTCCATATCCAACAAAGTGATCAAAGTCCTTGGGCTGTAGCTGTAGATCATTTAATCGAGCTCGAGAAGGGGAGGGGGGTTGCATGTACGTCTACTTCTCATTATGCAAGTGTCAGGACTTGAGCAGTGGGCTTCCTTGCAAATAATGGAGAAATGTCATTGCTTGTTTGTTTTCCCTTAGATTTGAAATGCGCTGAAGCAGGATGGAAATAGCTGGCGGGGAGGGGTGAAGACGACAGTCAAGGAACAAGCTGAGCATGGTCGCACACGGTGTTCAAAGGCACCAGGCACAGGTTTGTGTGACTGACAACCTGCGGTGGATGGGAACCTCCCAGTCGCACTTTCCTGTCTCAGTGAAATTGCCTCAGTAATATTGAGACCGTATGTAGTTGTCTTCATCCTGCCCTTACTCACTGGAGCAGTTCTACCCTGTAACTTGCGTTTGGCTTAGATTCATTAATCTAACGGGTTCTGTGAGAAAATATAGAAAACGTCAAATGGTTGAGTTTGAAATAAAATCCAGAAAGATCCCAATCTGGTGGGGAAGACGAGGTAATGAATTAATTTTGGTTCATGGCTCAGTAGTGAGGAGAACTCGGTTGAGTAATGAGAAGAGGAAGCTGTGATAATGGAAGTCTAAATGATTAAAGCGTGTGTTTGTGCGTCGTTGGGGGAGGGTGGTGGGACTCGCAGGAGAGTGAGGGTTGTGTGCAGGCAGGTCTGTGGTAGAGGTTATATTCATGCATTGTGTCACACACAGTTGAACCTAGATTCTCCTGCAGGACGGTTTCACGTAGCGATTAAAAAATCTCCCAGTAGAGCTTTGAGGCTGCTGTCATGCAAAATAATTTTCCACCACAAGGTGGCTGCAGGGATCTTTTACTGATACCTTGGCTGGACAATTTGTTCATCGCAATTTTGAACGAAGTTTCTTTGAGAGTTGTGATACAAATAGTTGGCAAACAGAGAAATCACCCACATGAATGCATTCATTTATTTGAGTTTATGGCGATTTCTGTTCTGCTAGTAATTATAGATAATTAAAGCTAACGAGAAAACCTTTACTCAACAATCCTCAAGTAGTGCATTTAAAGGGATCCCTGTTTGAAAAACTCAATAGTTAGCATTACCAGTGATGGCTGCTAACACTTTTCAGACAATAACCTGTAGCTACAATATTCAGTTTCATTAACAATGAAACCCAAGCACAGATGTCACAGTGTGGTAGGTTCACCCCCAAATCCCCAGTGCAATCATTGCTTAAGAAAATTCTCCTCATCACCATTTAAATAAGGTTGGTATAAGCTTGGTCATGTGGAGAAGTGGTTCACCGTTACAGCTTATATTATCATTACGTCTGTTCGCCTTGGTGCAACCTGGCAGATTTTTTTGCAGAGCATTATGTTTTTCGTCAAATCCCCCCACTCTGGAGGGGCGGCGGGGGGGTCTTGCAGAAGCATCAAAGCCCTATTTTTCTCTGTGTGGTAGACAGGCAACGTGATTCAGTGCACATGCTCATTAAAAAGCAGATTTCTGATAGCGTTTATTTGCCTTTAAAGTGCAATTCATCACCCGGGTTCCTAATACGTCCCGACGACACGATGAGTTATGGCTTATTAAATTAAATGGTTTCAGTGGCACTTGACGAGCCGGAAATGACTTCACCCATCCGCTTGCCTCTTCTCTGGTGCTGCTGTGTTGTATGCAGACCGTGCCTGTACACACCGGCGCATACATAAAACACCTTCAGTACATGCATACACCTCAGTGGAGGTATAGACTGAGTAGATATTTCCCTAATGGAAAAACTCGTTGCAAAAAAAAAAAAAAACTGTAAAACCAGCCAGTGCTCTGTCAAAACTATTTTACAGTGTCAGCACAAACGCGGCAGTCTCTCTTCACTCCGCAATGGAATTTATGGCCATTGATGACTGATTGCATTTCTCCCCCTCACTGTACTCGGAGCCTTTTGAAAGTAACCCAGTTGCACATTAATTTCTCCAAAGTCATCATTTCAAGTGCAGTGACTTGGTGAAAAAAAAAAAAAAACTCAGATGAAGAGAGTCTAATTTTAGCCGTTTTTATCAGCACAAGTTCCTAAATCACAATTTAGATTTGTTTTTTGCATGGATGTGCAGAAGTGTGAATGTGTGTCGGCTCTGTAGCTCCAGTGTGTGTGATGTCCACTGACTGCTTCTCCCGTTATTGAATCAACCGATGTCATCTCAAATCAAAGGTCCAGTTATGTCATTATGCCCGCAGGAGCAAGAACAATCTAAGTGCCTCAGAGCATTCTCCTGAACATCAATATGCAGCATGCATTTAGTGGGAGCACTGAGGTAGACACAGTGGCTCATAAGTGTGCCTCTAATTAAAGGTCTAATGTCTCATCTTGTCCATGTCTTTTCCATTTCTCTTCTTGCCATTCCTGTTGAAGGGAAGCAACGCTCAAGCAGAGCTGGACAAAAAGCTTGATGAAAAGACACTGATTAACCTGTCATGTTCCAGACAGGTATCCATTAGGCTTTTTAATCAGAGTCTGTATGGCATGAAATTGACATTTTCAACCCACCATGATGCCTCGCGAGGAGCATTGAACTGAACTGATACCGCTCTATACGTCAGTGCACTTGTAGCCGTTCCAACCTGTACTTTCATTTGCTGCCTCCACGCGTCGATGCCTCCGAAAGACCCTTTGTTTTCCCCGGCCCCGCGTCGAAAATAAACGTTTCTCCTCTTGATTGTGCTGGAGGTCTCGGAGGGAGACGCGCGTCATGTGGTCAACAATGTCCCGGGTAGTGTCGGTAGCCTAATTATAAGACATTAGTAAGACAGGAGCGCTGTCCTTCCTCTTCTTAGGCTGCAGACGTTGATGATCATCACACTGAACAAAACGGATAATCTGAGTTGAGAGTTAGGTATCTCTCGGTTTTAATAAGGTGTACTTCCCTAACAGTCTAATGCAATAGTCCCACAATAAATCCTCCATCGATAAAAGTTAGAATGTTCCGTTTTTTTACATTATTTTCAATTTTACAGTTCATATATTTTCAATGCTGTTTATACATTTTACAGAGAGGTATTTCTGTTATGTAGCGTACCCTCATTCATATAAATAGAGTAGAAACACCTGAACAACGTTATTCTAAATTTTGTCATCAAAATTCTCATTTTCACTCTAAATCTATTTCGGCTTTAAAATCCCAGCAACTGGACAAAATGCTTACAGCAGCACGTTATACATGATATTAGCTAATTTAATAGCCCTGCAATAAATCATCATGGAAACTTATGAGGATCTTGTTTGGTGCTGTTGAGCCATTATTGTATTCTACAGATGTGCCTTCTATAAATGGAATAGACAAAATAATAAACACCTGGACACCACGGTGAGTCGAACAGTAGCAGCACTTCTGTGTTGGTGATAGATTTTCAGTTTTACTGTACCGGCTCCAAACATCATCTATCAGCCCTGCAAAAACCATATCAGCCGAACCCTAACAATTATCACCCTTCATTTTATTGCTCCTCTCATTAACTGTTTCCCCGCACAACAGAGTTATGTTTCTGTGTATGAGACATAATCCTCAGAGCAATAATTTCCTCTCACTCGTCAAATAGAGTTTGCAGTTAACCAGGATCGGAGCCAAAAGACTTTCTCGCCGAGGGCTTTTCTGAAGTCAGCAGGTTGGGTCATACATTCAGCACTGTCCACAATTCCTCCTGTTCCTTTCACCGCCGCCTCCTCCTCTCCTCCCTCGCTCCTCTCCTCTGCTATGTCTGTCCTTAAGTCACATGGAGAGAGCACGGTTGTTTTGATGTAGGATTTGATAGATTTGTTTGCTGCTGCATTCATTTGCTTTGTATCAGGGAGCTGACGGGCCGTAAAATGAAAATTTGCCTTAGATTTTCAGCATGACTGTTTGGGGGCAAATGTGAAAGAACTCCCCATGCATTCCAGATACATATTTTTCTCCATCTTACAGTGCGTGTGCATGCTGTGCATGGCAATTAATACGGATCGTAAAGTTCTCACTAAGTGGAAAAGATTAGGCTCGTATGTATCAAAGGCAAACTTTTACTTTTACGTATCTCCAGCATTTACTGCCCATGAGGTTGCGATGCTGTGATGAGAAACTCCTCCGGTTTTCACTTATTTTGTTGCTCTTTAAAAGGAACCTCATGATTAAAAAGTGACAGTTATGGATAGAGTCCTGCTTTTCAGGTAATTAGATTAAATTAGAATGCATGTTGTCGTCCTGCGATGCCCACGTTCTCTAATTAAAATGAATGCGATGCAAACAGCGGCGAGCGTTTTCTTGTTAGAAAACAAGTTGAAGGAGAGAAAGTCAAATGGCAGACGTGCCTTTTGTAAAACTCGGTTGCAGTAATGTCTTGTTACCTGGGGGATGTTTTGTAATAAATGTGTTTGCTGAATAGTGCTGATGCTGGTGCTCGCTCCTGTGAAGTCTTTGCCAAAAAAGTGAAATCTGAACATATATTTTATTTACCGTAACTTTCCAACGTAAAAAAAGACAAATACGTTTTTCTTTCATGTTGCCGACTCCAGTAATGGCCTTGATCACGAGCAGCCGCCGAGGTGCTTCCTCTTTGTTCATGTGCAGTTGATGCGTGAGGTGAAACCAAAGCACGCCTGGTCGCACCACAAGGAAGGTGCTTGTGGGAGAGCACGACACCCCATTGCTCTTTCCACCCGGTTGCCCAGCTGGTGTCACAGAGCGCGTTGGATGATGGAGCACTCTCATTCCGAGTTGAGAGAGTGCTGAAGGTGAGAGTCGGCCCGAGACCCAGTTCTTTAATCCTGGCCGGCTTCTGCCACCTTGTTCAGCAAGATAAATTGACTTTTGACTCACTGGCCAAGCTTTGATAAACAAACACTTGTTTGCTCTTTTCCATCCCCTGAAGACACTGTGTGCCCACAACTGAGAGTCTTAAACAATTAAAGGCAGAATAAGATCTAGTGAACAGAAATGACGGAGAGCAGAAGTTTCAAAATAAAACAGATAAATAGACACATCTACTCATACTCTACATTTCACTCTCTTCACTATATAGCAACAGAGGTGCTATATATGTTTTCAAAGCAATTATATAGCTTATTGAATTTCAATTTGTCAGAAAGCAAATCTGTTTTCTGTGACAGGACGTGCAAACAGGATTTTGTGTCACTCATAACCGTTGGTGTGTTTTGGGGAAGTTCAGGTGTGATGCACACAGGCGAACCATGGGGGGGCAATTACAGGGGATGTCCAACACCTGGGTCCACGGGTGAGACGGGGGCTCGAGCTCATCCCAAATGACATTTCCTGCAAGAGCACTCAAATTCACACAATAACTATCTGTGGGTCTGACACTGGGTACGTCAGTGTGTGCTCTTTTACGTGTTGTGCACAGTATAGACACTGGAGCGGTGCATGAATTCCTACAGTGTAGTTTTGTCTCAAATCCAACACAGCCTGTGTGCACATAATGGAAATGACGATTGCAATATGTAACGTCGATGTTGTTCCCCTTTCCCAAAAAAACTTGTACCGTTGATGGTTAGCAGCTTTACACTCAACTATTTGTGTGCAATAAGCCGTAACTGTCGGTGTGATCATGCTTGTGCAGTAAAAATAAATGCAAATGCATGAATTGAGACGCAAAACACATCAGTTTATGATAATTTACAGAGTTAAGTCCTGTTTCAATGTGCAAAAAGTGATAGAAAGAAATGTGAATTTCTTCGGTCAACACAACTTGCAGACCCTCTAATTTTAGAGACAAAGAGGTTATCAGGTTTACAGCAGTGACCAATCACAAGAGCTACTCTGAGACAGCTCAACTGTCATGTTTGTTGGGCTCTGGAAAATACACCTTTTATGTGGAATGGCAATATGTCTTAGTCTTGTTCACTCAAGTACTTTGTAAGGTCCAATTTATAAAGAACCCGTCTCCCACCCACACTCCACTTAGCACTGTCTAAGTACTGAGGACAGAAAAAAAATAAACCTGAGTCTTATTCTCCTAAAAGTTCAGACATTAATAAAAATGAACACATATGTTTTCTTTTGTGACTAGTTTTTGTTTTATTGGATTGTTTTATTGTTCTGTTCCATTCCAGCAGCTGACTTCAGATAATTAATGTGTAGTGTTACTGGAAGAAGACCGTGCCATTTTAAAAGTGTTTCTCACCTAATTTCAAATTTCTGTGTCATTATCTATCAGCGTGCGTTGCTATTTTCCTCCATTTGGCGGCAAAGAATGTATTTATTAAAAGAGCATCACTCTATACAGAAGATCAAATTGACATTTTGCATAACGCTGTTTGAGAACACAACATTTCCCCCACATCCAAAAGGTGGTGACAACCAATCCAATTAGTGTCTTTCATACAAAACCAAGACGTCTCTTAAAGTCCTTTGAAATACAAACCTAAAATTAAGTCCCGAGCCACAAACTGATGGAACTGAAAAGAGTTTTTTTATTTGCGTGCTTTGCTGCCAACAGTGCATCGTCAACACTGAAATTTGTTGTGCTCGTTGGTGCCATTGGTTTTGGCCATAGACCACCAGTAGACATGCATCTGTCCTCCTATCCATCTTTTGTATCTCCCCATCTCTTTCTCCCCTTCATCTTCCCTCCTGGCTTGTAGCATAAATGGATTTTCATGCATCATCTGACCGGGTATATTGGAGTTGATGGAGTGAGGAGGATGACGACGTTGAATCCAGTCACAGCTTCTGTCCTGTACCTTTCTGTCAGTTCCCTCTTCTGTCAGATTTACCCCCTTTTCCCTGATCCTTCGTCTAACCCCTCCTCGATTGGACAGTTCCCTTCCTATACAAGATTAGCACCGCTGTAGTTGCAAGGCATGTATAGGGGAGAGCGTGAACTCAAAAGGAATCTAAGAAAGCATGTATTTGTACTACACATTTATCAGAACTTGGTTTTTAGAGGATTTTCTTTGTATTTTGATGCATTTTCTTCTAATTTTTAAAAACCTATTTGAAGGGGAAATGTAGAACTATTGATGTTCTTTTCTAAAACACGAGAAATTGACATAACCACGTTATTAAAAAGACTTCAGAGATAATTTGTGGCAATACAATACGTGAGTCCTGCAAAGCTCCTTTGTCTTAATGTTATTGATTGTAGATATTTCCAGTTTCAAGTTTGGTAATATTTTGAAAAGACTTTCACTTCTTTTAATCTAGAATTACTCCAGCTATGAAAAGCCTCCCTCCCTCCTTGGCCATCAGAAAGAATGAGAACTGATATTGTTCCCTTTACAGCAAGTCAGCTTCCCATTTGATTGCTTATCTCTTTTATTAGCTTGATGCTATTACTGGCATGGCTTCTTGGCTTTCATTCATTCCATTTTTATGCCGCAATATTCTCTCGGAATTGTTATCGGAGGCAAGCTCATCGTTGCGTTGTTTACGCATGATTGATTTGTGGTCCGCCGATCTTGCCCTCCGCCCCGTGCACGGCGTCGACTTGGCGGATGGACAAGGTTACTTATTCGCAGATGATAGACATCTTTATTAGGGGAAGAGAAAGCTTCAAAACCTTAAGCACAGGCATTTCTCGGGAGCGCGGCATCTTGCGGCCCGAAACCTGGCGTGCCCAAACCCATCCATCACGGGTCAGCTGACGGCCCAAGTTCAGCCAGTTTGCCCTCTGTCATCAGCCTGAAGGACGGAGCAAGGCTGGAGTTGGCTGCACGAGCTGAGAGCAGCAGTGAGTGTTTGCCCTGGCAGGAGGAGGAGCAGGGCAGAACCATTATCAATTCTTCTGACTCTGTTGAAGTTCTTGGTCAAAACATCTTGGAATCTGAATAACATCAAATAAGTTTGTCTGATTTTGTTTTAATGTATGAAGCAGAAGTACACAAGTTTGAAAATACCCATTATGGATCCTATTGGAAAAACAGGCAGCCTTGTTTACCCAGCGGCTCTAGTTTGAGACTTTAATGCATTTATTCCTGTGTAATGAAGATTTTACCCAGTAGTGATGGCAAATGTCATTAATGTTCCCATAGATGATGACTTGGAGTACTCGCATTAAGCCAAAAGTGTGGATGCTTCTTGTTTTTCTTTAAGACCATCATTCTCTCCTCCCTCTGTGTGTAATGGCACTTGGCATCAACGCCTGATGACGAGGCAATTTAAATTATCTCTCACTATTTAGTCTTTTCGAATGAGTGTCTCTTCTCTGCCAAGGCTATAGTTATCACAATGATCCTTCTCCAGCCAGACTGAAGTACACACACACACACACACACACACACACACACTCACTCTTACTTGCTTTAGTTTTGTAGCTGAAATGGCTTGCTCAGCAAAGCCATCTCCTTTCAGTCCATCTCTTCCTCGAGCTCTAATCTTGACGGTGTTACAGAAGCCATGTGAGGCCCAAACAACACGAGCTCATGAGTTAAATAAATATGATTGGTTTGGGCAGGTGGGTGTACCACCGTTGGGCATCCTCGGTCTAATGGCTTTTAACCTCACTGACCAAAGAGTGAATCGGTGTAATGAAATACTTTCCAAATGAGGGCCATTTTAGGCCTATTCACAATTTCAACGTTTAGCCTGGCACTTCCCTTCATCTTTATTGGCCAAGTAAATGGTCTTTTCCCAGAGCTTTAATTATTCATACATATTAAAGTTTAAATTCTCTTGCTCCTGGCTAAGCAGTTGTGTGTCTTTGAAATAAAGGTCATCAACGTTAGATTGATATTAGCTTCGCTGTTCAGGGATAATTTGTATCGTTGTCTTTGAGTGCGTCAAATGTACAGTGGTGTTAGACAGGATGGGAATCCATCTGTGCAGTGGGTGGAATCGAACATTCAACAGTGAGTTATCTTGGTATTTAAAGCTCTGATTATGGAAGTCGTTAATATGGATATATCATTAGGAATCGTATCAGTGCCTGGTGGAATTTTTGGACAGTTGATTCTTAATGCTTGGTTGCCATTTTACGCTACAACCCCTGATGGCCCCTAACATGGTTGCTTACTGTACATGTGCTCGACATTCATATTTTAAGTTTCATTATCATAAGAAAACTATTAGTCTTTTCTGACATAATAACAAAAACTGCAGCTGAAGCGGCCGACTTGATTGTAATAATTGGTCATTGTTGATTAGAGTGTATTTGGCTTTGGCCTTTTAAAAAAAATTCTAGTTGCTTGTTATGAATATCTAACAAGCCAGTTCATTCTTTTACATTTATGATCACTATGTCTCCCCATGCATTCATTAACACCATTTGCTTCAAGCCTCACAAATATCAGTTCTGTATCAGTCCTGTTTTCCACAAACAAATAGTAGTTTGACACTTTTACTTTCTTCTCACACTGTTACTTATGAGGCAACAACAACAGAACCATCACAAACAAAATAAACATTATACTCCCTAGTATTTTAATATTTATATTTTATTATTTTAATACTGGGCATGATTTTGGTTTGTTTTTTAAGCTGCGGTTACTTATTTGTCTCGCAACTCTGACATTGTCTCACTTCAAAAAGATTGGGACCCTCACATTATTGTTATACCTCCATATTAATGATACGATGTGGTCGAGCTCATAACTGCATGTGCTACATTTTTCCTGTTTTAATCCTAACATGGAATATGCTAATCTCTCTATTAATTTAGATAGGAGCTTGGTCTTGTTAATTTGAAATAACTGCCCGGGGGACGTTGCCAAGATGGCATATAAGCACATCATATTACTGGTAGCTAACTCAGTTATCTCGTTCGTACATAAATGTAGATCTGTTTAAAAACATAGGCATGCTCTCTCAAAATTAATACAATTCAAAATATTGCAGGGATGAAGTGGTGAAGAGGAAGTGAACTGTTGACTGCAGATGAAACATCACACGTCCAACGCAGCACTAAGGTCAGTTACACCTTTTACTACGCCTGAAACTCTTATTCGCTGTATGACGATGTGTTGTTTAAAGGTTCAGTGTGTATAATTTAGTGACATCTAGCGGTGAAGTTGCATGTTGCAGCTGAATACCCCTCACCTCACCCTCCCCTGCCTAACACGAGAAAAACTTTGGGCTACTGTAAAAAAGCATGGCGGCCTCCGTAGAGATCACCTGCTCCTCCTTATGTAAATATAAAGTATTTGAATATAAGGGTAAAGTGTAAAGAAAACACTCTAGTGAAAACATAATTAGGATTATTTTATGTTAAATTTCTTCCAGTAGATCCCTTTCACCTAAATGTTACACACTGGACCTTTAAAGAGGTAATAACCTGTAAGAATTGTCACAGTCTTACTCCTAACAAGTAGCCGGCTGCATGTCACCAGAAACGTCCATTGTACAGAACGAGTAATGATCTCTCGGTCACTTCTGTTCCAAAGTCACACATACTAGGACGAATCCCGATGGGCCTCCATATTGGTGGGCTGCCAAAAATACATTACTATTATTTGTGTGTGTGTGTGTTTCGGTGTTTGTCATCCTGTAGAGCATGTGTTTGAGCGTTTGGGGAATTGTTTCACTGGCCAATCAAATGAAACTTTTAACTTGAATGAATCTTATCTTCAGCATCGGGCAGTTGTTGACATGCTGCCACACCTGCATGGACGCGTTTGACACTGGTTTATCTTGCAGTGTGATTACATAACTGTTATTTTTAGTCTGGCGATTTCACGCCCAGAGACACACAGAGAAACAAGCATGATGGCATGGTTATGCTTACCTCAGTAGATATCAATACAGTGGATGTCTTTGACAACATTTTTAATGTTTCAAACTCAAATACCTACACACAGCCCCCAATTTAAACTTCTCTGTCTCTCTCTCGGATTCAGTTATTTCAGTATGTAGGGTGTGAAAAATGTCTGACTGCAGGGGCACGCTGTTTTATCACTACAGTAAGAAATGATCAATATCGCCGCAGCCCTGAAGGAGCTTCACTTTATTAGATACAGTGGGACGGTTCACACAGTGCTTCATGTGAGTGCAGTCCTGAGATGACTCAAATCTTTGTGAGCTTTGATTAGTGAAAACCATGATTGACTTTTCAGGGGCGTGATCGATGAGAGCCCTCACTGCAGATGGGTGGAAATGGCATGCCTTCAGTATTGATAAGCTCGTATCAGAGGGGGGGAGGGGGTCTACTTGTTGGATTGCAGGCAGCATCTTCGACTCTCAGGTAATGGAACTGTCATTCTTCCTCTGCGAGATAAAAATCGCCCCCCCCACTTTCCTGTTTCCTTCCTGCCATCTTCTGCCATGCTAAAAGGGTTATAAATTCAGCAAGGTGGCGCCACCATTACGGAAATAACTTGACTTTCTTTTCTTCTTTTTTTATTCCTTCTCTGTTTCTTCTCCTGCGAAACAAAGAAAACAGAATTTCACATGTTGTTCTTCTTTCTAGCTCAATTAACCAGTGTTTTTCTGTTTCGTGACAAACCCACTCACAACACTGTAGTTCACTCGATGTGCTTTTGTCGTGCAGATGGAAGTGCAGCACAGATCAGATGCACTTGTGCAAAATTAGCAACATTAGTGTGCCAAATGCCGCAATAATCTCTGTGTTTTAAATAATTAATATACTGTAATCCCCTGAATGACTGACTTGTGCTAATGATGGTTTTCCGATACAGTGCCCCTCGCTGCAGTGATTAGATGGGAAGGGGCTGTTCTAAAATCATCACGGCCGTACCTGTAATTGGAGTTAAAGGGTGCAAGGTGTAGGTGGCTAACTGCCCCGAGTGCCTCGCGTTGTCTCTCCGAGGGGGTCAGTGTGACATGTCACGTGACTCATGCTCTATTCCTGCGGTTCTTCCCACAGTTATTCTATTTTGAGAGCAACTGCGATGTGTGGGTTTTTTTTCCACTGAGAATTGCGAGAGAAAGACAGAAACGGGAAGGAAGACCGAGTGGGTGTTAGGGAGAGGAGGTCTCTGGAGATTCTATTAGGGCTGCTCTTGTACATGGGCACGACTGCCAGTTACACAGCTGATAGAGAGGCAGACTGAGAGAATGAAGGAGGGGAAGTGAATGAATATTACAAGCGGTGGAGAGGAGCATATGGTCACGGAGTGTGCGTGCCAGCAGTGTCCCGGTGGACTGAGAGTGTATGCTTTGCTCTCAGCTCTGTGACAGTGCAACCGGCAACACACATTTAATCATTGCTATCACTTACAACTCTGTAATTACAGCATTCAAAGTCTCCTAACTTTCTGAGCATCTGTGGAATAAGAGGATAAATAACTTGTAAAGGCCATCAGCTGCAAGCCTCTAATTTGTTATTTTGATCAAGCAATCGCATTGAGATCGTCCGTGTTCTCCATATTCAGGTGGGTGTCTGTTACAGCAGCTTTCATCAATCAGGTTGTTATCTGATTTGGCACCTGGCTCGATCAGTTGCTACAACATGCTGCCGACAACCCTGATAAATAAACCTGGAAGAACTATCCATCCCATCTGCCCCTACATATGTCATCTGATGTAACTCACCGGGATGGGAGCTCACACCTTACTGAGTCAGAATGGGCTTATGCTTGGCTGCCAGGTGCTTGTAATACATCCATTCAGAGGTTATGTGTGACTGATTTTAGTAACAGAGAAAGGCAATTAATTTAAGATTTTAAAGAACCAAAGCTCCAGTGGGTTATTCAGGGAAAACACTGCTCTGACCTCCTCGCCAGATACAATTGTATTCACTTGTGCTCGGGAGGTATTTGATTCTGTGAACTTGCTCATTTTTAATATTCAATGTCAAAATGTACGGAGAATGCATCTGGGTCCTGATATGGCTCCTCTTCCCTTTCACCAGTGCTTTCAGTTGTATTCTGTGAATGCTACTCACTGCAGTTTATTACAGGGTCACTTATTAAAATGTCGGTTTAGATTTTGACAACAGTAGATGTTCTCCTACTTGGTTATGACTGAAAGATTTGATTTGTGTAGTTTTTAGTGAAGTGTGTCAACATCTGATGGATGTCACATATTACCTGGGTGAGTTGCAGGTATGAGGATGCTATCGGCTGGTGGAAAAACATATTGCTGGTATATGCAAGGTCAGAAACAGGAAAGGTGTGACTGAATTTGAAAACGAGTTTACAAACCAGTTAAACTTTAGAATTGTGATTCACAGATCTTTATTTTAAAGGTCCAGTGTGTAAGATTTAGGTGAAAGGAAACTATTGGCAGAAATTTAATGTAGAATAATCCTCATGTTTTCACTTGTTTGTTTCATCTAAATTGTTTGAATTGTAGTTTTCTTTACCTATAAAAGGTCGTTTATAATAATTTGATTGTGACGAGGTACTGATTTGTTTTAACAGCAGAAATCCAATTATTCACCTTATATCTGTTGCTTTTAAAGGTTTTGAAATATCACCCTGTTACATTATGAATGAGCAACTTTTCATGCTGAGATAGCACATGTCCTATTTACAAGTAAAAGTAGCCAACTGTTAAAACTGTTTAAAGCTTTATTTAATCTCAACAGACCTGACGTTCCTTCATAGGTACATTCAGATAGTCCTTTTTATACATTCTCGCACTGTTTCAATTATAGCCCCCATTTTCCACTTCACCTCGGGAGCAGGGGGCGACTCCATTATGTGTCCCCTCATACAAAGAAACCTCCATTTTCCTCCAGACTTTCAATATGTCTTAAGCTATGATGGCCTACACATCCTTATTCCTTTCTTTACAGAAAACGAGGCTGATAAAAGTGCTGAGGAAATCCTTGCCTTTTTCATAATTTATTTTCACAATACGTACTCATTACTTATTATCTACACTACTGGCAGTTATTATATATATTTTTGAATAAACAAGAGATAACTGAAATCCCCCATCTTTCCCTGCAACCTTGGCCCAGACCTGGAGCTTTAGATAATGAATGCAATTAAGGGCTCGCTGCATTAAACCTGCTGGTAAACAGTGGGTTTATAGAGCTGCGCAATGTTGGACTTAATTTCTGTTTTTAGGGCAGAGAAAGGAGAGATAGGAGACTGTATACAAGAGGGAGAAGACATTTTGACAGTTCCCACATACAACAGTTAAAGGAAGTTTTAGTAAAGGGAACTGATTATCAAAATAAAAGACAAGAAACATTCATTGTGTTTCTTTAGATATATGAAGGAGGAGCTGAGTTGAGGAATGCATTGTGGTTCATTTGCAAGACATCCTGCAACAGGGGTTTGTTATGTGCATGTGTGAAGTTTAGTTTGTGTTTGTTTTGAGGCGCTCAAGAGTTTATGAGACACTTGAAGGAGGAGTTCAAGATTTGGTGCACACGCAGTCCATCTGCCACACAACATGAGAGGAGACGCACACAGACGTCAGGGTCAAAGCGACCGGAACGATTCATGATCCGATATCATTGATTGATAACTAAATACATGTGATTGACAGACCAGCATGCACATCTTCCTGCAGATTATGACGCAATGCTTTTAACTCCATTGCTGCAGATGAAGCGACCCCCCCCCCCCCCCCCCTTTATTTCTATCCCCATTAATTTTGCTTTAGAACCATTTTTGTTTCACTTTTTCTTCTGCATCACTTTTCTGTACTACATATCAAAATATGTTTTTTAGAAATGCTGAGAAAGTATCTATGAATTCTCTTTAAATCGGCACAGACTGTGACTGAAATCTCATTCTAGGGATGTTGGGTACAGTTCATTTGTTTGCACCTATGTTGGAAAAAGTATTACATTAAATTTTGATGCGGACTGCATCGAGATTGAGGCTGAACTGTCAGCGTGAATCCCCCCAAAGGTATCTATTCTGTCTCTAGAACTGTGCGGCCACTGAAGGTGCTCCACAAATCTTTAGTGTGAGACATGCCTCCTGCATTCTTGACAGCAAATAACTTAACTTCTATGTGAACATTTTCAGAGGAAGACAAACAACACACCAGTTTATGCCTCGGGCGAGACAGACCAAGCTAAACCAACACAGTTTGAGTGCCGCGGCAAAGCAAAGTTTGTGCTTTTGAGATTGCAGCGCCGCTTTAGAAAGGTGCGTGAAGTAGATACGGTTGACATGTGAAGGTGGTGGCACACTGCGAGTATTTTATCTGCCCTGGATAGAAGCAGTCCTGTAGCGCTTTTCTAATCTGTTTCCATTTTATAATTTCGTGAGTGCATCAACAAGGTCTCTGAGGAGTTAGCACTTGTAAATCACAGTGTGGAAATATTGTACTCTAGTAGGGTCCAGCAGTGATGCTTTAATACATTGCCGTGCACAACAGATATAGAGGCTTCTTCTTTTGCCTTCATTCCTACAAGATGATCTACACCATAAAATAACCCTTGAGCAATATATTGTCTCGTTGTTTTTATTACTTGCATAGTTCTCTGAGAATAAATATGAGTAAATATTAGTTTTTGTATCTCGAAACTTGAGTTAAAAGATAAGTTAGAAGAACTGTTCTGTAAGTGATAATTAGCCAGCGCTAGATTATGGTCACTCGGAAACCACTCCCCTGAGAACCTGAACATATGAATTTAAAGGTTCAGTGTGTAAGATTTAGGATTGATTGAATATAAAATAAACCCAGTGATGTTTTCACTATTGTGTTTCATTTAAATTGTACGAATTGTTGTTTTCTTGAACCTAGAATGAGCCCTTTATATTTAAATACTACGGAGGCCGCCATGATTTTTTTACAGTAGCCCAAACTGGATAAACGTAACACCTTTAGAGTTTTTATGACAACTAAAGTTCATGTTTGGAAGGGGAGGGTGAGGTGAGGAGTATTGAACTGCAACATGAAACTTCACCACTAGATGCCACTAAATTCTACACGCTGAACCTTTAACGTGTCAGAAAGGGGTGATGACAGTTTTAGCGACTAAGCTGCACTGTTTGCTAACTTAATATCTGCTGCAAGCCATTTGTTCAACACTGATGCAGAGGAGGATAGATGAGAAGGCTCTATATTAGTTGTAGAATTGTTGGACCCATAAACTCCAGTGGAGGAGGGAACTATCTGCTTGCACATTTTTCTGAAGGGAAGATATGAAGTACTTATATAAAATGGATTTGATGTAGAAATCTTTTTTATGTGCCCTGCAGCACAAGACGTCAACATTCTGGCTTGGCAGTTTTTCAAATGAGGTCAAAAGAGTTGGCAGTCAGGGAAAATGTCTCTTCCAAATTCACTATATACATTTTTGTATGTGCATTAATATATATATTGATATGTGATATTTATGTATATATGTGAAAAGGTTTGATCTGCAATTCGTATTCTTTGGCCTCGTGCAACCAGCAGACACAAGTTGTGTTTTCCATTAGAAACTAGCAGAGATGAGGAGTGGGCTACAGACACACTGCCCCTTCTGGAACCACTGAAGGCTTTATACAACTGTGTCCCCCTTTAATTATTTTCTCATTGACCATATACACAGATGCTGGCATGTCTCAGCAAAGCTCCTTGTGCAACACTACTGCAGGTTCCAGTTGTGAAAACTAGTGAAAAGTTGCCTTTTTCATCTGTAAGGTAACATACGAAACAAAGACGCATAACTGAACTACCATGGTATATGTGTGCAAAATTAAAAATTCATATTTATCCTTGCATGGAAGCTAATGCTAATAGTCACGATAGCTCTGAAAACCTTGTGAATAAATAAAGCGCTGTCAAACATCTCTGAAAGGTAAATTGTCTAAAAGCATCTGCATGCAAGTACACACAAGGTTGTTTGCCGGAGGGCAGTCTGAGAAAGATCCGCAGGTGGGCTAAATAAAAGCCATATTATTGGCCACCCAAAAAAAAAAACACAATCAAATTAAAGGAAATGACACCTTTTCAGAAAGCCAGTGAGGGGTCTGTCAGCCTGATGGAATCCTCATTTCTCTGGACCATTTGGCAGCGAGTCGCACCCCTCTTTCCCTCGTTCTGCCTTAATGGCCAAGCTGACAGTGACATGATATTCCACATAAAAGGAGCCGAGAGGAGCAAGACAGAGCGCAAAACTTGTATTAGCGTGATCAGAAGTTGTGTTGCTTCAAGGCCTTGACAGGGTTGCCTATTACTGCTCGTCTGTTTCCCCCAGTTTAAATTGTGCTAATGCCGTGTGCTGCTGGTGTGCCTGGTTTTTGTGTGTTAAAGAGTTTTGTGTCATAATAATTTAAACTTATGGACACCGCACTAAATATTATCAAATGTAAGCAGAAGAATATGTGTGACTCCCTAAAACATTCATAGGCAAACCCACTTGCTGTTACTTAGTGTTTTTTCCAGGCGTAGCTCATTGAAATGCATTGCTGCGTTGCATATTTCAAAGCCCATACATTGTAATGTATAAAAACGTGTGTATCCAAGTGTACTAGATGCTCCGCAAACACCCTGGCTCCTCCCCTCGGCCTTGTTCAGCGGGCTAATTATAGCCGTCAATCACCGCTGTCTCCCAACTGTTTTTTTTTTTTTTTTTTTTTTTTTTTTACCCAGCAGCCCCTTTGTGCCCTTGCCCGCTGCCGCCCACGCTGCTCAGAGCCAGATTAGCTACAGCCAGGCACAACGAGTCGAGCTGCATGTGAGATACAGAGGGAAGAAATAGCAGAGAGGGGATTCAAGAGCTGTTGATCAACTCACTGCTCGTTTTGATGGAGATGGTTGTCTCGCTCCCACGTGCAGCACTGATGATATTCTGTTGAGCTGCTCTAAATGAACACAAGGTGCAGAGCGCCGCCTCAGCTGCGAAGACCTAGAAAATGTTTTTATGATATAAAAATAAGCAATTCTCTCTCTCTCCATCATTTCCCTCCATCAGTTTCACTTGTGCACGCTGAAAGGATCTTTTTCTGCTACACCTATAATTTCCCCGGCTTATCTGTCAGCACGACAAAAATAAAGTGAAAGGGAAATATGTGCAATAATTCACCTGTTATCTGAAGTTAGGTAAAGACCACAATACCTTCAATCAGCATTCATTAAACACTTGGACCACCTTTGATTGATCGAACATCCCATGTGTTCACAGTTTGTTTCCTCAGGACTGTGTTTTCTGGCTCAAATGGCATCTCCTCCTCATTCTCACTCTGCTGCACTGGCTGGTTATTGCATTTTCTACACCTGGGGGGCAGTGTTGTCTTTCCTTGTCTCAAGTCACAACTGCTGCTGGAGTTATATACAGTACAAGCATGTGGCTGTATTTCCTTTCCCTGTTACCAGCCCGGTTGCCTCGCACTGTTAGGGTGAGAGGGGAAACGGTCCCCCCGACAGATTTTGGAAGACGTGGGAGGACGGGCTTCACACCCCACTGTGGTGAGATGGGACAGGTGAACAGGGAAGGGCAAAATAAATGCAGGTAGAGGATGTTTACCCAATTTGTGCTCCTGTGTCAAAGCATTAGAATGATTAGAATTTAATTTCTTTAAAGGTTGAGATAACCCTTGAGCAGATGGAGCTCATATTTTATTTTAACTGCAAAAACAACCGATAAAAACTTTGAAAAGATAAAAAAAAAAAAAAAAAGGAACTTGAAGTTTGGGGAATTAGGGGTCGGTATAATTTTACACAACTTCCTGGAAAGTTAAAAACAAAAAGCAGTTTTTGTGCGTCTGTGATTTTTGAAGGACGGATCGCGTCAGTCCGAACTCGCTGGAGAGAGAGAGAGAGAGAGAAAGAGCGAGGCGAAGTTTGGAGAACTCTCGCCATCTTTAATCATAGCAGCAAACCATTAAGACTGCTGGAACAAAACTGATCTGAAAACAGCAGCTTGCTATCTGCGCCCTGCAGTGGCTCCACTGTGGATACCACTTCATGATAAACACCTTTCACTATCGGAGCCCAGCACAGTGAGGCACTCCAAGAAAGTTGGACTCTGGCTGAAAGTTGTTGGACGTATTCTGTAACTAACTCAAATGTGGACTGTGTTTTGTTTTCTTACTCTTTTCCTGCCTGTTGCATAGTTTATAACATTATTCATGCAACCTAGATACATGCTAGGGCCCTAATGATCACATCATGCCCATCTAGAAGGCCCCTATGTTATTAGCCTAAAATACATCCAGATACGTTTTTTTATGATCAAGGGTATTTCATTAGAGAGAAAACTGCGCATTTGCAATTGGTTTAATGTTGCCCACCAAGGAGGCATTTTACTGTTCTGACCCGTGTAGCTCACAGCAGGTGTCAAGACCTTGTGCAAATGAATAGAGGCAAATGTCAGTGATGTGTTGGGTACCTGCTGGGCTAACAACTTCCACCATCAGCATTTCTACGCGGCTCTACTTGTACCCACTGTGAAATTAACTATGCATTCAATTTCTATCACAAGAAAACAATCCCCCAGAGTCCAGGCTTTTTTTCTCCAAGCGCAAAGACTTGCATAGGTGTGCAAAGAAAGAAGCAGACTATTAAATTGGAAGGAGTATTTTACATTACAACAAACGCAACTGTATTTTATGTGTTGGATTTTATTGTGAAAATTTGAAATTCACAGCCAACTTGTGTTTTACCTCCTCAGGGGTAGCATCACATTTTTTAATCCTTGCCTGTGTTGCCTATAACCAAGTCAACTAGGTCTCCTGCACTGTGTATGGTTCAAAGCTTTTTATACATGTGGCTACACACATGTGCAGACATGTGTTTGCATAAGGTTGTGTAAGAAACATGTCAACTGGACCACAACACACAGAGAGGAAAGATTTCCTTAAAGAATCTGTTACACGTGAGAACCAGATTTACTTCACGTGATTTTACCTCGACCAAACGAAACAACACATTCAACTTAATACATTACATCATGAATGTGACAGAATACGATTTAAACTACTAAATAATCTTAGATTCGTCCTTGTGATTAAATAAAGTTAAAACACTAGGACACTGTTATACTCAAATTATAAATAAGACATTAAGTAATCAATTATTCCAACTTAAACATTAATTTTAGATGTGCTGTAAATGCTTCCTGTAGGACCTTCATTTTAATACAGTTTTAATATAGTATTTAATTATCTTTTTCTTGACAGTTGTGTGCATGACTGAAAATGCACCTCAATGATCAGAACTCATGTTTGCGCCTCTGCTCTTTTAATGCGTCTGCAGGCTAATGAAGAATCCAGAGTTGAGCCCGTAATGGTGAAACATTAGATTTTCCCAGATGAACCTACAGAAGTTTAGCTGTGAGCTATGTGCTGTTGCAATAAGTGCCATTTCTCTGTCGCTTTGTTCTCCAGCTTTTCTTACATGTCTCTCTGTCTTTGTGTCAGTGTGTGTGTGTCTTTTTTCTTTCTGTCCCTCTTGCAGGCTCTAGTGAACACAAACAGCTTTTGCCAAGGGATTTGTGGATGTGTATGAATCGAGACTGAGACTTTGGAGCACTGGGCGTGCCTTTTGTTAATAGAATACGCATGGTTGGGTCTCCCTGGGGCTGTTAGTGATGAGAGGAGAATGAAAATGTTAATGTTTGTGGAGCTGTCGCAGATTCTAAAAGACCTCCTCAGTTTACTTATACGCAGCCCGCAAAGAGACTATAAGAGGCATAATGATCGTTTATGACAGAATACCTATATTTCATGGCACATTTAATTGGTCCAACGATAAATCTTAAACACAATGTGAAATCACGACCAGAAGTTGAAAACCCTATAAATGAACATTATGCATCTATTTTTCTGCAAAAGCAGGATGACCGCTTTACTCCAAAGAGCCAAAGGTTTGGTGAGCGCAGATGCTCCTTTTCAGCGGTGCCATTTCACACTCAGTTACCCACAACTTGGAGCTGACTGGCTTCACTGGAGCAGTTGAGGCATGAGTGCGCTCGGTTTCGGGAATTTCCGCGGTCGTCTCTGAGCAAAGAGACCACATATCCCAGTTAATCTTTTTCACCAGGTTACTCATGGTGGTCAATTGTCCTCTCCCTCCTTGTCTTCAGTTCCTAATTGAGCTTGCAAGGACACACAGTGGACTTTCGAAAATCTTCTCTTCTATGTTTATGCTGTAAATAAGCTTCAATAATCAAAAGTGGCTCTTGTAAATATGCAAGCCGAGTTGAGTTCCTCAATATTTAGTACTGTCTGTAAATAAACATGTTACACCAGGAAGATATTATTACCTTTGACCACCAATGCTGTGTAGTGTGGTAAACAGAGTGGCCACTGTTTAATGACCACATCAAGCTGCCAGAAACCCAAAAATAAGAGCAAGGCCAAAACTGAGAGTTGTTTTTCCCGGGATACACGTGCCCACTGTTACTTGTTTCTGGCAGAAATGAAAGTACACTTCCCTTAGTTTATTTATTTGATTGGGATAGAAGAGACACTGACACATGATATGATGAAGCTGTGTCTCAATTCAGGGGCCGCATCCTATTGAGGACACGGAGTTGCAGTCGGACATGACGGGAAAGTTTTAATGACCCCTTTTTTTTTTAAACACGTATACTGATAGCTGCACGGTTGAGGGTTGACAGTGTTAAGCATCAGACGTTACCAAAGCACAATGAATCCTGCGATAGGTTGGATCCACCCGTTGGAGCCTTCGTTTCTCAGGGACGAAAGGACGCATTTATGGGCTTCTCAAGGAGCCTCTGAAACGGGACATCCTAGTCGCTCTGTTGTGATGCAATCGGCCTTCAAATGCAGCCTCCGAAGGATGCAGCCCCTTAATTGAGACACAGCTTCAGAGTAGGCAGAGGATCAAATGTGATTCCAGAGGCAGAAGCTAACCACAAGATAATCTCTTTATGGAATAAATTGACAAACACACAATATAATGACGTAGTATTCTGATGTTCTCCACACATGTCCTTTCCAAAGGACAAGCCACCGTCACTTAATCCTGCCTGTGAATAATCCCAGGCTCAAATTGGAGTCAAACCGTCAGCCATGGTGCTGAAGGGTCGTTCCACAGTATGATTCAGTATTTCCAATAGAAATGAACAGGAAGATCAAAACATGTCTGGAAACGCACCTTCTAACTCCAGTTTTCTAGTTAAGCTCAGGTTTACGTTTTAATTATTCACAGTAGAAAAGAGGGGCCTTGTGTTTTCCCCCTCCGCTCCAGCGAGTGTCAGAGGCAGTTCATATTTGTGCGGCAGAAACGGGATAAAGTATTTCAGAAAATATCCATCTTGACAGTCCATAGATCAGAGAGGGAGGGGGGACTTGGATGTGTGTTCACCAGAGTAAACGGCAGTGTCACAGAGGACGTTTTCGATGCTCCCTCCTCTTTTCACCTCAATCCATTACTGTTGGACAGGTTTTTCTATCAGCGAGTGTCCTGAGATGTAGCAGTATTGTTTTAAGCATTCTGATTTATTTGTAGTCGCTCTCCCAACAATGCGCTTGTTCTCGTTTTTATGTTCATAGTGGATCTGTCCCCTGTGCCTGCAGATAAAATCTTTTTTGTGTAGTTTGGAAGTTGATGTTTTACCAAACTTGATATAACTTTCCTGTTGTCTTTTCATTCGTTCAAATCCTAAATATTTAAAGGATTTTTTTCATCCCACAATGTGATAAATGAAAAAAACAAAGTCAAAAAACAGAAGGTAACAAAACCTCTCATACTTTCTCATATCCACTTAGGTGTAACATTATAATATATGAAAATAGTAATTATAATGCAGTTTTAGTCATAAACTCACCATTTAGCAAGAATAAGACAAAAACTAACTAACTTGGAGGTAATGATGTATTACTACTATTTCACTTTTACTCGGTTCGTTCCTAAAAACTTATGAACCATAAAACATAGTATAAACTTAGATTTTACATGTTTTACTTTGAATTTATGCTGTGGCGTAAAATGTTGTAAGCAACAAAATAGGAGAAATAAAAGGTGTTAAAGTTTGCAGCTGCACAGATTAGCAGCCGTGTCTGTTAATGAAATCACGCCAGTAAAAAAATTGTCCGCCGGTAACTTTCCCCACACTTTAAAGGCTGTCCCGTCGTGAAGTGTTTTTCTTTCAAGAACACACTTTGTGTTTGTCTGCGGGCAGTGGAGCAGTGGAGCAATGAGCTGCCAGATATATCTGACCTGCGACCACATATGCCACGGCAGCTTCCAAACCCCAGAGCACACATGCCAAGCCGACCACAGGAACAGCTCAACTCCTCTCTAATGACGGGACAGACCTGTTATTTATCATACATGCGAGCGGTTCCCACGATCAAGCCCAAGCATTTGTACGTACATGTTCTTTGTGTGGGGTACATGT
Source organism: Paralichthys olivaceus (assembly GCF_024713975.1). NCBI lineage: Eukaryota > Metazoa > Chordata > Actinopteri > Pleuronectiformes > Paralichthyidae > Paralichthys > Paralichthys olivaceus. The sequence continues at coordinate 9,503,753 of NC_091114.1, forward strand.
GAAGCGTTTGGGTTTTAGGTTTCTATTTTTGTGTGCGCCTTTGTCCGTGCTGCACTTTGTCAAGTGGGTAGATGAATCCATAATTGCAGTCGATACTGAGCTCTCTGTTTTGACGTGAAAGGCAGATACACATGATGTGTGTTCTTTGTGTGAAGAATTTTTCCCTCTGTTGATCTGGAGAAGATGATGAAGGTGGTATCAGACAGTCCGACCACTCCGAGTGATCAATATGGGATGGTGCTGTATGATAACAAATACTCTTATGAAGCATTTATTCATCAGGATTAAAAAAAAAAAAAATCATCCACCCACTCTGAAATTCAATCATTTCAGTCATTATTTTCAGCCCTGGGCATTTGCCACATTATCTTCTAAAGAGTAATAACATCGGAGAGAAACAATAGTCCCACTTCTGTAGAGAACATGAACTTTCAAATTTGACTTCAGCAACACTTCAGGAAGTTGCCCGGGTCAGGAGTGGTCATAAAACGGGAAAAGGGTTCATCGATTAATAACTAAATACATGTGAAGAGCGACAGGGATGAGGAGACACACACACACATGCAGGAGTGGGTGGGGCGTTATAAAATAATCGTTCATTAATCATGGTAAAAGTTTAAGATAATGGTGATATTGCTTTGGTGTCATATCTCGCAGCCCTATTCTACATGCATAACTCTTTTTCATCTTCAGATATTTGTAATCTTACAGTTTTGCATCTGTTAAGTCTTCGAAACTTCATCAATTGGCCAACTTGCTCTCACCAGTGGCAATAAGCAGCTCAGTGTCTTTCCCAACACGCAAACTGGCGGCGAAGCTGTCGATTGAACAACTTTAAACGGCCCCGATGATGATGGACTCGCACTGAGTTTAAAACTTTCTCTGGACATTTTGGTCCCTTTTTCTGCCACAAAAATTTATAGCAAGCCCATAGAGACCCTCATCACTTTTAAGTGATGAAGTAATTCATAATTTTTCCTTCAGCTTGCGCACCAAAGTAAATGTTTTCCTCATGTACTTGCACAAACAATAAATCAGTAGTGGTGGCTGATTTTATTTGCCCTCTCTTTTCTCTTCACTCACGCTCTGATATATTTACACACAAGCACACGCACACACAGAAAGTAATCCTCTTAAACTGCATTTTAAGCAACCATTTGTCATCCTGCTGTTGCATCTTGGGAAAATTGTAGCCCTACAGGAGGATGAGGAGGAGAATGACGGAGAGATAGCAAACACAGTCACGTACAGCCACCTTTTGTAAATGGCCACTTCTCAGAGTCATTAAAAAAGATCCAATAGTCCAGAGCTCATAACGTCTCCTCATGCATCTGTCTCACTAAACATCACTGTTTGTGCTGCAGATTCTCTTTAAGTTATTGATATCTGCAGGGCTAAGGTGTACCGCTAGTAAAGGACATAATCATTTCTCCACAAGAATCAGTGTTAATAAAAACCTTAAACTAATGTCTGTTGTAGCAGCAGCGGCTGCTTGACCTTGGGCAGCGAGTTCAAATAAATGGAAATCAGCACAGGTCAGTACAGATTCCTGGAGCAACAATGAGTAGGATTTAAGAATGTCACAACGAGGTAGCTTGGTGGATTGCAGCCTGGACTGTTTGTTATGATTTTATCGCTAATTGGAATTTTTAATGTTACATTTTTCAAATAAAAGACAAACCAAGTGTATACATGTTGTGAATTCTGACAGCCTTACAAAAAACTTTGAATAAAACTTTGTTATTGTTGGATTGGATGTTTTATTGACCCAGAGTTGAAGATTGGACAAGTTCAGGTGAAAAGTAAAATGGAAAAATGCACTTGTAGTCTCAGTGTTACAGAGAAAGTATTACACAGCAGAATAACTTCATTTAAAATGCATTCACCAAACTGACTTGGTTATCACTGCTGTTGATGCACTCCAAAGAAAGAATAGAGCCTTTGTCCCAGCTTTAATTCAATGTCAACTGTGTTTTTATTTAATCATCCAACAACTTTTCTGATAAGACTGAATATTCTTAAGCAACAGCAGACCGAGTTGCGACTTCACTCCATTTATATGTAAATGTAATATTTCCTGTGTAATGAGCTTATTGTATTATGTCAGCATTGGCTGCTTTTGTTTTGTGACATTCAGAATGGCAACTACAATCAGTATCATTACCTCGTGTTCATTTTCTTGAGATTTGCAAGAGATTTGCATTCTTCACACTGTGCCGGCCTTAAATCTGTGACGAGAACTGTAAGATGCTAAACAGCAGAACATATGTGAATATGAAGAGGGACATTTTGCCAGCACGAACGTCATACTTAATCATTTATTCATTCATGAGTAGTTTAAGAAAAGGGACAGATTGTTATTTTTGTAATAAAGTAGATGACAACTGTTTAAATCAGACCTTTGTCTTCTTGTAATTCAGCAAGTATAATACATAGGCTGTAAATTCCCATGGATGACAGGACTGGTGTGCATAAATGAAGCCCAAGTGTCACAATCGCCACCTGTGGCTACTTCCTCCTCCATGTTAGTGGATTGTACATTGTACACTAAACTAAAAGATCAACATTATATATATAATACTATATGTGTTCAGGCGCTCATTTTTCCAGTCATTTCGGATTTAATTAGTGATTTGATGCTATAAAAAAAATAATGCGGCAAAATCCCCCAATCGCTATCTGCATACCTTCTGGCTCCAAATGTACAAATAGGCAGCATTCATGTCAGAAATATTTCAGCTTCTCTGGTTTCATATCACTGCACACTACCTAAATGGTCCACAATATGCAATGAAGCCCAAATCACAGTATGTGTTTGTGCGTCACTCACTTTTGTGAATGGTAGATTTAAAAGAGCATACAGGTTTATGGGAGTTTTATTATATTTTTTTCTCAGTCAGTACATTGATACGTTATAAGCAGTGTGTGTGGTAATGTGTACTCTGGTATTTAAATATACATTGTGCTGTAGAAACTGTTGTTTTTTCATGAGAGGAGGTTCACTCAGGCAATATTGGAAATGTTTTTAATCCAGCAGCCTGGTAACAGCTTCATGTTACCTCTGAAGCAGTGAAATTAAGCTCGTCGTCGTGTCCGCGTTCTGCTTGCCAACACAAAGTGCACGGGAAATGCCACGGAGCTGTTGTCATTTTATGTGGTTATTTTCTCACTTTGTACCAAAGTTACAATGGGGGATGGGCAGTGTCAGCAAAATGCCCCCGAAACATTGGCTATTCAACAACATGGTAAATAACACAGACGCAACTGCAATCCTCAAGTAGTGTTTTGTTTCCTGAGTCAGTGCAGAAAGCATACAGGGGTCAGATTCAATTTCAGTGGATAGCTCAGGTTTTGCTTTTCAAATTCTCTTTCGTTCTGTCTCTGATGGCACCAAAGGCCTGTCTCTGTTTTGAGCTGCAAGTAGGACATGCAGTTACGAGTTAAGAGTGATTGAGGCGTCTGTTTCTTTTCAGCTTTGCAGGACTGTATATAATTCATTTCAAACCATAGCAAAGTGTGCCTTGTCAACAGCAACTATTATTTGGTTTGCTGTGGCTCAGGAGGTAAAGAGGGTTGTGCACGAACCAGATAGTCTGCAGTTTGAACCCAGTCTCTCCCATTCTGCATGACGAGAGTGTGCGATATTGGGATGTCGGGAATAACCGGTTTTACAATAATGGCGGTTTCCTAAAGTCACGGTTTCATCGCCGTAAGAATTGTAAAAACTATGATATGGAACTATGGTGTCCTGCAACTCGCGAGTCACGTTGTTTGTGTGTTCACCAGCAATAATGTCCTGACACATTGACGTCTTAACAAGTCGTCAACATGGCCATTAAGGAAAATGAGAAGGGGTTGGCTACAAGCTACTGTGTTTTGTGTATTTTATGGTTAAAATTTTAATCCTGTGTGGTGTTTCTGTTTGAGAGAGAGTGTGTGTGTGTGTGTGTGTGTGTGTGTGTGTTCAGATCACGCAAGTATATTTAATTTCAAACTTGTCAATATTCATCAGTTGCAGGTCCAAACTAGGGTCTTTAATTGTTTCAGTTGCACTTACTGTGTGCAGAATATTTCTCCAGGTAGGATGAGCTGGTGATAGCAAGAGGTGGTGTGACAAATGTGGTGCGCAGAAAGCAGTACTTGTGAAAGCCCAGATGTGTATCCATGATGTACTGTATATGCTGTGAATCTCAAAATGATTCCTCCTCTTCTGATTTTCATTTCTGCCAACTTGGCCCGTCCATCCAATGATAAATTACAAGAAACAAAGCAGTTTGCCATCCACTTCGTGAGAGATTCTTCAGAGCCGTGCCGGACTTGTGTGAACGAACCAGCGCATTATGTCAGAGCATAGCTCCATTTCACCCCAAAAACCACTTTCTGAAACTTTGAACCCAACCACTCAAGAAGCTGTGATTCACTCCTTCCTCGAGCTGTTGCTGTTGTAACTCCAGTCACGAAACAATAAACATCCCCGACAGAAACTGGCATGTTGGGTTACAGAATGCAAACAAGAACGGTTTACAGAGAGTCATTTAGTTGCTTTCAAGAGCATTCACACAGAGGTTTGCTTCTATTTCTGCCAACATTAGTGTCAACAATTGGTACTGATTTGAGAAGTCCATTTAAAGATTTATCTTTCGGAAACTTTGGTGTGGCATTTAAGAGAGCATCGCTGAGAGAGGGGGAGAAGACGGAGAGCGGCTGGAATAGCACTTGAGAGTGAGGCAGGAAAAGAGGTGGACAGACAGACCTGGTCAACAAACCCTTAGTTGCCTCCTCACCTGACACAGTGTCAAGATACCGACAGAACAGGGGAGGCAGTGGATGGAGGGTTGGAGGGATTGCAGTCAGAGGGAAAGGAGAGGAAGCCCAGACCCGGCCCTGATAACGCAGAGCTGTCGGGGCTCAGGAGAGGAGTGGGAGACATTAGCCAAATCCGGACGGATCACAAGCCTCTGGATGCAATCCAGTTTTGCGGGGCTGCGATAAGGAGGCTGATTATGTGTCACCCATCAATTCGCCCGCCTCCCGCCGCTGTCTCCCCAGCCATAAATCCACTCATGACAAGCTCTGCTCTTCGGCAATCACCCCTCTCTACTTCCTCGCTCACGCCTCCCCTCCTGCTCACTTCTGTTTGCACTATCCTCTCTGTGGTTTTGCCGCAGAGTGAGAGAGAGGGAGAGAGTGAAGAAGGGGATTAAGCAAGTCTGTAAGGGACTGCAAGGATTGTGTCCTGAGTAATAGAGATTTAATTGATAGATTCTTTCTGAGAGAGTCAGTCTTTTTGATGGGTTCGAGTGGAGCGTGTTGCGTTGATAAGGATTTATTCCAGGCGACTTAAAAGTTAAGCAATTTGAAGAAAAAAAAAATGTTGGGCTCAGTTAAATAACGTACTGTCAAATTTAATCTGACAGATTATGGATTATCAGGGCAAAAATGAAATATAGACATGCTTATATTTTACATCATTTATCTATCTGTGAATCTCTAATCTAATATAATGATGGGCAAATAATTTACAACCAATAAAAACTAAATGCTTCTCATCTGTAATAGATTATATCAGAAAATCTGATATTCCCGCACATCGATTAGACAAATAATGATCAATCTTGATTTAATTTCCTTTTTTTCCCCTGTTTTCCCTGGGAAGTTTCAAATGACATAGATAAGTGTTGGGCTTGTGCTGTTGCAATGTCTCGCAAAGCTTCCAGTGGCGCCATAATATTTTTCTTTCTCATGCACGCTACGTTTTCCTTTTAATAGTCACTTCAAAGTGGCATCCTCAAATTATGGCCAGTTAAATGCTTTTAGCACTTATTAATTACATTAGGAAAGTAAATTGGGCAGCCGAGGTTTGATTTATTGCCCAGCTAACTGGTTTTGTCACTCTTGGAATATGCAGATGGGGGCGGATGTGAGGATGTTCACCCAGAGGAAGATGGAGAGAGACAGCGTGGCCAAACTTGGCCTGACCCTTACACACATCTCCGTGCTAACCTGCATCTAAAGTAACAGAGTCTTCTTGACCCACTCGTGATGATGATGATGATCACAGTGTCGAGATGAATATGAGGAGACCAAAGAATAACATTTAATTTGACACTTTGGTCACTTAATTGCTCCTCAAATAATTTCAAAGCTCTTACAATGCTGGGTTCTTGACAGTTTGAGACATAAAATGCCAGTAAATACCCGCAAAGATGAGCTCAAGAGCTTTATATTTTGAGTTTGTCCCACAGCAAACTAAATGGACTCAATCAAAAGAAAAAACAAAACGAAAGCCAGTTTTAATCAGGGACAGAAATCAGAGATGACGCTATAAAAATTCGCATTTAACCAGTCAACTTTTTACATTAATAGTTGGATAAAATGTGTGTAGTTTATTTGAAAATGTAATTTACACCAGGGACATATTTAAATTGATTGAATTGAAGGTGATAACTAAAATTATTGCCCTTCTTTTTTTATTTTTATAGCTTATTTAGAAGAAAACATCAGTTTAAGTTCCATTACTCGACTGAGTGACTTGGCGGATACACATTTTGCAGTTTATATATCATCAGGGAGCAAGATTCACCCAACTTTTACAGCTTTTTTGTCACTAGCTGCTCCTTCCAGCAAGTAGCTGACGGATGAGCTGGTGCTGTTGGCAGTAAAGTTGTTTGATTTGTCCTTGAAGTCGCAGCACTGTCGGTAAAGGGCTCATTCTCTCCTTTACTCCAGCAGAGTTATACCTCATTGATTACATTTGATCAACCTGTTGATTCAGCAGACAAGGTTCACAAACAGGACAGTGAGTTTAGATCACTCAGGGTTTTGATCACAGACTATCTGACAAACATGGCAAGAGTTTGGTTTATTATTTAGTGTGGGATGTCAGGGTCCTTGTTATCTTTTGTGTAAAACACCAAATGCACATTAAGCTGAGGAAAAATGGGTAATCATCCTCCCAGTCATAGAAATATACATGGAATAGTGTGTCATATAAATCCTGGTGAAGTGTAAAGTATAGCAAAGTTCTCAAATTTGTGTAATTCTTTTTGAAAAGGTCGTATCCCAATGACGGATCCTCCTTGAGAAGGGTTGAATGCAGAACCATGTTTTACAGCATTTTATGAGGAGCTACGGAAATGGGAAGATTAGTCATTCAATGGAAAATATGAACATATGTTCATTTGGTTTATAAAAAAAGTTTATTTTAGCTGGTTTGTACAACAATACAGCTAAATTAAGGGATTTGATGTAATCTTGGCGAACTAAGATAGTCAACTACAGTCCGACAGCTACTCATGATTAGCCAGTGTGTAAGATTTAGGTGAAAGGGATCTTTTGGGACAAATTGAATATTGGGAAGGGTGAGGGGTATTCAGCTGCAACATGCAACTTCGCCACTAGATGTCACAAAGCTCTACACAATGCACCTTTAACTGGTGCTGTGTGGTTTATGTAAAAATGCTGACTGTGGACCACTCAGTAGAGAATAACACTTACCTACATGTTTGTTGAACAGGTGGTTCAATAAAGTTCTTACTGACCTCTTACTGTTTATTGCACTTTAACTTGCGTGTAGTTGTTGTCAGCTTGATTAATCTTCACTTCTTTTGGTTCACTGCCTCTGCACTCTGCTTTTACTGTGTGAGAGAGAGAGAGAGAGGCAATGGGCACACAAGGCTTTGTATTAAAATATGACCAATTATACTGAAAGAATAAAAAATAAAGGTCTCTCTGATTTACAAAACTGCGTCAAATAAACACCAGATACCTTCCTACAAGAGGTAAATAAAGGCTGGGATCACTATTTGTGGAAATACAGTAATAAAGAAGCCCCCTGGATTTTAATGAGCAGTCAGCTGCTGGCCGATTATGGAAAGCTCTGAAAATGCTTCGCATATTCGGTCAATTTGTCAAGTTATCTGTGGTTCTTCCATGCCAGTGGCGCTCAGAAAGTCATACTTTCCGACTGCTGACCCATTCATCCTGTGTTTGTGGTGAGTCGTGTAGTTAAATGCAAATCCAGCTTGAGACACGACTGTGCTCAACATTTAAAATAAAAAAAGCAGAAAACTTCAACCTCATTATAAGACGATTTCAACTCTGGTGTGTCAATATAAATTTTTCTGCTGATTTATTTTGCAATCTTTCAAATAATTAAGTCTTTAAAATGGTAATAGTGAAAAATACTTTTCCCAGAGCCCAAGGTGATGTTTTCAGATCACTTATTTTGTCCCGCCAGCCGTCAGAAAACCTGAATAAACACTGCAAGCTGCCCCTTTAAATTTGCCATACAATCGTGTTCAATGGATTCTCGCAGCCTTTTTCAAATTTCCTTTGATAAATAGCCATCAAGCCCTGCTCGTACCCATTCCTCTCTTCAAATGCTGCCTTATGTGCAGCCCCTAGTCATTGCTGCCCCGTCTAATAACTCTTCCCATGTTTAAGCAAAGCGTGTGCCTAATAGACTGCTCTCAAATCACACATTGGGGGATGCTGGAGTGAGCTGAATGTCACAGCGCATTTATCTCCTTCTTGCCCCCCGACTACGCTGGGACCATTATTTAACCTAAGAGAGGTCAAATCCTCCCTGTAAGGCTGGAACAGACCATGAATTAAGTTAAATAGTGTATTCATCCATTAAAGCAGCCATTGGCCGCTTTAAAAGCTCTTGAAGCACTACCATCCTGCATTTCTCTATGGGTGTTACAGACCAAATCGGCTGATGGTGGGAGTGCCTGACGGTATACGACTCCCTCACCTGCCGGGGGAGGGGATTGAAGGGCAAGAGGAGGATAGGGGGTTGGGACGCTGCTAGGTCAGCACTTGGCGTGCGATGCGGGAAGTAATGAGCCTTAGAGAGAGATCTTCCTTTCTTTCCCTCTGGAGTTTGTGCCTCCATTTTATCTTTGGGAGATTTCATCCACTTATGTTGTAGCTCTTGAGTTCTTTTGCACTCTGTGTATTCCACTGGCTGTCAGTTGTAATAACTGTGGATGACATCGTACGCAGACCAAACTAAAACGAGGAAAACAGGACAAACACGGCTCTGAACATTAAAATGCTCTCAGCATTTTCCTATAACCCTAAAATTAGTATAATTTAAAAAGACACACTTTGGTAAGAAGCCTGAGCCTGAAAAACGAGCGTGACTTTGATAACATAAATTTCATGAGACTACAGATATCAAGGCAACTTGTGACGGCAACAGAAATGTCTGTGTCCTGACTGGAGTTGAGTTCAAACAGCACGAGTTGATGTGACAAGGAGAAACGAAGCAGCCTGAGAAAGCGAGGAGTCACAAAATGAGGCTTGTCTCATTGTTCCTTTATCAACGTTTAACTGGATTTCATCGTTAGAAATTCAACAGGAGTCTAACGTAATCTATGTCAAACATTCTTTTGCGTTCTGGCTTCTCAGTGGAAGAATTATGCTGCAGGCTATAGCTGTTTGCAGCCAACTGGACAGCTAAATTTGGATTTACCCAACAATGGGAACCAGGATCCACAGCTGTGTGACCATATTGCATAGAAGACATGGCAAGACATGGCTTATATTATATTCCTCCAACCATCTGTGATGTATAAATACAGCTCGAGTTCTCTATCAGACAATCAGACAACCAAGAACTTGTTTATAAAGACAAATGAACAACATGGGCCAGTATCTAGTGACTATGATTCTATGCAGAGTTTAAATGAATATACAGTTTCTTCTATTTTTGTCAGAGTTGAGTTAATTTCTTGTGATTTTTGTATTATTTGCCATATTTTCCCATCATTAGTCAATAATTAACAAAGTTGCACCTGAAAAACTTTGTTTTTTGTATTTGTGGTGACCAATTAATTAATTTTAGAGATGGACATGTTCAGACTTGCCTCAATCCATGTTGTGCTATGGACGTGCACTGGGGAAGGACAGGACGACGGAGCATAAACTAAGCTTAAGCATTCGCAATAAATCTTGGAGCTCCGTCCACCAGAAGCCCAACTGATGTCTGGGGCCAAAATAAAGCACCAAAGAACAGAGCTGCCACATGTTGTTACGATTTGATTATGTCCGTCTATTGTTCCAGCTTTGAGTGTATTCAAACATGACAGCCAGTGATTCATGGGATCTTCTTTGTCCCTTTTAATGTGATGGATTGCATGAGGGTCCTGTGCAGGGATATTATGCGTCTGTGTCTTTATCAGTGACCTGTGAAGGTCCAGCTTGATCTCTGCATGTGCAACAATGATCACTGCATGATTTGAGTCGCATGTAATTCTAAAAAGGTGTGTGTGTGTGTGTGTATAGAGGTGTACATGAGTCGATAACATCTCCAGGAGAATAAATCATAAACGCTGGCTGAACAGGGGAGAATGTAAAGATTTATCGACGGCTTTGCGACAGCACGGTGAAAGAACCTGGTTATATGCTTAGTGTCAACACTGGAAGCCAGAGTGGAAAAGAGGAATATATATTGGCATATGTACATCAGCGCCCCCAAATGCATTTTTGGCTCTGAATCTGCAGCAACAGAGCAAGATCTGGCAACCTTCCATCCCATAAATGGCCCTATTATTTTTGCTCTGCACCCTCCGGTTACTCTGAATAAGCAGAATTTATCTACGTCAAACAGCCTTGTCTGTGTTGTTCCCCATTTCACCTCTTCACTCGCAACTCCACCACCACTGCCACCCACACAAACAGATATTCCAGCAACACCTCGACAGCTCAGTCACTTTCAAACTTTACTCCTTTACCTCCACCCGAAGCTTTATCTCACACTCAGTTTTAGTCATTTATTTTGTTAAACATTGTTATTTTAACCTGGGGCTATTTATTCTTGCTTTATTTTAAACATGTATCTAAACCTTAGTGGTTTAATGTCATAGCAAATATGGCTGCTTTACTTGTGTTGTGACATTATGGCTGCTTTTTATTAGCCCTGAAAAATAAGTTTAGATAGTCTGTGTAGGTATGAGTTATAACTGTTGTACTGTTACCTGTAACACATCTTATTAAAGCCATATACTGATCAGCTCACAGATAATCCTCAATACAAACTGCAGGTCTGGGAAATGTCTTTGGATGATATAGTCAAACAAATCAAACACAGACTGGTTATCAGATAAAATGTGCTTATATAGTGAGTTGAAATGTCAGCATCATGGAGAAACAGATATAATATCGTAACAGGCAACGGCTGGATTTTTTTTTTTGTGGCTAACGTGCGGGTCTGTCAAAGTAAATATGCTCAGTAGCGAGGCAACACTGCTTGTTTTGCAGGACTTGTAGCCATTACTTAGATTTCAGAGACAAAGCAGAGCTTCCCCACTGTAACGAAGTAGGGACTGCAGGAGAAATGTTAAAGCAGTGAGGATTCAAAGCAGAACAAAACAATGAAGCAGCCTGTGTTCAAGCACAGTTTCGAAATAAGTGGTAAATAGCGTTCTTTGGTCTTCATCACCATCTTTATAAACCGTAAAAGTGCAATTATGGTCGCCATTTTTGAGTGTGCTGCTTGGCTGTATTTTGCCTGCATGACTCAGTAGTTTCTGTGTGCAGACTGACCCAAAAGAAGCGCCATTGCTCTGTAATCACAAAGCTTTTATATTGTTATCCTTTGTTAGGGCATGCACGCCTTGAGTTGAGTGCCTTTTTTTCCCCCCGCAGTTTCTATCCAATGCGGTGTTTGTGATAGAACAGGCGGATCGAAGCTAATGTCTCTGCCAGAAGCACAATCTGAGTGATGTTCCACTCAGAATGTTTATATTTTCAGACAAGAAAAGTATTTTCCTCGGCCCTGTTGGGTTCATATCTAACCATTATGAAGAAAAGGAAAAACCATTCAGCGTAGCCAACCACCAATCGTAACTATCATGCATTTATGAGTCATTCGTTCTTCCTCCCACAGAGTTGAGCTGAGGTGAAGACGAGTAAGGTCAGAGGAGTCTGGTTACGCGCTCAAAAAAAGAAAACCCCCAAAATTAAACAGAAGATCTGTTCTCTCTGTTCTACTGTCTTTTAATTTCCCTTTCATCTCCCTCAAGTATCTGCACTAATGAATACAGTGAATATTTAGATAGAGAATTTAACTTGGGGACTGTTTGATATGGTATTTTTTTTGGTTTTGTTATATTGATGTGAATCTCAGCCACTCTCAGACATGAACTCTGCAGAGAGTCTGCAGAATTGTGATCTGACCTTCTGACCTACAGCATAGTAATCTCCAGAGCATTCAGGTTAGAGTGGTGCAGCAGATGGAAGCAGGATATAACATATTCATTTTGCTGCAGAGATCACATGTTTTTGTTTGTAGCACACTGACTCTTATCAAAAGCTCTCTTGACATTTGGGGACACGCCCACTTCCTCGTGGTCACTAATGTGCTTGCCATTGTAAAATCGTGTAGAGAAAAAGTTGGTGACTTTACACTGAAATTCAGGACAGTATATGATCTTCTGTACAGTCTCCACAATATGGCATCTGCTCAACACAAATGTCTTCGTGTCCTTGAGCTATGCAAGTAAATCTGAGCTCCCTGTGAACCCATAGGAGCACAGACGGAAAAGAAATGAAAGCAAAACAAGAAACGAAAAGAAAAGGATCTGAATGGCTAATTGAACCCAGGGCATCCTCTCATAGAGGCCAGAGATGTTAACTTCTGTAGAATTTAACCTCTTAACCTTTTAAAACCAGGGCTATAACTTAAAACCAGGGTTTTCTTGCTGTGACACAAGACTGCTCAAAAAATTAGTCACGCTCAGTATCTTTATTTTCTGCTGATCCTTGATTTAAACAGTGTGGACACGTCTCACTTACTCATAAACATAAGTAATGCCTCAGCTCTTATTTTAAACAAGGTTACAATGTAACATCTTCATACGTATTCAGTTATTTAAAATGTCCTCAGAGATTTCACATTTCCAATGCATTTACTTCATTAAGGTTTTGAATATCTACTTTTGACTTTAGACCAAAATGTGCTAGATTAGATAGAATTATCTGTTTCACTAGACCTTCATGACCAGAAGCAGCATGTCCATTTCATTTTTAAGATGCTTTCAAACAAAGCATGGGGTGTGTTGTTCATCAAACTGCAAATGAGACTTAAAGTTTCTAACAGTGAATCTGTGCAACTTGAAGGTTCCTGGTTTGTGTGCTCATTCAGTGGAAGCATGAATGTCTCCATTTTTCATGGTGGGTGAGGGAATGGGGCCCGATGAGAAGTGAGGGTGCTTTTCTCTGAGCACAGATCCCTGGGGTGTCGGTGGTATTGATGTCTACCAGTTTTACCTTTCTGCTGCACCTCTGGCTGACTGTCATCAGTGTCATCATCCCAACTGCGTTTCTCATCAGGCCTGGGATTTTCCTCAACCCTTTCACTTTCCAGTTCATTCCACTCCTCCATACTCCTCACTCCTTTTGTCACTTTAAGAGTCAGATAAAACTTGCGAGACAACGAGGAAGCTTGACAGGAAATGCAGGGGAGTCTGCCTTAGGGCCTTGCTATTAAAGCTTAAAGACGTGCTAGAGACCGAGGAGACACACGGGCATCACCATCAAGCTTGTACAATTATCTTTTTTCTTATCAAAAGTACTGTTATTTCACATTTGGCCAAAGGTGATGGAAGCACATAAAGTAATGCTCCAACTTCTAATTCGGACTTTTCTCTGCAAAGTGAGAGCTGCGCAGGTCATTGTGATGTTACAGAACCACAGTGTATACATTCTAGTCCCTCCAGGTTAAAGAAACTCTTTTTCCAACCATTATCTAAAGCAGGGCCACAGTCTGGTGTGTCTGGCCTCCAAGCAACCTCAGCAAAGAGCAGTTGCGAGCTAATGAGGGAAGGAGCCACTTGTCCCCGTCTGACTGAACCAGAAACAATTTGTTCTGTAATTCTATCCTAAAAGGCTCCATTATCCTTATTAAGAAGTGCTTGTCAGATTGTCAGGCTCCCAGTTTAAGGTATAATGACCAATAAAAGATCAGATGCTTGTGATCGTAATCTTCACAACATTTTTAAAACGCGACACAGTATGTTGTTGTTCACAGCACACAGAGACACTGCCAAGAATAAAAGTGAAACAAATGAGCGATATGTACTGACGTTAGTCAAATAGTCAGGTTCTCAGTGAGTGAGGATTTTCGCAAAAGACTTTCGGAAAACTGACAATTAGTGTCCCACGGAGCAGACCATAAATAATGTGAGAATTCCTCCCTTTCTCCCTTTCCTCCAACCCCAGCCTCAAATGGTATTACTTGACCCTAGTGGCCATGGGACCGGGAGTTCCATATGGCTGCACTTGCCATAATGAATAGCTCTTGTTTACGTTGGACTTTCTCATCAAACCCACTCATTGCACCCTTGGGCTGTGGGCTTATGCTAAATCTGCAAACTTTATTCGTAAGCATATTTGTCTCTGCAAGTAGAGGAATCAGAAATATGATTCACCAGGAGATTCTACACATGCCTCGATAAAACTGGAAAAGGACGATGTATTCTTGGCCATAAGTGCGAGTCTGGACTGCGATCCGTTCACGTTACGTCAGTTAGCACAGTCTCTTTCTGAAACCTTAGGTCCTGAATAAAACATTCAGCTCTGCAGGAGAGTGAAGTACAATATTGAGGTGGATGTGCATTTGGAAAGTGCAGTGTGAAATTTCATCTAGCACCACACATGTCAAGAGAGGGTAAGATTTCCGATGATTTGAGATGGCAGTCATGATGGGATATGGGCAGGAGCCATGCGTTGCAATACCTCGTGCGTAACTGCGGTTCACATCCTTAGAATAGAGAATATACGAGACAGAAAAGGTACCAATACTTTTCTGCTTTTCTCAATTTAGACGACATTCCTGCTAATTGCAAACAAATACGACAGCAGTGACTAAAAGAATAGTATGATAGAGAGGGTCTATAAATGCATCTGGCAAATGTGGTTAAATCCACTTAACTATAAAAAGACCGTGGTGAAATCTGTGTGGATTATTAGTTTGAGGATCCTGCTGCGGCAACCACCTCCATAGGGTGAATTTGAGGCCTATCTTTGGATGCCACCCGGGAGATTACATTGTTTCTGTTTTCCTGAGAGTTAATGATATGCCTAAACTATGCAAATTCCCCTCGCTGTTTGTAATTGTAGCTTTCGCAAGAAGCCCACCTGATGTTCCACCTCCACTTAGCTATAAAAAGATAAAAATTGTCTACAATAAGCATTTCTACTTTAATAAGAGTAAATATTTCTCAACTCAATAGGATGGGGAACTTTTATTCCACAAAACGTCTGACATTAAAGCCCAGATATAAATAGTAAAGTTTAAAAAAAGGGAAATCCTAAGTGCAAATGCTGAAAGCAATGTTTCTACAACAAAAATCAAATATTGATCCAAACACGGTTGCAGAAGTTCCCACGAATGTATGGAACTTGAAGGTTGCTGGGTTTTCACGTCTTTAATTTTTCGATGCACTGTTCAGTTCTTTCCTTCTTCAGGTTTTGCGTCTTATCTTTTTGCTAAGTTGTGCTGCAGTAAAGTATCAGTATTGTACTCCTAATGTATCAGAGAATGTAGTATCACATGTTGTTCCAACACTGCCCAGACAGATGGTTGGTAGATGATCAGCAAATGTTTTTTTTATGAGACATTTCACGTTTTGGTGACCTTTTCACCTTTGTACCATCAGAGGTTAAATAGTAGATTTAAATTGCTGAATGTAAATAAAAGTGGGATACTTTTAACTTCTAACCTTTAGTATACATCTATTTGTATCCATTTGTTTGTAGTTGGCCCTGCATACTACCTCTTTTGTTGATAATGCCTTTGCATGCTGATCTCTTCTTTATTGGCCCCATGGAAAGTATCATCCTCCAAAAGCAATGGAATCCTTTTATTGTGCAGCTCCACAGTAACAGACAGTTATCGTAAAATTCAGAAATCTTTATAGTCATAGCACACCTTGGTGAAACAATGGCTCAGAGACCAGGTTGGAATAACAGTATGGTTTTTAAAGCAAGTGCACACCAAAACTGCCATCACGTAAAAAATACACCGTAATAATAAACTTGTTCTGCGAAAACTTTCCAACTACTTCTCGCATAACTTGTGACATCCAACCGATAGATGCAGTACTTAAGGTAAGCACTCATGCCACGGTTTGAAAGTGGTGTGGATGTGTATAGTCACAAAACTTAAGAATAAAAGCAATCTGACGTGAAGCCAGCAACCTGCTGCCAAAGCAATATACTTTGGCTGTCACCTTTTATTGGAAATGTGAACATTCATTCAAACGTGGGGGAGAAGGAGTTCATATGTGTACTGTTGGGATCTGTTGGAATAAAAACAAATCACAGTCTGAAGTAGTTTTCCTCATGATCCAGCAGAGGGAGCTTACTGTAAGTTTGACCTATTGCCCTATGGCCTCTTGACCTGTTGCTAAAAATTTTTTTTCTTCGAACATGTAAATAAATACAGAGAAGTTATACAAAAAACCAGAAAAAATATTTACAAACCAAATGTTATGATTTACTCTTCATATTCCAAAAGTAGAGAAGCACAAAAATATTTAATCTTACCCCTCGTCCATAAATCATTAATTAGTAATCAGTTTATATTTAATACAGCATCCTACATATCTATAAATATAAACACATTTGAATTGATATTTATGGAAAACAATGGAGGCCAATTCATACATTTTTACCATAAATGCAAATGAGCATGAAGGATGAAGCTTTTTGGCTTTTTATTTGAAATGCCTTTGTCTGTGTGGTATTAGTGCCCTTTAGTTGGGAGTTTGTAATGACACCTGTCTTAGCTGATCACTAATGTGAAACTGATCCGTAGCTGTTGTTCTGCTGCTTCCATTAAAACATCTTACTATCACTGGGTGATCTGACCTAGACGTTGATCAGTTCAAAAAGGGGATATACCGTAACTGAAATGATGAATTAAATTGCGACTGCAAAATAGAATAAATTAGTGAGAAAATGACTCATAAAACAACATATAGTTTCCTTCGGTTCACCTGGCCTTCAAAGTTCTGCTTTTGTGGTTCAAAACTGCATTTGAATGTCAGTATGTTAAATAATGCTGAGGTTGAGAGGAGGCTGTCAGAGACCTGTCTCAAAGTTCTCTCCACACAGTAGCACTTTCCTCTCCACATCAGAACTACTTTAAAATATTATTCATAATTCAAGTGTTATAGGAAACCATTGAAGCACTGTTGTGACCAAGGTTATATATATATTTTTGAAAGTGGGTTTAGTTAGCTGTCAGAGACTGTCTTCCTAGGAAAAAATAGCCCGTAGGTTGTCAGTGTCGGAAATGTCAGCAATGTATTACAATCTACTGTCAACTTTTGTTGTGAGGGGGCCTCTAGTGGCTCCAGCTGTTATGGCATGAGAGAACAAAGATGTTCGGTGGCAGGGCTCTTCGAAGAGAAGGAAGAGGTTGTACCCGATTTGATACCATCTCAATACGTTAGATGGCTATTGTGTTTTGTTTTTTATAAATTTTCCAATCCTACAGTTGTTTTAAATCAATTTAACAATTTTATTATGATATGTTTTACTTTTTTAATGTGACCACAATGGGAAAAACTTGTAGAGATGATATCCTGAATATGTGGTAATTTAGGTTGTTGGCATGACGGCAATATGGCAAACTCCAAAAAGACTTTGTTTTCAACACACACTCAAATGGTTTTTGGTGACAACACATTCCTTCTGCATTAACCTTGTTACCAAACAGTTGTTTGCAATTCACGTCAAATTTCCTTTTTTACTTTTCCCTCCCCCCTTTACCCTTCATACAGCCAGAAACTCACCCCCGCTCTCTGATTCATTGTTGTTCTGGATGTCACGGATTTTTTGCTATATCCTATAATTATCGTTTCTATGGAGAAAATGTTTGAATGTTAGTTTTTGTATATATGTAATTTAAGTGACTGTCATGGATCATTTATGGCAGTTTGGGGTTTCCACAATAACCACAACAGTTTATAAGAGTTGATTCATGGTGGATTTTTGTAAGATTCATAACAACTCTGTCAGCAGTGGTCATAATGTTGATGTGAGTCACTGGTGTCTGCGAGATGCATCCTGAGTTGCTGTATGTAGAGTAACACACACACAGACTCATGTGTACAGATAAACCGACGTTGCAAACAGAAATCTCGAGTCTGCACAGCTTTTCCCCCAAATTAGAATTTTCTCAACTCAAAACAGATCATTCATTGCTTGATCACGCACCATTTGTAACAACATGCTACTTTAAGATGACCTTCTCTCCAGTCCTGTGAACTGATGCTTTAATGATGCATGAAATGTGCAGATTAGCAGTGTTAGTTTTATTTCAGTGCTCCATGCCCCCCCCCTCCACTCAAAATTGGTCATAGGTGCTTCTATGTCATATTTATGAGGCTCGAGCTGTCTATTCAAAGAGGACCTTTTATACTCTTCACATGGGAACAGGGCAGCAAATGTCAATTCCAGCGATTCATATTTCATGTCAGAATTGAAATGTCCCAGCCATCCATCACACCAGCTCTAATAAGGTGTCAGTGAGAAAAAAATATATTTTACGTAATTGAAATAATTTGTGTCGGTTAAATTTGTGTCGGTTAAATTTGTGTCGTCAATTGTCTAAAGAAATAAGTGTCTCCACACCTGACTTCCTAGGGGTGGGCACAACAGTGCAAATAATTTCTGCTCATTTACGTTATTAGTTATTCAACAATGAGAAGTGCCTTCAGGCAAATATCAACAATTAGAAAGTGTAAAATGAATTCTGAGTTGAGTCATAAATTATATTTTGCTCAGGATTAAAATGAGGTGAGCTGTTTCTCGGAGGCCGTCTGTGATCGTATCTTTAATATTTCATTGGGGCCATGAGGGTTCATTTTGTTAAGGTCTCTTGCTCTTCTTGGAAAAAAAAAAGTAACTTTACATGTTATGCTATTGGTGTGTTTTGATTAGACTTTTTAATGAGCTTTAACTCGAGCCCTGAGCTAGAGCTTTGAAAAGGATTTAGAGCCTGTGATCTTTCTTGCGTCCTCCATAGAAAACACTGTGTGAGGCTGCCCCTAAAAGGCCTCCCTGGGCATTTTGACAAAGAGCAAACATGTGGCCTGTTGGTTTTATCAATGTCTAATGTGGGAAACATCACAAAGCTTGTAAGTCGCCTTGCGATGCACCGATGTTGTTTTAATTTCAGTTGTGATACATATAATCGGATAGATGAAACCAAACCAGACCTCTGTTATTTGGATGACTGATATTAATATTAAAGGTCCAGTGTGTAAGAAGGTGAAAGGGATCTATTGGCAGAAATAGAATATAAAATAATCCTAATGATGTTTTCACTATTTAGTAAACATAAATTGTTGTTCTCTTTACCCTAAAATGAGCATATAAATATATAACTGAAGTATATAAATACTTCATATTTTTTAAAGTATTCCAAACCGGACAAACGTAACTAAAGGCTACCACAGGTTCTGGAAGGGGAGTGTGAAGTGACAGCTATTCAGCTGCAACTTGCAGCTTCACCACTAGATGTCACTAAATTCTGCACACTGAGCCTTTAAGCCCTTTGCCTGTTAATATTTCTCAGTATGTAAATATCAACAAGCTCAACTTTTGTTGTTGGCAGCTGGATGCGGACGTGACCCTGTGAAAGTGAGAGACGTGTCTCCTGCTGCTGGTGTATTGGCACCTGCTTAATGGATGTGTAGTAAATGACCCTCCAGTGTTTGTCAGCATTAACAGCGTTTCTCTCTGCTGAGAGTAATGCCACAGAACTGCCCGGGTGACAGCCTGCAGTGATTTGTCGCATTGCAAACACACAGCGTCATGACACTCCAATAATGGACCTGTGTGTTTTACTCAACAAATGGCACAATGACTGCCAAGGTGGAAGAAATTGACTTCATTTTTATTCAAGCGGGGGCTGTCCGGGGCAGCGCAACAGGGCTGGGAGAGTGCAAGTGTGCCACCATCAACAAAAGATGGATCCATATTGATGACGAATTAATGGAGAGGAATGGAACACTGCTGGAGTGTGTGCACCTGAAGGGCCTTACTCCTCTGAACAGCTGCCAATACCGGCTCAATAAGACGCAGAGAGGACACAGGCCTGGAGGTTGAGTTATTGCTCATAGTTTTAGAAGTTCTGCGATTGGCCTCAGGTCCCCTGACAGATTTGTTTTAAGCTTTTAGACGTGGCACAATATGATAAAGCAATTTTACAGTTGTTATTACAGCAGCGTGTGGGCTGTTGTAAATAAAAAGAGCAATAGCAGATAAATGCATCGAGGTATAGTCTGGGTTCCAGCTTTTCCGTTACTTCCTTATACAAACCTATAGGTGCATTGATGTGTGTTGTTTGTTTCCTCCAAGCACGCACAGCCAGACCAACAGAACCAGCACAATTATTAACAAGCTAATCACGTTTGTTTTGATGAGAGCCGCCTGACCTAACCAATTGTGAGCCCTGGAAATGATGCCCATACGTCCATAAAGCTGATAATCGTCTTGCAGATGGACTCGTAAAATACGGCAGGGGAGCCGTGTTGTTCTCACGGCGAGCTTCATCAATGAAACAGAGTGGAAACTTTGTCGACATCAGCGGGTCTCTGTCATGTGAATCTAACTGCGGGATCGTCAGAAGGGCACACGAGCCGTCCTTGGAGCCACTCTCACAGACGTGTCTCCTGTCATCATGTCACACATCCTCCTTTTGCACATACACAGTTGCCCGTGGCAACAGGGCCGTCTTTGTAGACTCAGGGCCACCGAAAACGCAAAGTTATTTAATTAAATAATCACAGTGATAATTAACAGCCTGTGAAATGAACAAGTAAGAGGGTGAGTCACAGAAAGTAAAGGTGCCTTTCACATGTCGCTCTGCTCTTTAACCAGATCAGATGCATGAGCAATTCTAGAAATCCAAGACAGGTTGCAAACATTGGGCCGGTTTCAATTAGCTTTTTTATTTCTTATTTGATTAAAAATCATTTCAATCATAGTTGTGTTCAAACCAAAACACACATTAACCTTTATTCTGAAGTACAGCCTTTGTAGAGTGACTGTAGAGCTTATCTATAAATAATTAAGGCGACAAAAGTTATTGGACATAAATAAGCCCATTGTATTTTCAGCTCAGGTTGAAATAACCTGACACTTTGTGCACAGTAAAAACCTCATACAGCTGTGAATGACTCAAAAACCCTGTTCATCGAAGGGTAGTTGACCATGAGAGCTCCCATTTAGAAATCTACTTTTTTCCTCAAGGGCACCTTTTATTCTGGCACAGGTATCTGAAATATGTGATTTCAAGTCTGCCGGTTTTATGTTCTCAAATATATTCTCTACCTATGTTTTACAAGATGTTCTCACTAACACAACCTCAGCATCAAACAGTGTTTGAGGTTGAGCAAAACTTAGATTCGGCGGGAAAAAAACAAGTGTTTTATGCCACAGCTGTGAGGAGAGAAAGCAAAAAAAAAACAAAAACAGATGTGAGCTGACTTTTAAATACCCGATCCTGGCAACACAAAGCCTACACTGATACTAATATATTTTAAACCACAAAGGTTTGTTAGCCAGGACAATAAATTCCACTCCATTTAATCCAGTGTGTTCGGTTGCCTCCAAAAAGGAATTTCTCTTCTCCCTCATCACCAGGTGCAGGATTTTGGATTCTTAGGATTAAAGGCCCTTTGTTGACTTCTTATATCGCCAGTGTAACTGGTAGTGTGTTGTGTTCAGGAAAAATAATCACGTATTAAAAAAAACGTCCTCCTGACCAGTGAGTTCTCTTAAAAAATGGCTTCAGGATTTGCCGAAGATCCTGTGGAGCTTGGATCTTGGAGAGGGTCTCTTAGACGGGCAAGAGTGTGCAGACATCAGCAAACCACATTTTACTTCCTGTACAATTTTTGAAATGCGAGATGCGTGTTCTCCAAGGAGGGAGTGACCTGAACTTTATGTAGACAGTGAGACATGTCAGATTTCTATGCATTGCCTTGCATTTCTTTACGGGCAATCCTCACTTTTGCAGAAGGCAAGTACTCTGTATACTCTGCAGTGGCACTATCTAAGTGGGTATCACACAAGCCAAAGCCCACAGCATGTTAACATGTTTCTATTTCTTAATAGAAACCAGCAGCAGTCTGCCATGTTGAGGACTGAGGTAGGCCTGGCAAGCCTACAAGTTTCAAATTTTATTACACTAGTGTCTGGCAATGATTTGCTATTTATTTAAATATCTAGTTAAAGTTGTTCTCATGCCCGTTTTATTCTGTTTCGCTCCACTCAGAGCGGTGTAGCAGTAATGATGTGAACCGTCATGTTGTATTGGTGATGCTGCTATTTGCACATTCCCAAAAGACACTGAAATAAAGGGTAATTTGCTAAATGTAGAGTCGTGTCAACATCTGTGGTGTTCTTCCGAAACAGCTGCAGAGTTTAGAGAGTTTGCACAAGCACTTTAAGACACCATTTCCTTATCTCTGAATTCCCTTAAAAAATCAAATCCATTTTCTGTGTCAGAAACATATTGTACAGTTTGGGTTCTGCGGCCCAGCTGTTACTCGCAAACAAATAAAGCCACAGAAATGAGGCTTTGTGGAACTGCAGTGAAGCTCGGGCTCTTGCCGGCCAGTAATTTGTATTTGACAACTCAAGCAAGCAGTCACCAGTGTACTTTGTGTACAGACATTGTCGGAGGAAGCTACTGGTCGGCTGAATGCTTGGGCTCGGAAGCCAGATGGTTTGGGAGCACCGAGAACATTGTGCTTATGTGCCCTCTGCGGAGGCGAGATAGTGAAAGTGCGGGGAAAAGAAGGACAGGAGGAAAAGGGTAAGACGAGGGAAAAAGAGTGAATTAAATGAGGTCGTGGAGCAACATATGAACTGTGGCGGAGGAATAAAAGAAGGATCAGTCAAGAGAACAAAAGTCAAGTTAACAAGGTGGGAGGAAAAGAAAATGATAAAAACCAAGGACCAATAGCTCACATTATCAGCCATTTAAAAATCTATAGTACTTATTACCGCTGAAAGGCAAAAGTTCTCTTGTGCAGCTCAACTACTTACTATGCAAATGTATTGTGTGACGTAAATTAAAGCTAAAAGCATATAAATCCTCCATTATCCACAAAAGTAGCACAAGTAGATAGTATATTACATTCATGTAATTTAAATCCTATGATGAGGTGTCAAAGCTCATGAATTAGTCTTAACTCCACTGCATGTTTTGTACCTACGCTATAAATAAATACTAATACAAAATGATCACTTTAACTTGTTGATTACCATAACTGAAGTGCGCATTCACACACACTAACTCTGCTGCTGCTCCACTTTTCTCTGTCTCTCTCTCTAGGACACACACACTGACGTCTCTGACCCGCTACAGTTTAAATGTCGATGTGTTTGAAATGACGCCACAGTAACATCAACACTGATCATCACATAAGGATCGACACTTTTCTTAAATGAGTAAAATCTTGTCTCAGAGCAATGCATTCATCTGCCCGTCCCGCTCGCTCTCTTACCCTCTCTCTCTCGGGCTGACACACACACACCGACGCACAAACTGTTTCATCGAGTTTGTAAACTTCAATGTATGTCGAGCTGGAGGAAATGGCGGGGTGCGCTTGGTTTGACTCTATGCGGTCGGCAGTGCGAATGATGGAGACACAGAAAGGAGCAGAACATTTCTGACAGAGCTGGTGAAAACTGTAGAAAATAACTTTGACGGTCCAGACATGTATGAAAAGACCAAAATGAACCGCTCGTCTTTGTGTTTATAAGCAGATTACTTGATCACTGTAACCAATTTGACTGCCTCTCAAAAGTTGATGGTGCATCAGTCAGAAAGTTCCCAAGTCAACTTGCTGCACTTTGCCTCACAGTGCACAGAGCAATGCAGGAGCGACAGTGGTGGCAGGCTGCACATTTTACAAACGAAGAAGAAGAAGTAATGAGCTGGAATAAAAGAAACTCCCAACAGTCTGATATTACTAAGTAAATGTATAGAATTGTACAATTGTACAATAGTTACAATACCAATAATCACTTACATTTGTAAATTAATGATTTTATCTATTTTGTAATAGCATCATGAGTACTCTATCCGATTACTTGTTATACAGTACTTTTACAAAGTATTCAGACCCTTTCACTTCATGCATGTAGAGTGTGTAAATTATGATCAGGATGTACTGTTTGCTTCACACAACCTGACTGGGATGATATGTCACCTTTTAGCAGGCCTATAACCCAAAGTATACAGACTAGAAAATGCCGACATAGCTTTGCAACAAGTCTCTGAATGTCCTTTGAGATTCCAACGCTTAAGCCGTGACATAAACCCGCACCGAGCATCTGTGGAGAGACCTGAAGAGAGCAGGTCACTGACGTTTCACATCCAAATGTGATGGAGCTTGAGAGGATCTTCCTGGAAGAATGGGATCAGCTGCTCAAATCCATGGGTGTAAATCTTGTAGAGTCTCATACAAGAGGACTTGAAGCTGTAATTGCTGCTTCTACAAAGAACTGAGTGTAAGGGTCTGAGTACTTTTTTGAATAACAGATTTCAGTCATAAAAAGGTTGTAAATACTGAGCTGAATAATAAGAAATTAACCAAAAATACCATTGTGAAGAAACAACAAAGCTTTAGTTTTAGCTGTGATAAAAAGACGGCATTTGTTTTACCATTAACTGGAATGTACTGTTATCAGTTTATCAGCTTAGCAGTGAGAAGTCTTTTTGGACATAAATTTCACCTATAAATAAACACCTCGGTGTGTCTGCAATTAGACCTGTTTCTAAGTATTTGCCCAAAGATACAGATATTAATTTCACATTTCAGAGGGCATCGACAATGTCTCCGAGCAAGCCAGTCCACTTTAACAAGCTCTGAGAGAGGGAGACAGTGCAGTATCTGATGTTCTGTAGTGCCTTAAATTAGTTTTTTTTTTTTCTATGAAGCTTTATTAAAAATTCCTCCTCATTCCTTTTTACTCAAATATTTTAAGGCTGCTTCTTTTCAATGACGCATTCTGGAAACAGTTTTTCATAATCACTTTTTTGTCAGTGGTCCTTGTTCGGCTTCATTTAGAAATGTTATTACATTATTTTGTATGTACAGAGCGCATCCAATGTTAGCTATTTAAAAAGTACCAAAGGTGAATATGATTCACTCTGGGTCCTGATTGCTAAAGGTAGTTCAACAATATTAATTCCTTTTCGCAGGCATTTAAATCTCGTGTCCTTCCTGTCAAATCCTCACTGACTCATTATTCTTCAGGCTCATACCTGGCTGCAGCCCGTCCCATCATCATCTCTTTTCTTTAATAGCAATTCACATGATTAATTGAATCTATTTTTGTTTTACATCGCAGGTGACATGGTATGGCCGCTTATCAGTTTCCCGTCATTAGGTGTTGGGGCTTGACAATGGGTCCGCCGGCTTAGGTCGACATGAACTTATCAAGATAAAAAATGGCCTCCGGGTTTTAGGTTCAGAATCTTTCCCCACAGGTAATATTTCTTCATTTTTGCAGTCGCGGACGCTCTATCAGTTTGGCGGGTTTCTGCTCTTAAATGTAACGCCATCCCGCTGGATGGAACAGAGCCGCTAAAGACCTAATCATTACATTTTTGACTCCATAAAGTTTGGTTATATGTACACATTTGTTTTAAGTTTAACTTAAAATACTTATACAGGCCTTGCTTTACATTCATTTCCCCTTTAACAGGCAAGCCATTTTCATCGTGTTGAAAGGATTAAAGTTGAGACACTCGAGCCTCGAGCTTTTCACCTGTAATGAATGAGCCTGACGGCAGGTTTCAGATTCTACCCTCCCTGTGCACTGATTGGCAAAGAAGTTGTCCCCCGCACAAGCTCATAGACCTCATGACGAGCTCGTCGGAGCCAGGGTACAAACTGTCTGTGAGATAAGCCAGACGTGACATGCCAGGGAAGGTAGGGAAGCTGGTGATAATGCCATCGGCAGCAGTCTGGGTCAGCTCGGTGCCAGGGTAGAGGTCTGCAGGACTGGCATCCCTTGCGCTCTGCGGAGAGATGCCAGGCTCCTGTGAGACGAGCGGTGCGTGCCCAGTGTCACTTTTCCACTTTGAGCAAAGGCTGTCTGATGTCACGCAACCTAACAAAGTCAGAGGCAGTATTTAAGTTAAGGATCATTTCTTGCCATCCCACCTGTTTTTCATTTCTGCGCTGAGGGCGTGAGATTAGAGAGGTGCAGCTGCATCATGCTCCCTTATGTCCCCATGCTCCCTTAAATCTGAGTCCTCCAGCTTCACATCCTTTTCCATTCAGAATCCACAGGAGCCATCAAACCCAAACAAACCCTCGCTATTTATTTTCCAGCCCTTTAACATAACCTGCCCATGTGACGGCGTGAGCCCTGTCATGTAACAGGTGAAAAATGACTGAGTATTCACCTGGCACTTGCCAACTCGCATAATGCGGTGAGGTTTTTCGAGAGCCTTCACACGAGCGTTGTGTGCCGCACGAGGTGTGTTTACCAGGCCGCAAATAATTCGAATGGATGGTGTGCTGCATGGCGAAGCACAAGTGAGCAGGACTTCATTTTGTGAGCCATTTCACCACATCACTCACCATTATTCTTTACATCGCCCGCATGCGTAGTCGTGTGACAGGTACCTTTCAGAAGTCTCGCCGTGCACACACGGAGAGATGTTCGCGATGCAACAATACATTTTTCTTCTGTTTGATGACAAGCCGTCTTTTCTTCTCTCCTCCACAAACATAATAACACTCATCCCAATTGTAAAGCCTCATTACTATAATAATGATTCCATGTCACGTTTGATGAGACTTCAATTATGATTTTTTTTCCCCGTATCACTATGAATGTGGGGCTTTCTGCAGCTGGAGGGCGCTTGTAAAAAAATAGACTGCACTTGCAGTTTAATCTTGAATCTGGAAATTGGGGTGTTTTGTGTTAAAGGGTCATATGATGCACACTGGCCTCCGTCTACAGCGCCCCCTCATGTGTTCCATGTAAAGATTTAGCCACAAACAAGATACAAGCTCGAGGGTCAGGAAGTGGGGGCAGAAAACCACACAGACCATACATTATGCATTGAGATCTCCCAGGCTTCTCGGCGTGAGCAACCGAAAAACGGAGCAGAAATTCATTCACAGGAGCATTGCTGCAAGATCTGCTTCTCTCGCGGTGGCGAGCGGGTTCGGTGGTTGGTTGGGTAATGAGACAGATGGGCAACACAGATTGCTGACATTAGCCTGCTCTTGCTCTAGATCATGATTCCTCATCAAGCTAATCATTTATCAGAAGAGTCCATCTTGGTTTTTTTTTTTTTCAGAGGGGTTAGAAGGCAAGCTGTTAGAGCTTTGGCTGCTTCAAGTGTTGACCGCTTGGAAAAATGGCGTCGTGGAGTGTGCTGAAATGACAAAACATTAGGGGGCTTTTGCAAATACTGCATTGACTGAACACGTCGTAGAATCGTTTGGGGATCGAGAAAGGTGGTTTTTCAGGAAATGTTTGCCAAAATGTCTGGTTGTACTTGTTGTCTATGAACAAGTGCACTGTTGCAGGGTTTTACTTTACTTATGAACCACCATTCTTCCCAGAGTTCACAAAAGACGATGCTTACATGAACCCTCCTTGCCGAGCGCAATTTATACCTTAAATATTTTCAGCCACAGTTAGCTTCATATCCGAAGTGACCTTGTTATTGCAGCTCGTGCAGCTCTGGCTTGTGTGTGGCCCAAAAAAGACTGAGGTTGAAAAAAGCTAAGTCTAAGTTGAATTTGATTGTGATTGTGGTGCAAGCTTTAAAGCTATAAAGAAGTGTGTTAATCTACGATTACAGTTGCAATCTCAAAATTACTAAACATAAAATGGCGTGGAAAGTCACTACTAATTTTGTACTGTAGAATACTCATATAATAAGTCGCCATTGATTTTGTGAAGCACTTGGTAACCTTGTTTAGATAAATGCTATAAAAATAAAGTCGTTTTTAATATTATAGAATATTCATGTGGGTCAGCCATGAGCAGGTTCCAGACTTCCAGTCACTTCAGCTAGTTTGAGGAAATGAGACCAGTCACACACTTGCGTCATCACCACAAATTGCCCCAATTAGCATAGCCCTTCAGATTCTGGTTAGTACTTTCCTCCACAGCATCCACACCTGAAATGGTTAAATTCTGTCTAATTGGTTTGGCAGTGAATGATTTGAGTATGTGTGGTGCACCCTTAACAAATTGTGTAAAAATTAAAAATGTCAGAAAGTCAATCATCGACCACGTTTATGGGCCATTAGGCTTTTTTTTTTTTGTATTTTGAATTGTATTTGTGAGTCACATTTGAATTTGCCTATTTACCATCTGGTCGATCGGGCTCATATATCTCGGGAAGCACATGCATATCATTTTGTTGCTGGTCCAAGTTCCATGTTTGCAGCTCATTCCAGCAATTAGAGCCAACTAGGCAGGACAAAAAGGAAAAAATAATAATCATGAGCTTGAACCCTTAAAAACAGCAAAATGATTTTTGTTATTAACAAAGCCGTGATACTGAACAATCTATTTTCTAAGTGGTTGGAGCCCCACTAGATGCTCACTCGCCCAAAGCACACATCTGTGTAGAGTACACATCTGATCTCTTTACTGCATTCACTGAATCTGAACTGAATACACCACAGAGCAGAATCTTCATATTTCTTGCGATACACCATTAGGCCTGACATATTGGCCTGCTCCGTGCCACCCATCTGCTCACAGCTGGGCATGGTGGATACAGCCAGCGCAGACCATAATCAGTGCCACAGGGGTAGAGGACTGGGAAAGAAGGGCACTGCTTTAATGAGAGGCATCCACACAGACGCGCTCTCTACAGAAATATAACAGAAACCAGACCAGTGTTTCCCCTCTGAGTTTCCCATCTCTTTTCATGACCTAGTGGGAGATGAATGGCTTCATTTTCTTTTGCCCTCGGTTAAAGTGGCATCTTGTCCACTCATTGCCCCTCTCACCGACTGATGTTGGGAGTATAGGGAGAAACATGCTGGTCATGTGCCAGCGAGAGAAAGAGATGGCTTTTTATGTGTCAACAGAAAGACGCATGAGCAAATCGGGCAACAGAAAGGCTCGCAGGCAAATTGGATTTGAGTAATGACTCACCCTGTCACGGCGGACAGAGACTTGAAATGAGCGCCGGGACCGAGACTGTGCCGCGCTGTGGCAAACTACGGCAGAGTAGTCAGGGTAGTCAAAACAAAGCCTCGGTTATTTAGGTTGGTATTTGTCTGAATGTCTGGAGCCTCAGGGTTGGCGGTAAATTGCTTTTCGGTGCTGTGTGTTGCACATGGCAATGATTAATTAGTCTCTCTAATGATGCAATAGATCCGTGACACCACGAATGTCCAAAGCAAATACCGTGTGGGAGGTAATGTGGGCAAAAGTAACGCCAGTGCACGGAAACTCGATGTACTCTTTTGTCTCTTTGTAAAAATAATCACCTTACATGATAGCTAACTAAACATAGACTTGTTTGGGCGTTCAAAGCTTTTCACTCGATTCAATATCAATTGATGTCATCAGGGCCTCGGGGAGCGAGCTGCAGATCCTGCCGGCGTGAGAACATTGACAAACAGAATATAGGATTAGAGAGACTCGCCAGTTTAATGTCACGCTGAATACACAGACTTGTGTATCATAGGAGACGATAACTATGAGCAAACAAAGATGAACCGCAGATCATTGTCAGTTCAAACATATATATTGTCAAAGCCTAGTTGTGCTTAAATGAATGTGCAGTATATGAAATGCTCTTTTCTGAGTTTTGGCCAAATGTGCCATCAGGTCATACATTCATGTCACAACCAGTGGGTGGGCTTTGCAGTTATAACCCCCGACACCCACAACCATTGTAAACCTACGTGAACCGTAACCCTAACAACTGTGAAATATTCAAATTGCATTCATTCCATTGCCTCGGAGCGACACTCTGATTGGTGGTTCGGGTCGGGAGCAGGTGACTGACAGCCAAATAACCAATCACAGCTGCGTACTCCCTTACAGCTGAACCGATTTATTACAAACAGTGAAGTTTGATATCAAATCGATGTGAGTTTAGCCCCGAGTGTGTGCTGGTACACGTGGGTGCTTGGCATTCTCTGCGAGTGCCTCAAAACCGGAGCTTGTGAATCTGTGTATAACCATGTAGCCGCTTTTACCGCCACCGTGGGTTATCCAACACAAGACAGGCTTATTACTGGCTCTGCTCTTTATCGACCTGGTTTACACAAAGACTTCTAACACAGATACAACATGCGCTTTTCTCCGACACAATACTTCATTCTCTCCTAACAAAAAACCAACACAGACGGAGCAGCGTGTCTGTCTCCTCCGTGTGTGTCACAGCTCTCAGGTCCAGCACGTTACAGCATTTAAGAGAGAGGGAGTGATTCGTCGACAGGTAACTGCTGCACTAATCAACTCACCTCCCACTGATCTCGTGAGCCACCCTTTTAAACCATATTAAACCAAATGAATTTTGTTTGGACATCGGCCAAGGTGATTCGATGAAATCACTACCTCGGGTTTGTAGGAAGCTATATGCCTGCAGGGGACTGAGTACACAAGAATGTAAATTACGTAAGTTTATCTCAAAATGAATCCTAAAACGCAATGAATGTCACTGAGTAAAGTAGCAGTTTTTAATGAGAAAGCAGCTCCTGTCAGATTTCTCTAAGCTCAAGGTTTATTACTTCTATATCACAGCGTGCAGTTTCTGATGATTACCAACACTGCACCAGTGGCCCCGCAGTAAACATTTTATCCTCTAAATAAGTCTGGGGGCAGAAATCTCCACATTTGCATGATCTCACATAGTTCACTCAAATTAAAAGACCCTGACCTAACCTCCACCCCAACCTTTTCCTTTTAAGTAGCAGCGGCTGAGAGCTGATGAAGTGGTGGCCATTTTCACGTACCACAGATGAAAATGGGGGAACCTCCTCAGATGCTATCACGGACTGCGTTATTAAGTGCGCCAGCTCTCCAGAGGAAAGATTAATTTTCTCACAGGGGGTAGGTGGGATTCAGTGACTTGTATAACTAATAGGAATTCACACATGCTCTGAGGAGGAGAACTAAAAAAAAAAATACTGTGCATTCTTATAGCATGATCCTAAACTCTAATTAGACATTGTGAGCATGGCCTCGTTAGCGCATGTTTCAGAAATCTTTTTCTGAAATGTTTCTTTCACACATTAAGAACGTTGCCGGACGTGCAACAGGAAAATGTTCAAACACTCAGACGAGGGGTGGCGCCTGCAAATCCTGCTGTGGAAAAAAAAAAACCTGGCATCGGCCCTCATCACCTTATCTCAAAACTCGTCTTTGTTCGAAACATCATCACCATGCTCACTGTGAATTTTCCATTAATTCCCCTGCTTTAGTGTCACATTTGAGTCGGGGGGGCTGGCAGGAAAAGCTCTGGTAAATATCCAGATTAACTGACTCGAACCTTTCTGAAATTACAGGGACTTGTCCGGACTTCAGTGCATGCCCGAAGGCAAGTACACAGAGTACAATTGAGAACTTGGCTTTTAAAAAATTAGGAAAAAGTGAGCCAGCGATGAAAGGGAGTCACACTGTGCTTGCTCACTTTAGACTGAGTAAATACAGAGCAGTGACTCAGGAATGTGCTTTGTTGTCATTGGCAGCCCTGTGAAAGTTGCCAGCATTGATTAGTCATAATCGCCACCAACAACACAAAAGAAAATAAACAGCGAGAGCCCCTTACTCCATCTCTCCTCTTCTGTCTCTTGCAACCAGGCTTCTAATCCAGTTATGGTCACACTATGCTTAAGGAATCTTGCCTGAAAAACGGCCTTTATTGTTGTTTTGTGCTCATGGAAGCTGAATTCACTCAAAGTTGGCTCCTAAATTTCTTGTGTTTCTCACAAGGTTGGATGAATCATTTTGTCAGATTGTCCTGTGATGTGGTTGCAGATAATTGACCGTGTGGCTCTTCTGCCTTTTTTTACATATAGACTTTATCAATTTATTGGCATATCACAGACATGTTTACCAGCTTTGAGTCCTCTGCACTGAAAACTGAAGTCACATTTCCTGTTAACGTAGAATAAATGAGACCTGAAATACAACAATAGTGAGTTCACATAATTCATCATTTCAGATATGATGTATATCTAGATACATCAGAATCAATAACAGAGATATGCATTTGTAACAGTCGAATATTAATCTAAATATTATAAATACAGCAATAAAACATTTTAATACTCAATCTGCACTTGCCCATTGCCGTTTTTTACGGCGTTGTTTAACTTTGTGGCGTCTTCTTGAACAAGATATCCTTTATCACAACTCTGCTCAGCTGCTGGATTTGGATTTTTCTAATGCACTTGATAGCTGTTGCTTTAAAATAACTTCAGCTACTGGAGCTGGAGACCAGTTGGAGGCAGATTCTGCTGGTGATGACAGTGTTGTCTGTGCATGTGTAAATGTATATAACATTTGAGGATTGAATGCTACATATAAATACATCCCTGAAGTGATCACACACACAACATTTCACCGGAGGATTGTGGATTATCACAACACCCAAGGGCAATGTAGTGCAAGACAGAAAAAGATTTACCATCCTTTTGTTTTATTTCTTGCTGAAGTTTGGTTGGATGCGTCTGTGAAATCAGTGTAACCGAATCCAGGACACTGAATCAAAAGTAAATCTAAAAATCAATAAAAACAATTTGTCTTTACATGACAACTCAGATCTGAACAAACTTTATAAGTTTTACCTGCAACCGATGCTGGTTGATATGAATTTGAACATCTGGGCCGTTTCCCTTCACTTATTTTTTAAGAGGGATGTCTTATTGCCCTGTTCCCACTGGGTAATTGCAGCTCTTTATCTGAGAATAAAATTCCACCTGCTTCTCTTTTTAGCACTTGATTCCCCTTTCATGGAAAGTGTGTTTGTGGCTAATCGTATATAAATAGACACAACGCCATGACTTTGAAGTGTGCAGTGATTTAGCTCAAGCAGGTGGATTTCCTCTCTATAGGAAGCAAATGTTCAAATTAAACAACGATTCAAACCATTTCTAAATATAACTTGCTGGTTTTTGAAATCAATTGCACACGATTGCTTAATATAATGACTTAAAATAAAGAGACGGCACACAAGTAAAGAGTAAAGATGCTTTTATGCTATTTCGTTTGGTTTCTTTGGCACAAAATTAAGTGCGATGACTTGAATCCTCATGTTTCCATTTGATTTTTTTCATTTATCAAATGTTACTTTCATTACTGGTAAATTAAATCTGGCCAGTTTGTTGAAATGATGCATTATATTAATAAGGCCTGTTGGGATCCCTTATGCTGCCCCCTTTTGGTGCCAAGTAGAGAAATGAGACATTTCCTCTGCAGGACTCTGATCGGTTTGACTCTATCTCTTCCTGTGCCTGTGTTTTAGATTTGAAAAAAAAAAGGCAATTTCAAACAGATATGAAATATGAGCTGTGAGTTAAAGTTACATTTCACCACTTTCTATAAAAATATTCAATAACAAAAATACAAAGGATTAACCATTATACTTTGCTGACAAAATATACATGTATAGGATATATAATTTAAATAATTAATGGAACAAAAGAAGCAACTCTTTTGTACTGTATGCTAGCAGTGTTAAGAGTGAATACAAGTGCACATTTAAATTTTTAGTAGCAATGAAGTGATTTCTAGTGATGGCTCTGAAATGAGACATTAGCTACTGTTGTTAATACGAGGCACTGAAATGAATCCATTCTGTTATTGTACTTTTAAAATAATTGAAAAGGTTTTTGAATATTTTCTAACAGCGAGATGCAAGTGCCGAACTTTGAGCGGTTGTGTAACTTGAAGTGATTGCGTGCACATGTCAAGGAGAAATAGTCATTTCCAAAAGCACATACACAGATAAAGAGACGCATTTAACGTGGGAATAAACTGTAAGTAAACCTTACTGCTCCTCTTCCTATCCGTATTTTCTTTTCCTTTAGTATAAAATTCCTGTCTGCTCAAAGCTGAATGTTAGCTAATTATTTTTGTTATCTTCCACTATGGCTAGAGGCCCTATCAGACTTATATGCATGCAGTGCAGATAAGGGCTTATTGGCAGAGAGAAGCGGACGATTTTTAATCATAAATACAGACAGTGCTGCTCATCAAAGTAGCACTGTCTGTAGTTTGTCTAATCTGGGCTGTCCAAACTCACCCCACTTCCTATGTTTTACCAACATGATTTGATTTCTTCCAAACTCCCACCGTTGCTCCGTCTCTCCTCTCTTCCCCACTGTTTATACGTACGACGCTTGTAACATGGTAACTCCCCAGAAAAGGGAAAATCATAATGTGTTATCTAGTACCAGCTTAAGGACACACTTACAAATGGTTTCTGTGGCTTGTATTTAATCTTAGCATGCACAGAAAAACAAATGGCCTCATACCTTGTGGATAATGAAGAACATCTAGTGTTTGATTATTTCTCAGGGCTTTCAAGCTGGAGGTTAAAAAGAATTGGGATTTGTTTAATTCAGGCTTCAGGTCAAAATAGATGCAGTGGGACAAATACTTAGGATTGAACTGTATTCATTACCAGCTACAGACCTATTTTTTGGCTCCATGGTATCCGTCATAAAATTATTCACAGACACTCGACAATTCATACCAGAGCTAACATGTGGTGACAGTTGCAACTTCCTGTTTGAAAGGCAGAAACCTGTGGGCGGGAATCTGCCTCCACTGCAGGATGGAAAACGAAGCACAATCCGAGTTCCATATTGAGATGTAAAGTATTTGTAATGGAAAGAATAAAAGTAATAATAATGAAAATGAAGTTAAATATTGTAGCGATGCCCCGCCTCCCATACATTACATACAAAATATCACTGTCAAATAATCTGTTTATCACAAGAAATCCAAAATATTTCATCAGAAACTTAATCAAAATGATAAATTAAACAGTAATATCACCTCACTAAATTATCAAATATGTGAAATATAGTTTACAATAAATGTGAATAATGGCTCTAACAACCTTAATGTTATCAACTGCAGGGAAAGCCCCCCCTCTTCATTATTGGACTTGTCGACCGAACACTGACTCCAGTTCAAGGATAGTATTTCTCAGTTAAGCCATTTATTCTGTTTTTCTTCATTTCTCTTATGTTTAAAGCTGCTTTATCTTGTCCCTGGAGGGCACGGGCTGCAAACGAAATCATAATTTATT
Source organism: Paralichthys olivaceus (assembly GCF_024713975.1). Taxonomy (NCBI): domain Eukaryota; kingdom Metazoa; phylum Chordata; class Actinopteri; order Pleuronectiformes; family Paralichthyidae; genus Paralichthys; species Paralichthys olivaceus. Next base: position 9,539,058 of record NC_091114.1, read on the forward strand.
ATAAAAATATCTGTTTAACGCGTCTTTTAAGTCTCACACACAGTGTTTGTTATGGTGGTCTTGTTTGTGCAAAACCACCATAACATATTTACACACTGGTTTACTGCTGTTTCTGTAAATTAACGATGTACAGAAAGACGAGAACAGACTTTAAGTCTTCGTTATGAATTGTGCACCACATTTAGTTTGGAGAGGAACGCAAATACTTCTCGCAACATACTGTGACAGTTCTTAATTTGATAAGCGTGCATGGGAAAGGGGTAAAGGAAAGAATGCAGAACAATTTGAATTAAGATTTGGCTGAAGCAGTTCATCCACAGATTAAACTGCTTTTTAAAAGTAAAGATAAAGTTTTGGTCACATAAATGCGAAGACAGTGAAATTATAATATTTGCCTTTCATAAATAAAATAAAAATGGTATGCATGTGTTGTGTACACAGCAATATTACCAACTATGCTGTGTTTGGGATCAGGCTGTGTACAGTACATCAGTGTACATGTACTGGATATGTGAAGTGTTGGAATATATGTAGTTTTTAAATATATTTCATTCTTTTCTGACATATTCGTTAGGTGGATCTCAAGTCCTTAGATGTTTTTGTGCCGTATGTCACACCACATAACAGCCATCTCAAATGGGCTGTAGGTGCTGATGGGTAGAACATTGTACGCTTAAACATCTTGGTGTCAAAATGTGTCCATTAGAAAGAACAGCGCTGAGAATCCAGTCGCAACGTAATTGTTGTCTCTCCAGCTGTCATCGCTGCTCTTCACTATAGTTCTCCCAGCACGAAGCCTTTTATTGTCAGCTCCCGTCTCTTTTCACTCACGGTTCTGAGCCGACTCCTCGTATTGGCAATTAGTTTGTTGGCAAGCGAGAGTGATGTAAAGAAATCGGCCATGATGACATCCCTCCCATCGCCTGTGAAACGTAATGCATCACCGCTCTGTTTTTGATGAGCAGAGCAGGATCTTTGTTTTAAGGAAATGTTTTCAGAGCGGTGTCCAAAAATCTGATGGCAAATTGGTGTTTGCTTGCAGTACAGAGAAGTGAATTGACATCAACATGTCATTTGGCAAAACTCTTCAACAACTGTTATTGTTTTTTCTGGCTTGAAAATCCACTGTACCTCTGAATAGTGTATTGATTCTCCTGTCGCCTCAACAATGGGATTTAACTGTAATCTCCATGCGACATTGTCAAAGTATTTGACAGCCACTGCACACAATATGCACCCATGTGTGTATTTATTGTTTTAATAAAGTGTTGTGGCTTTCACATGTTGCACAAACAACTGCATACATATATTGAGTTTTGTCATGAGGTTGGCGAACACAGAAGTATTTCATAACCCAGTCTTTTTTTGATTTGTTTGATTTCGAGATTTTTACATTCAGACATTTTCACTTTTTCACAATATTAAAGAAAGAGATATACAAAAATTCCTGGATCTGCCATTTTGTCCGTATCCAGAGCGAAACTGAAATGATTATTCCTTATTCCTTGTTCCATCCTCTTTCTAAATTTCAAGAAAACCAGTAGTTTTTTGCTTAATCCTCCAAAGACAAACAGCGATGAAAACATGATAACTGTTGCAGTTATTGGTCCGGTCACTTCATTGTTCACACCTTCGTTATCAGTTTTGTGTCACACATTGCACCTCAATGCATTTTCCTCTTCGACGGAGCTTCTGTGCTTCAACTTTGACCTGAGTCCTAACCTAGCTCGTTCCCAAGTCACCCGGCTGCTAATAAAGCAGAATGATTGAGGTAGAAGAATAACAGAAGCTTTTTTTTTTTTTCAAATCAATAATTTATCAATAATGTTCAATAACTGCCCAGGGGGAGTAGTCATTATCCGTCCCAAAGCCACATATCTTATTTTGTCTACTCAGAGATTTATCTGTGTGCTGGTGAGTAAAATATTTGGCAAATGAGGGATTATGGAGGCGCTGTGAGCAGATTTGATAAAGAAATAGGATTACATTTTTAAATAATTGTGATTTCCTGGGCTTGAATGCATTGTTATGTTTATGAGGGTCAACTTGGGCATTTGGTTGGATAATCATTCACTTCCACAATGAATTTTAAAAAAGTAAAAAAAAAATAGCTTAACAGGGAGAAAATTATTTTATATTGAAAATATATTGAATGTGCCTTTTTCAGAAGAAGCATAATCTCTGTGTGGATCAGTCCTGTCACACATTCTGCCATGACTGAAGGCTGATTTGACTTGCAGGAATTTTAATGACAGTCGTTCTCTTATAAATTAAAGCACTATGACAAAAAGTGGTTTTTACCCTTGTTCACACTCCTACAAGAAAAAGGATTTTGGGAATCTGTTGTAGTTCTGCATCTTCAGTCAAAAAGTATGAACTATGATGGTAGTGATAGTGCATGAACTCCTGCTCACCTTTCTGCTTGTCACTAAAAACCTATTCATTGGCAGTGGCTGCAGATAGCACACAAACACACACACAAACACACACACAGACTCACACACACTCATCTGTGGCTCCCGTGGATCCGCTGGAATTGGTAATGACGCGATCCATCTCTAACCCATTTCCAATTCAGCTCTGGGAAATGAGATAGGATGGTAATGGAATCTCATTGATCTGAGTTTGCTCTCATGTTTATGGTCCATAAGTGTGGAAGTCATTTCTAATGTTCTTTCTCACATTGGAGCTTTGTGCACGCTGCCATATTTGTGGCATGTAGGCTTCATTCGGCTTTGGAATTTATGGCAAACGCGATTTATTTAAATGATCATTTTCTAATTAGCGCTCAGCCGCAGGTAAAATGCAGATTGTGTCCTCAAGCTCACAAATAACAGGACATTCTGGCGTGTGTTACCAATGTTGCGGTGTAATATTTAGTCCTGTAACATGTGAGTTAAATCAAAACATAGATCACAATTCTAAGTTTTGAGCAGTGCATGGAGCGGATATAGTGTAGACTTCTGAAAGTTTTGAAAAATAATGAGAGAGCTGCATTTATATAAAAAGCAAAGGGAACTTTTGGATCCCTGTGATTTTTCAGTCTGTCTTTTGGCCATGAGCAGTCAGTCAAGGGATGACACTGGTGACTGATGCTTCCTCTGACAAGCAGTAACTCTGTCTGAAAGCATTGACCGACTTACCAAGACTACAATTTCCTGCTTTTTCCTCCAGATCTCTCCGTTTCTTGCCCCGGCACCAGTATGCAGATTTTTTCCTTTTTACCCAAGTTTGAAAGTCTTTAACTTGAGCAGATGTGACAGATGTGTGTTACATACAATGGCTTTCAGAGTTGCTCAGATCCCTTTACTTCTTGCATACTTGCTTTGCAGACTTAATTACAAATGGGAAGTAGAAGGACAGATAACACCATGTACACAGACATTTCTGCAGCAGCTTACTATTTCACTCATTTGCCTGATTTTTTAATATATATATATATATATATATATATATATATATATATATGATTATTTGTTGCAAAATTACCCAACATGTCCTTTTAAAATGTTAAGGGGTTCTTCCTTGGTCCATGCCTCCATCCTTCTGCCAAGTTTCAGGAAAATTGCTTCAGTAACTGACCCACAATCACGGCATTGAAAACCTAACTTTGTGGCACTGGTAAAACTTAGCAACACACATATACACACACAAATTGCCCTTATCTCATCTACCTTACCCTCTACTCGCTGCAGAATGATGACAGGATGAAATGCGACAGCACGTTAAGTAAATCCCAGCGACTCTTTTACATACTCATCCTCTTCATATTCTCGGCGAACGTTTGGGCTGACTGTGCAAGACCCGAGCAATATGGCTTCCCATTACATCCCAAAGTATCAAGTCAAGTGTGAAATTAACTGATGCAATGATATGTCAAGATTTGCGTGAACGCATCGGTCCAGGCACGGACAGTATGGACAGTATAGTCGATGGTTTGCATCGAATTAAGCAGAAAGGTGTATGTGATGTAAAAATGACCGTGAAAACAATGTTGGTTTAAGAGCAGGACTCTAACATTGGGAACGTGTCTGCACCAAGGTCCCTGTCTCATTTGTCTTTTGTACAGTTTATGGAAAATGCCAAGCGTGTCCCATTTTCTATTGTGGAACAGGGAGCTGGAGTCGGTGTGTTTGTACACAGATTCCATTGTTTACTCCGCTGTGGCCACCTTTTGGCTGTTTAGTTTGGTAATGTTTGGCCGAGAGCTTTCTATATTCTTTCCAACCCCGAACAGCAATAACAGCACAACACTTTGCAAACCTGTGTCAAACCAGCTTTACTCCCGAGAGCTGCATTAAACATAGCAAAACCTAACTTTGTTGACAATTATTCTGTTACGACAAATCAGTTCTGCAGTGTAATTTAAAATAGGCACAATCTGCTGGCTGTGTGTGCCTGCTACTCACACACACACACACACACACACACACACACACACACACACTCTCTCTCAGACTAATGCATGTACTTTTTTTACACATTTTGTTTTGTCGCTGCTTCTATTTGGCAGCCAGTCTGCTTTGGATGGGCGGTTCTCAGGAAACGTTAAAAAGAGGAACGCTGCCAACTTCTCATTCAGATGGCTGCGCTAGGTCAAGGTACGGGTTCCACCGGAAAACAAGCTGCTCCCTTTAAAACCTCGGTCTTAACACCGTCTTAAATGTGGCAGTATTTTTAGACGGAGACCCAGGTTCTTCAAATTAGAAATGGCTTATCACAGCGGTACAACAGCTATGCTCGGTCACTTGAAGCGAGAGCATCCTGGAGCGTTTTAAGACGCTGTGATGAGACAGCGCTGTTTTGTTTTCTTTTAATTCCCACTCAAACATGATATATTAGGATTATTAACAGGTGGAGGGAGTAATGTGTGCACCGCTGCTGTTATGGTAACACAACTGTACACCAAGCGTCCTCTAAAGTTCCTATTAAACATTTTTGAGTAAGAAAACGTCTTTAACTAACATTGCATTCCTTGCTGATGTGAAATATATTTAATTATGATTTTTGTAATTTAGTGATGAAATACATCCATTTTATATCAACTATAATGTATAACTTTGCAGTGACAATACAGATTCCAATTACAATTACAGATTCCGTGGTTCAGGAACAGGGTTGCTCTGAAGTGATGTTTGAATTAATCTCCACTCACTGGCCATTTCTTATATTATTACACCTAGATGAAGGTTTATGCTGGATAATAAAAGCTCTGCAATAAATCTGTTAAAGAGGATGTAGATTTATTTCAGTGGTCATTTAGGAGGCTATAATTTCTGCTGCACGTACTGGGAGACAAAATATTAGGAACACCTCCCTGTATTATTACTACCACAAGTTACAGCGTCCGAAATGACCATTAGAATCAATCCACACCTCCATGATCCTCATGAAGGAGGATTTATTGCAGGCCTGTTGTGTTATAGTGCAGTAGTTTTACCAAGATGTTGGCTGTAATAAATTGGCAATAATACTAATTTAACAGCAGTGATCATAAATTAAACGGATGCTCTCAGTCTGTGTATCATCACTGTTTGTATGTATTTAAACTATATTGTGATAATGCTATGTGACCATAATATCTTTACTCAATATATTTGTGAATTTAAACATGTACTACCCTTTCATACTCGAAACTTTGTGTTGTGTAAAGAAGATAGTTAAAGCAATGTAACCTGTGCTTCTGGTTAGTAACACACATCAGTGCATAATCAGGAAGCAACAATAACACATTGAAATCAACACTACTGACGACCCCCCCCCCCCCCCGTCATTTATTTGGACCTAATTTAACAGAACACTAAGACGTCCAGATTGTTCATATCTAAACAACATTGCCACAGTCCTGCGGAGTGAGTTAACTGTGTGAGCGTATTGATCTTGTTGTGTTGAGGAGCTAAAGGTTAATGTGTTGTCTATCGATCAGAATAAAGCCTTTTACTTAACTCCGCAGACACACAGTTCAATAAAGCCCTGCGGGCACTGTTCGTTCCTCTGGCTCGTTTTAGCTTTAACTGCGTTTTTGGATCCCAGTACATGGCCTGGATCACTTCATATGCACGGATCACATTTCGTGGAAATGTAGAAAATGTATTCAGATACTGTACATTAAAAAAACCTGATGCTAATTGTTGCACAGGGAAAAATGGAAATAATGAAGCTGCAGATTTCCATCAGGTCTCTCCCTTTGTGCCATGACTTACCTTTTTAATCCTGTGGCAAAGACTTTGATATTGAGAATTGGCTGTTGCAATAACAAAAGGACATTTTATTTGAGTTTGGATGCTTTATATATTATTATTATTGATGTCTTCAGAAAGGTATCTTTCCCATGGTTCCCTCGCTTGAGGACATGGCACAAGCACTTTCAGCTGTCAACTGTAAATACACATCACTGCACTATGTGATGCTAAACGTGATTCATTAATCACCAAAGCTGCATTTTGCATTTCTAATATTCCCTCAGTGTTGCATTAGAGGATATAGAATGCCAATAATATGTAAAGTGATTTCCTGGCTGTTGTGAAATATGAAATTGACCAAACCTAAACATGAAGCTGCAAGTTAATCTATAAAATCAGTTAAAAAAAGTACGTGGAAAGAAAAAAAGACAAAGAGAACTGCCAAGAATGCTACATTCAGATTGAGTTCTCTGTGGGCCTCTCTTTCCCTATTACAGAAATGAATAGTTTCAATATCTGTGCAATGGCGTGTTAAGAACGAGGAATATCATTAACAGGGGGGAAAAAAGGCCATTAAAACAGTTTATTTCTCCGAAGGCTTGGTAGTGAATCCTGCTGTCGAGCAGAACTACTTTTGTTTACAGACGTCATGGAATATTCACACCCCAACAATTGATCGTAATTGAGATTATCATATTAAGTACTTGCAGATATGATTTCATTAGGAAGTGTCTTGGATGAAAGAACAATTAAAATTGTGTTGAATAAAGAAACCGAAATGCATATTTGATGCGAGTTCCCCAACCCAGATGGTAAAGAGTGAACATTGAAGACACACAATAACAAACAGCTACTTCCAACTGCATCAGTTTAATAAATAACCAAACAACGAGAAAATTAAAAAAGCCTAAAACAACTGAACATTGTGATAGCTACCTTTCGAAAAAACGTTAGTTGAGGTAAAAGGTGATGAAAAGAGAGAAGTGTCACTCACATAACGGACCTATTTTATGGTTTATTTACATTTTATTTGTGGCAAAGAATGGAATAAAATATGAAATGGTTAACTGTGAACTTAAACAAATGCTAAAAAATAATATTTTCACTCTGCTGGATCAATAACAAATCAAAAATCAGTTTCCGCATTCTCATCCTTGGCAGTGCATAGCTTTATAAAATGCAACCGGTCTGTTTTCTGTCCCATTATATCATGTGTACAGGTAAAGTGGGGAAAAAAAACCAACTTGCAATCAGACATGGGAAGATTTAAATTGCGACAAGTGGATATTGTTACCTTGCGTTGTACCTCCATGTAATTTCTACCAGGGGCAGTGTCTGGCCTGTCATGACGGAGATTTAATAAAGAGAAATTATGAAGGAACCTTTCTAATTTCCTGACCTGTTTCCAGACAAAAGACATATTTCTTAAAAATAGAATCTAGCTAAGGCTCGGGCTTCGTAAAGCAGATTGCCATCTCAGCTTTAAGTCATGTTCTCGTCTTCATTTAGAAGATATTGTCATGCCATGTATACCTTTGCTGCATCCCATAATAGGCCCGGTTTAACCTTTGGTGCTCTGTTTCCAGAAAGTTTCACAGGCCAGTTAGGAGTCCAATTTTTTTGCATTAAACATGCAGATTATATTTATAAAGACAGTCACATGATCAGAGATAAACTCAGGAGAACAGCAACAGCTTCTCTGCAGTGATGCCTCAACACTGAATCAGAACTGTAACTCGACTGTTGAGGAAAAACGCTGAACTGTTTTTGGGTGCAGTCCCCTCCGTGTATCGGGCCAAATCCAAATTTATTGCCAATATCTGATATTGCCGTGACTCTGCTTGACATAGTGTCTTAAATGGAGGAAGCTTATCTTACAGAGAAGAGGAATAGCTGTGGAAGTCTCTTGCAATCATTCAGAGAAATAAAATCATTTGACTGTACGGACGGAAAATAAATAGCAATGAACGACTTGCTGTTGTTGCAGAATCCCTTTCAACCAAATACATCCAGGGATGAAGACTGTATCTGAAAAAGGGGCAAATGTTTATGAATTAAAATGACCACCGCTCCATTCCCTGAACTTGTTTTTAAGTCCCAACTCCTCTGAGGACTATTGTCGTTATATGACTGACTTACTGGTCGGTCTTGTTTCCATAGTGACACGTTTACATGAACACAAATGCATACATTTATTCAGCAACAGTCATGTAAACAGCATTTTCTTCACCAAATTAGATCATACTTGGAATATGAAATATTGGATTTAGGACATGTTGAGTATCCGTATGTCGTTTTCACAGAAATTCAATTAGCAACTGCATGATGATGGGGTTCAAGTGTAGAGAAGTAGTTGGGCATGACGTGAATCCTAATCAGACTCTGCTCTTAAACGTGTGAATTGATTACAAATGGGATTTTCTATTAGCAACTGATGTAAACAACATAATTACTTTTGTGTCTTATTCAGAGTAAGGTCAACAACAGGTAAATGTTGTCAGCCATTCTGGTAACTTTTCTCTTCGGAGGCTCATCGCTTGCACTTTTTGATTTCTATAAATTATTAAACTCACTTTAAGAAAGAAATAAGTCATTTTCTATGATGCTATGGTCATCTACGATCTGATTTAATGCTTCATACAGCATGAGTAGTTTTCCACGTAACGGATTTAGCTGCCTTGTGTATTTGAAGGTGAGCAGCCTGCGGTTCTTTACCCTACAGCTCCGTGTGGCTGCTCCTTCTTGTAGCGAGATTCAAACCTGCATGTGTTTCACCATCTGAATGCCTTTAATGGCAGACAACAGCAGGTACGACGCTGAGTTGTTGCATAAGCAGTAGCACTGATGCACAGTGAGTGAACAGTAAACAGTGAGGCTGTTAAGAATGAGATCCAATCAGACTGGATTACTTGTACTTGCCTGTGCATCCCTCCACAACTTGACTCCTGTGTGGAAACGTCTGCACATCGGTGGAAAGTGTGATTTTTATTTCATGAAAATCTTGAGGATTATGACCGAAAGGAATAAATCTTTAAAATCTGTTGTTAGTGAAGTGCAAGTGTTTTATCTTCTGGACGCTTTGTTTTGGCATAAGAAGATTATCAGGTGATATAAAGAACCTCCATGAGGCATAATTGGTTCAATCTTTAAATCGTATTCTGTTATTTTGCTGCACGTGGGAGGGGAATGGTAAACCAGGAGAATCGGTAAACCAGAATACATTACCGCCCCGAGTAGGTGGTGAAAACCCCTGTCTCTCATGTTATTATGAGACAGAGAAAAACACCTGTTGCTGAAATCAGCCAGGCTTGCAATTTAATTTTATCAGCCCACAAACAATCACTCATTAGGCTGCCGGAATGACGATGGGAGCCAGTCGGCTGTGAAGCGCCGCATTCTCGGGCACAAGCAGAACAAGAGAGCTCTTTTTACATGGGGGGAGGAACTTGCTCAGCTGAATCATCCTTGGCAGGGGGACCCTTGTGGCAGCAACACTGCTTATTCACAGCTAATGTCATGGTTCCTAATCTTTTTAATACTTAGTGGGGGGAAAAAAATGAAGCAAATGTATGTCCAACACCGGAAATTTCCAAATTAATTAAGTAAGCACTTACCGTTTAATCAAATAAACAAGCATTTGAAATTAACTCGGCAGGCCAACGGCTTCTATACGGATACTATATGCTCGGCTCGCTATTATAAAGCCCCTCCCTCGCCCAAGTGGAGATTTGCCTTGGGCTGATTGGCAGATGTTTAACAACCGGGGACCCGAGTTCAAATCTAATATTGTAGAATAACAAAGAGGAGCTCTGTGGTATTCATCACATTCATGCGTTCATTCGACAATACGGTTCATACATCACAGCCGATGTCACAACCGCCGGTTTGATGAGCTCTCAAGGTCTTGTAAGCTTTTATCCTTCTGCGTTTTATCTTCCCCAAAAAGAAATAGAAAACATTTGGAAAAACTTTAAAGCGCAGGGTGTCTTTCCCGAAGGGACTTAAAATTATAGTAGGACTAATAAGCATGTTGGAAAATGAGTAGGTTGTGTTTCCGGCTGGAATTACTTTCAGCAGCAGGGGGTGTGCGTGGGAAGTGTCAGCGTCGTTGCCACCCACCGGAAATCAGCCAGTAGTGAGTGAATATCAATCAGGTATAGTCTGTCAATCAAACTATCAAGTTAATATCGAATCAAATATTCTTTATTGTCCCCATGGGGACTTTTTTCTCGGGTCCAAGTGTTAGAGCCGCTGCAACGAAAATAAACAACAGTACACAAGGACACATCGTTTAAGACGAATAGAATCATAACACAGAATAATCGTAAGTTGAATATTGCACCTCACCTGAAAACACTCAAAAAGATAAAACACCCAAAAATATAAAACACATTAAAGATGAAAAACAAAAACTGCAAATACTACTGGGGCTGTAATAAGTTTGTAGCTGTGGTTCATCAATATTAAATGTAAATAGTGGAATAGTGGGTAATTGGAGTGTAATTAATTTTCGGGTAGGCGAAGAAATATAACGTGTGTTTCCAATTTCAAACGACTTACTGATCAGTGCAATATTAAAACCATCAAACGTCCGCTGTCCAAATAAATCCCTTCTGAATGGGGATTTATTGTCATCCACAGTCTGACAGCTCGGCCCTGTCTCAGTGTCTATCTTCCTGCTCCTGTCTCACAACTCGGCAGCTGCATGTCCTTTGACTCCACTGAAAAACACGAGTGCACGCAAACACTAAAGATGCGGCTGTCACTTCCCTTTTAGTAACTTGTGGCAGGAAAATAAATACATGAGCTCTCTGTAATCTTTGCAAGTTATCCGTCTCCCACACACACAAACACACAACCCGTCCAGAAATTAGTCCAAGCTACTTTTTCAGCAAAAGCTGGAGCCAAACAGGGAACTTCATGTCCTCGAAATGCCTGGGATAAGATTAAACAACAGAATGTAAACTCAGAATTTATATTTGTTAAATTTCAGGGTTGATACAAGATATAAGGGAATGATAAGTCATGTCAGCAGCAGCCACGAACAACACATTAGCTCTGATTTTTCAAATGGTTGAAAGAATCTTGAGAATAATAGAAAATCAAAAATTGAGAGATTATTGTTTTATATGTTCTTACATTTTAATCAGTATAGTTGCTTGAGTTTCAAAGGTATTATTTTAAGAGAAATTATGTTTGGTTGTGCATCCCTTTTCCGCTGGTCTTAACTTCTAGTGTTAATGTGAAAAATATGGATGTTTATATTACAATATAAGATTAAAGACGTCATGTGGAGTTTTATTCTAACATTTATTTTATTTTTTGTCCTTTCACAAAAAAACATTTGAAAAGCTGATTAAAAAAAGGTAGATTTCTATAACCACTATTTTCCCCTATATTCATTTAACTGATCTAATTTCACATGGTTTATTAATATTCACAATTAAACCCACCGACCACAGGGAAATAGGTTGTAGAAATATGAACCAAATAGCAGGATTAATTTTAACAAAGGGAACAAAAGTGTTTTTTACAAGCCAAGCTAAATTTGAGTGAAATACGAGAGAATCCCAGTGGGATGTGTTTTAACACTGTAGTAAACCTTATCTGTTCACTGCCCTAATACCTGCATATTTTGCATTCATTGTCCAATTTTCTAACATGTCTCATTAAACATTACTCTTTTCAAGATTCACCCAATTATCAAATCTTGTTTCGAAAAATTTCCTTGACTGCTTATTGACATTTCTCCTCTGAAGCAAAATACTATTATAACAATAAAAGTAAGTTCTGGGTTTAATGCCCTATTTTCCAGTCATGAACCTCTGAAGTCAAGAACCTCCATCAAATTCAGTCTGCGAAGCACAACAGTCACAACAATCACCGTCCGTCTTCCAAAATCCATTGTATTTTCAATTGTCCCTGCCGATCATCACAGAAGAGGCAGGCCACAGTGAGGCTGTGTGGTGGTAAATTGAAAGTGTAATTTCTAACAATATGGGGGCCCAGCGGTAGAGATGCAATTGCCTTGCGTAGATTTCTGAGCAAATGTGAAATAAAAATGGATGTTCCATTCCAAAATAAATAAGACGGGAATAATGGTGAGCAAATAACATTGGCCTAAGGTGAGGGAGGCCTCATTGGGCACACCATTTGAAGAGGGGACACTTGAACCATTCGCTTTGTATTGCTGGTCGCTACTTTTGACAGCATGTGCTATCTCATCTTAGAATTAATTGGAAAATAATGTGCAGTTGAGTCAGTGAAGTTAGTATGACTTTACAGCTTTTGATGATATTATACCTAGAGTGTAATTCTGTTGAGAGAAGAACTGTGAGAGTTGAGTAAGAAACAAACGTGTTGGAACGTGTGCTTTTGCATGTTAACGTGGATGTTTCATCAGTTTGTGCTCAGATTGCGTCGCGTTAAAAACAAAACATTGACGGTAACCTGAGCGGCGATGTCATTTCCCTCTAGAGCAAAGGAAGAAATGTACTGCTTTAGTGTATATAGACATATCTTGAATGATTTTCACTGTACGTTTACACAGCATATAATATTATTTTCAAATGTGAAAATCGTTTCTTCCAAAGAACAGGAGTTATGGGACTTTTATGTGCAAGAACATTATTTCTCTAAATAGCAGTGACATTCTCTATCAAATGACACTTTGTTTTTTGTGCAACATTCTCGAGTGGTATCTGCCAGTTTAAATGTGGTGTGCGTTTGTGTATATACATTCATTATTGATCATCTATATGCTGTGATTTATAACATACTGTATGAGCCTAATGCAATAACAATGTACTGAAAACCATTGAGCACAACGGGATAAGTAATGGGGAGAAGAACTGATGAGGCTCTTGCGGATACTGTTGCATTTTCTCCAACGGGCCGAACATCCATCTCTACAATTCCCCTTCGACCTGATTTACATTTGTTACTCTGAGACAAAATCTCTGCCTTACACGACTTTCTGCTACCGGCTCCACACAAACTGCATGTGCACATGTACCATATGCTAAAGTCTATGAAAGTGTGATTTAAAGGAAATCAATTAACTCCAATAAGCTCAGCAGGAGGTAAAGGCTATTAATATATATAATGGTCAAAAGCAAAACCATTGAGTGCTGTAGTATAAAAACATCACATGTTTTAAACAAAAACACCTACTCTAAGTATTTTGTCATGTTAAAAATATACACATGACAGGGACAGTAAACCATTTTGCATATTACATAGCTCATGAAAAAAAATGTTATGACTCATAAAGTCCATTAATACTCTATTCAATTAACCTTATAATTTCCCTGTGGTTAAGAGGCACTTGAAAGTGATTAATGCAGAGTATTATGTAAAATGTATATACTATATATATGTTCATGCATGTTGTTGCCCTTTGAAAAAGCACATATGCTTGACTGCCAACCACTGCCCCAGGGCATGCTTACGTTTTACAATGATCACATCTCAGAGATCAGTCATTACATGAAGTAAACATCTAAAGAGAACATTTCAAAACTGGACCTGACCCATGGAAATGAATGGAAATCCATGGTTACCAGAGATCGGTTTACACTGTCAAGTCTTTGATTATAGTGGCTGTATTGTGCATGTAACGAAACACATATACACTTTTTTAAAATCCTTATAGAGTCTAAACTAATCTTTCCTCTGGTGCAATTTCCTGTTTTTTCCGTTCTGGAGATCGAGACATTGTGAGAGAGAAACATATGAATGGAACCCCAGGCTTAGTCTCCAGCCACCTGGGGCAATAATAATATAGTACTGTATGTATGTAATCTTTAATGCTCCCATCATGAGATCTTAATGCCATAATAAACCTCCTGGGAATTCCATTGCTCATGTAAAGACTCCAGCAGGTAAAACATTTCATGGACAGTGTGGGAAACAGGAAGTGAACGTCTACAATGACCTGAAGTCGTATGTTTGAATTTATCCCACATATTGTAATCTCTGTGGGGGGGGGGAAGCAAGGGGTGAATTATGTTACAGGAAATAAATCATGTATACAATTATTGTTGAGAGTCACAGGATAGGAATAACATTTAAATATGTGCTTGAAACCTCCTTCATAGCCTGGATAACTATTTTATTATATATTTATTTTCGGATATATTACTATTTGTGTCAATATGGAAACTTTTTTTATTTTACAGAATAGAATTTACATAAAATGTAAAAAAAAAAGTGAATTTGTTTAACATTTTACGTCAAAAGAAATACATTTTCTTAATTCAACATCTCTATATTTGATTGTGTTCGTAGTTTATTTTTATCAGTAGTTATTAGTAGTTATTTTTAATAAAGTTACTGTGTACAATGTCAAGCCTCAGTTACATTTCTTTGTAAGATTTTGAAATGACATCATAGGAATCATTGCCAAATTTATATATACATTTCATATATATATAAATAAGTATCGGCATGTCGGGCTCTAGTCATCACACCTCGTTTATTATATGTTTTTCATTATATTCTGTTGCTGTAACTCCCTTTAGTGTAAAGACACTGCAGATCGTAGGAAGGTCACATTAGCGAAAACCCGGCATGTTTAGATTGCCTGGTGCAACTTACCTCGATAAAATAGTGAATGATTTTTTCCCCCATAATGTATCAGCTCGATACATTCCACAGAGTTTCCCTGTGAGTGCTTTCTTTCAGCTGCCGAAACACTGAGTCGGTAGATTGAAAAACATTTTGAAGATTGATAAAGTGCAGTTATTTCCCAGCGCAATGACCCTTCTCAAAAGAACATCTCAGGGTGTCACTCTCAATTAACATTTGTCCTCCTGACGCCAGTGACAACTTGTCACCCCAGGGAGAAAAAGTTGGTAAAGAAAGAAAATGGGTCTGTCCTCACTTACCCCACCAAGGATCAAAAAATCTACAGGCATTTTTTTTTTTTTTCCAGAGCAAATATGCAACACTTCTCTCTCTGTGTCCTTTTGCCAGTTAGCCCGGAGGCTGCCAGAAGGGAAGCCATTGATTATTTAGCTCACTGGATGGAGTTTGTGATGTTCGGAGTGAACATATAGCACAGGGATGATTCTGACGAGAAAGATACATGTTTACCTCTCGGGTGTGATCCATTAAATATGGTGCTTTGATGGTGTCTGCTCCACCGCCTCTGTCCTTTACCGCCAGTCAATCACAGCGCTCAGATAAATTAGAAAGCTTTGTTCATATCTCACCATGGTAAGGAAGACATTTGTTTTCCTGATGTTTGTGTACACTACTGCCGACCAAGTGTTATGAGTCACAAGTCTGACAAACACCGAGCTTCAGTGCTTTGCCGCCGAGAAGCGAGTGGAAACCGTGTTATTACTCCGGAGAAAGTATATATTTTAGAGCTTTTTCTGCTCTCTGCTTTTACACAAGGAAGACTAATTGATCCCCGCAGATGGCAGACATGGCAATTGGTCATAAAGCCCGGCCACTTTGCTTTCTCACAACTCGCTATCACTTTCCCCGCAAAGTGTCATCAGCAACAGCCAGGGAGAGAAACCGGGGACGTAATTTGAGGCCATATATCTTGGCGGACGGCCACTTTTGTCATCTTAAGTGGACTTCCAAGAAGAAAGCGCCAAGAGCCAGTTGTGAAGTTCTGACTGTGAACATCCCTCTTAAAGCCAAAGTGAAAACGCGAGGTGAAAAAAAAAAAAAAACGAGGGTGCACGTGGGAATCAAAATTGTTTCACCCCTAAATGACGGGCACTAAAATCTAATTTAGATTTTTTTTTGATGCGTCAAGCGCGGTGCCAAACAGCGAAAAAAAGAAAACGCTGCTAATCCAAAACCGCCAGAACATTATGTCACCCCTTCGTTTTGTTGTGGAGGCAGGCTGCAGCAGGATGTGTTTGTTGTTTGAAGCATTGGCGCAGAGGGAGGAAGAGGACAGAGGAAGAATTTGTCGAATTAGTATTTTCCGATAAAATCAGCAGCGTGTGTTGGGAGTTGGCTGACGTGTTATCAACATCTCCCGCGACAACTTCATTTCATACTTACTGATAAGAGTTTGAGTTTCAAAGATGATTTAATGATGAATGGAGGGTGGGGGGGGTGGAGATTGCTTATGTGCAGAGGAATTAACAGTACTCGCTTCCCCAGTAACGACACGTGTCACATGCATGTTGTTCTTTGCTGCTCCTGGTTATCACACAGGGAAATGTAATTGAGATGATGACCGGGCGAAGACATCTTGTAACAACATGTTACTTTTGCCTCATCGTGTCCATGTGGAGGGACGTCAATCTTTTGTCATTTTGTCACACAAAATACTTCTGAAACTGAAAGGATGCCTGAGTATGTTCTCGTACTTTAGTTTCTAACATTCTTTTAGCTTTTATTGTAGCTGGAGGATTGATGTAAGGCTTTTCCTTCTTATAATCATATCATATGACATCGGCATTTAGTGGAAAATCAACATTTGCGGTCATTCTGTCCAACCTTGCATTGCAGTCATATCTCTTATTCCTCTTTATAAAAGCTTCTCCAAGAACCAAATTCCTTCTGGGTCAATATGACTTGAGGCCGGCTGTAATTTGTAGGTTGTGGTTACTAACTGCTCTGGCGCTGTGAGATTTTTCAAATGAAATCTGTTTGCCGTCTGAGGTAAGGCTTTTTAACAGGAGGAAAAAAGATATTACACGTTTTATCGATCCATTCGGTGAGAGTCTGTGTTTGGGTTTCCAGTTTTTATTTCAAGGAAAAATATTTAAGAACTCTACCACAAATATCCTCAGTTAAAACTATCTTCATTTATAAAAACAATGGGTTACATAGCTTACTACGTTATATCTGAAAGAAGTTGCTCGTAGGAGTTGTCTGCAAAGGCTTATATCTTTCTGCTCGCTCTTTTTTACGGCCTGCACTGAAATGTTTTGGCTCAGTCTCGCCGCTCTCATCAACCACGTTTCCAGCTGCACCAGGCAGCAGTTTCCAGAACAAAAGCATGCACTCTACTGCTCTGCTGCTAAAGAGCCACTTATTTTCTTAAAGAATTGTCGAGACCTAGAGAAAGAATGAATGTTGGATGTACATTTGTATGGTTGGTTAAAACACAGCTCCAAACATACCCAATGCTGCTTCATGTCTGCTTGATGTACGCCGTCCTTTGGAGGACAAGGTCAATGCAGCCGAACGATGGAGCCGGCCTTTGTGGACCTCGAGACCGAACCGAGATGTGAAGGTCTGGTCTGTGGAAGATTTAATCTCTGTGCTCTTACGTCACATCCTTATCTACTTTTGGGCGGCTACACTCACTGCAGCTCAGCCACTCACACTACTAGCTCATTCGCTTTGTCTCCGATGCGCTATGAATCCTGGGTATTGTCAGGGCTACATCCCTGCTCGTGAACAGAAGCGCAAATTTATCGGCCGAATTCAAAGGAGCCTTCGCTGCTGTGATGCTCTTCAAATGCAGCCTCCGAAAGGATGCGACCCCTGAATTGAGAAAAAGCTTATACGTCAATGTTTGGTTTACAAATTGTTATGCTGCCCTCAAGTGGCAGGAAATCAATGAATGCAGTTTTAAGTAATGTGCGTGGAGAGTGGAACTGGATTTTTCTTTTGATTATTGTGGCTGGAGTTTGCCCCACAGAGAAAATAAAAGCAAGTCGGTGCATTATTAAAGATATTCATGACACGAACCAACCCAGTGTTTCACTACAACAATATTCTATTAAAGAGAGAAGACCGTGTTCGCAAATTCATCTTCCACTCGCTCAGAGAAAAGAAGTAATACAACATTTGCATTTTCTTTTTCTTCCATATGTTCAAAGCACACTTTCAAGCCTGAGCTCTGAAAAGGCGCTCAGCTGTTGAAACGTCGGCTACAATTCAGAGCAGCGGTGTCCTGTGCTGTTGAACTCAGATAATTCAGTCATTGCATTCTGCTCTCTCTCATCCTTTGCCTCTCTCCGTCCCTCTCTCTCTCTCTCCCTCTCACCCTTGCCATCTCTCCCTTTCTTCCACCGGGGCCTCAGAGGGTTCTGCAATTACGTTTGGGGCGCTCGGCAAAAAGGGGATCCAGTGAAATAAATCGCTCCATAACAGCTGCGGTGAAATGGCGCTAATTGCCGATTGATTTGAAGCAGAGGCAGCAGATATCTGCAATGCAGAGCCGCATCTGCCATCTCTCCTCATCATTCCCCTCGCTGATTACCTATTGTTCAGGCTGTTTACTTTGTAGTGATGAGTGGTAAATGGCAGGTTAAGGAAGCTAAGGGGGCCAGACACCAAATTGGGTCCCCATCAAAAAGACGGAGTGTTAAAATTAGACATAATTAACACACCCTTTAGGCAGATTCTCCAAAGCTCATGGAAGTGGCAGAGATGCAAATTAGCTATAAAGATACACACTTTATATACAAAAACAGTGATTAAGCTGCCAGCGCTGCACAGAGGCTACAGCCTGTCCTGATTGAGAGCAAATCAATCACTGAACAACTTATTGCACTTTTTAGGAGTCTTTTTTTTTTCTTTTTTGATGCATCAAGCACGGTGCCAAACAGCGAAAAAGGAAAACACTGCAAAGTTGAAAGCTTTGCCAGTGTAATCAGAACGAGAAGCATCACTTCCTTAAATGACATTTTTATTCTCTCTTTAAAAGTATTGCACTCCAGCGAATGTGTTTAAAAACATGGCCGCAGTGACACAACAGGGAAGCGACTACAAACCCAAGGCTCGACTTGATATGACAGGTGGCAGATTCATCCAGTTTTTTTATCTGAAACAAACAGCGTTTGACATCGACGCGAGCCGCCCCCTGATTAATGGTATAAGCTGCTCACGTGACACTTCAGGCTCGGCGGGTGTCACTCTGCATGCGGTGCAGCTGTTTGCTCGTCGACTCAACAAATATTGCCGTCAAATAATTGATTCAAGCGCATTTTCAGCAAGTGCATTTTGACAACATGGATGTCACATTCCCCCTGCAGCGCTATAATGAAGCGTCCCAGCCACAGACTAAATTGTAGACGTTGGAATCAGCTCGTTTTTGAAAGTCTCCTGAAACCTGACTTGCATTTTTTGACTTTACCCAAACTGTTAGGTTTGTAAGCTCTCACAGTTATGAAATCATAAACCTGCAACAGCTTTCACGAAGACAGAGGAATGCTTAAAACATGAAGTGCATTATAAGAGTCATTTCCTTATTGTTTCACGCAGCTGCAGACTTCTTGACCAATATTTTCTTTCTAGAACGAATCTAAAGAATGGTTCCTCATGAACTGTTGTGCATAGTACTGCAGTTATAAGGGCACTTTGTACTATATAACTCAAAGAAGTTAAATAAAAAACATGTTACTTATAGGTACTCATGGATTAGGCTCTACTGTAGCAGCATTGCAAGAATATGCATCATTTTTCAGTTTGTGTAAATCAACTTAATGTTGGAAACACAGTTTCAAGAAAATAAAAGCCCAGTTTAGTCATGCTTTCAACATGTCACCACTCATATTTCATGAGGCATGCATTTACGATGAGCGTGCACATTTTCGAGTCTGCACAGTTTCCCGTCTCATGTTAAATTGAGTGTGGAGAAAAAGAAAAACACACAAAACTAGTGTAATGTGGGTTTAGCCTCAGAAATAATGTGAGGGAAAATATACACATTTCCCTTTAGATCATTGACAGCATGCGCATTCTCAAATTGATTTATTTTAAACATATGAACCATGAAACGGCGAAGGAGCACGATCAGTAACTACTGATGCTCCACACAATGTTTTTCTGCTTGACGTTAAATAGATTAGATCTTACAGTGGGGTGAGACACTACCGGTAATAGATTCAGTTCATCTGCAGCTGATTGGCAAATGCCATCAGTCTCAGAGTGTTGATTATACATTACCATTTTTATATTGAACTTCCATCAAGAAAATGTGTTTTATTAAGTGAGCTCATAACCCAGTGTGTTGTGGATCTCGGCCCCCTGCTGAACACATTGTCTTTTCACAGCAGGTGGACTTCCATTTGCTCCAAACTCGTGGAATTGACATCATTATACCTCGATTTTGTGATTCATGTTCGTTTGGAAGCGGTGAGATATCCCATTTCTAGAGAATTGGGTACAGTCTCCCCCAAAAGGTTTTTAGTAATGTTTTTATGATTCACATTCTCGTCAGAGTCTGAAGTTTGATGTTGCCTCTGCGAGGACTTAGGGAAAGGGAGGATTTCAAGTGATGTCTGCTTTGAATTAAAAAACAAAACAAGTTTATCCCTTAAGTAAATGCAAAGCAACAAAAAAAACTGCATCGGCGCTCGTCACCTTGACAGACTGTAGGTACACAGCCCACACCAGCTTCAAAAATAACATGGCTGAGGTCGACAATTAGCTGAAATTATGATTATTATAACCAGGGGTTTTCCAGTTTCTCCTGGTGAGGGGTTTCATGTTGTGGGCAGGAAAGATTAACTTTTAAACCAAAGTGACTGCCACAATTTCCAAAGATTATAGAATATACTCAAACTACTGTTTTGCATTTTACAGTCATGATTATTATGATTGCTAATTACATTTTATCACCAGTATCACCATTCTTTGTAATTCCAAGGACATTATTTTGTGAATTGAAAAATATTTAAATGGCATGTGCACATAATATATTTAAATAAGCAAAACAGTAAAAATGGAATTTATAGGAACAATTCAACGATGAGTTGAAGTCCAATTAAGTAGGTGTGAAATGGCGCGTTTTAAATTTATGACAGCAAATCTTTTTTATTCTACGACTTTCTGAAGGTTACTATAGTATAATAGTACTATAATATAACTCCTCATCATTGTTTACAGTTTTGTTTTGGAGCTGTAGAGGTGCTTTTAAGGTGGATAGAATGGAGCTATAGTTCGGTTCCAGTCTTTTTGCAAAGCTAAGTGGCGTCTACCCCAAACTTCATGTTTAACCGACAGATATTGACTTTCTAGTTTCTACTTTCAGCAAGAAAACAAAAACAAGAAAGCCTATATTCTTAAATGAAGTTCAAATAATTGAATTAATACCACATTGGGCTATTGACTGTTTGCTGTGGCACCTCCTGCTAAAGCTACAAATATTTAACACTAGACATTTGACAAAAAGATATCTAAACAACTATTAGCGCTTTATAACATGGTCACTAGTCACACTTGATTGGCAACTTCCTTCTTTTCAACACTGCACCCTCAACAATATCTTCAGTGTTCGATAACCCTGAGTAGCAGCGTCTTTGTTTCAATGTGCCACCCTGGCGCACAATGATTCATTTCATCCTTGTTGCCAAAGCAGATCCGGATCCAAGTTTGATCCACACTGCTTCTCCCATTACGTAAGTGTGTCCCCACCACTGGCCAAGTCCGAGGACATTGTGGTCAGCCGGTAATAGCTCCTCATATAACCAAAGTGCTATGATGTCAACATAATGACATTGTTTGTACAGTAACCACCATTTGGAAAGCTGTACTGTTAGGTCACTCCTTCCTTTTTATGGGGTTTTCTATGTGAGAAATTGAATGATGGCACGCTATTTCCTTTATTCTGCCAAATGTGTCCTGCTGCTGTGGATTCACTAGTTTTACCCACACACCCTCAACCTGTCATCACTAATGACCTCATGGTGAATTTGCTCCAAGGTTCATCTCTCACAAATCGGCTAATTTTAGACCACCCACAAAGCGTACACACAGGCACCCACAAAACCTCAAAATGTTCACAAGACGTGATGTAATGCAACTGCAGAACCGAACACAAGAAATGTGGGAATTTATTCTCACAATAGGCCCAAGGCCTAAGTCTCACCCTTTACAATCTCCAGTCTGACACTCTTATGGCTCATGAGAGGCAGAGCCACTGAAGTGGCGCACTGCTTATGAGAAAAAGACAAACGTCCTGTGGAGAGCATTGAGACTGGAGCTCCTGTTTTCATTACTTTGGTTTATCGGCTCAATAGTCACCTCCATTCTCCCAGTGCTAAATGTCCCCTTGATTTGCTCTTCTTGTGCCTGCACCTGAAACAATTCATTAAAAATGAATGAGAAGGAAGCAAAACACTGAGGGGCTGGGAGATGAGAGGGAGCAGTCGGCAGAAAAGAGACTAACAACTGCAGTATGGATATAAGTAAAGATTATATGACTAAGCTAATGAAAGTAATCTTTAAGTACATACATCTAAATCTATCATTTTGTGATATACATTCGCTTACTTATCATTATTCCATGTATCGCCACTTCCTCCCACTTTTCAGAAATGAAGCCAAAATATCCCAGATGCGATAACCATCATCTTCTGCAAGTGAATGGGGGTGTTGATGACGCTTCTAACACTACTGACGATTATCCCCTGGTTAAAAAGCAGTATCATACACTAAGAAGAGTGATTTGAGTCGACCCCAGCTTCCGTGGGTGAAGTCACGTGATCTCTGCAGCGAGATTAGGTCTGCTGCACCAGGCTGCTCCACCTCTCGCCTGAATAATGCAGAGGATTTGTTGTGAACACATCTGTGAAGAGAAGCTCTGTTTGTGTCTGCGGGTTAATTCTGGACTCTATTCTCCTAACTTTATCCTCGGGTCATGTCTGAAAAGTCTTTGCTGGAAGTCCAACTTTAGTTTTAACATTTAACACCTTACTTTTATATCGGTCTGAATGCATTTGAATGGATTTGTACAGTAGTTATACCACGAGCAGTGTCGATCTGTGGATTCAGGAGAGCATACATGCATGTCTGAGTTTCCTTGTGGAACCAAAATGCATCTCACATGAAGTGCTCCTGCTAATTTAGAGTTTTTTCAATCTCGCAGCTGTTTCTTTCACTCAATGACTAATTTTCCCTGAAAAGTGAACGAACCCAAAGCAAAGTTTCACAGACTTGAGTGACATCATTTCTCCAGTTTGTTCACAACTTCCTATTTGGTCAAAAGAACCTATACTTAATAGTTCCATAATGAATATTTGATTCTTATGTACCGTTAAAACATCACTGTGGGTGTTTTGAGAATTAACTGTTACATACCGTGTAAGTGCTATTCCACACTGCTGGCGTATTAAAGTTTACGAGCGTTATTCCAGAAAGCATGATTCATGGAAAAAATCATACAATTATAAGTGTTTCTTACTTTGAAGTTGGCTTGTTGTGCTCCTGAACTTGATGTAGCAGAAAGGGTTTAGTTTTGAGACTCTTGTTGATTTTGAGTAATGCTTTCCTCTCGATGCCCTTTGAGTCGGTTCCCATGAAGTAACCTTGAAAATACCACCGAAGCAATCATTGCACGACCACGAGAGCGAAGACATGAAGCCTTTTCACTGCGGTTTAACTTTAAATACGCAGCTAAAGAAACTCAGTGGTCATTTTAGTGTCAATAAGTCAGCCAGAGCCAAACAAGATCTACAGGAATGAGCCTGAATTGTCGTTTTTATCAACAACGCATTTCCAGCTCTATTAGATCTATTTTCGTTTTGTTTATCTTTCCCCATTTGCATCATTATGAGCAGGGGAAAAAAAATCTATAGTAGAGGTTGAATAGCTCCATAATGAGCAGGAGGAATCAATCATCCCTTCAAAGTAGGCCCGCTGCAGCAATGAGAGTATAAATCCACGCTCATAATTTCCACACTTTTAGGTCCCCACATCCTTCTTAACGTCTCTGGAGTTTACAGCAGCCTTATGTGTGATACTCCACCGTGGATGGCCTGGTTGATTTAGGACTGCTTATTCCCTTCCGATTGGTAGGTAATGGTAGAGATATCCAACTTAGCCTTCCCCGTGTGTGCTATAAAAACGCTGTAATTGCTGTGTTAATTTTGGGCCAAACACAAAGGGATGTGCCGCCAATCCGTCCAGCTATCAATCTACCTATCATCTCAACATTCGGTGTTTGGCGTGTGTGGACCATGATTACATATGCCACATAATTGGGCGTAATTAAAAGGAAGCATAAGTGCTGTAATTAATGTCAGTTGTCAGGCTCTAAAAGGCAGGCAGAGGAGAATATTTCCCCGTGGCTTGAGAAAGAAGACCTTTGGAATCAGGAGGAATCTGATTGATGCAACCTGACGCTGCTGCACACTAATGATGCACTGAAAAGCATTTTTCACATCAGCTTTAGATAGGCAGCCATGATGAATTATTTACTGTTGTGTGTTGATTGTAGGTGAAACTGGCAGAATAACTGTCTTTTGCCCAAATCATAGCTTTGCGACTGTAATTAAGCACTCACAGCTCTGGGTTTCTCCACATGATGAGGCAGTGTGCACAGTGCTGTAGTAAGAACAATACTTGATTCAGGATATAGCAGAAAGAAATGGGGGATGGTGTCTTAGCTGTTAGATTAACCAAAAGACCAAAAAATTGGGGAATGGATAAAACAAATGTATTTGTTCTGTTATAAGCAGCAAATTTTAGCATGTAGCTAACCATCTTACTGTCTTAGAATGAGCATATGAGTATTTCATTTTGCAAAACGTACATATTTCAAATTCTCACCATGTGTGAGCTGGTCTTGGATCATACTTTACTCTTCCGGTTTGAGTTTAATTTGGAGAGTTTAATTTCCTTGCAGGTTCGGCCAAATGGGGTATCTGATATAATCGTAGATTTTGTCTTCGTCTGTTTGTTTATTTGTCTGTTAGTTAGCATGATCACACAAAAACAACTGGAGAGATTACCACAAAACTTGGTGGGGAGTTGTGGTATGGGTCAGGGAAGAACTCATCAAGTTTTGGTGCAGATCCTGAACAGGGGACAGATCCAGGATACAGAAAAATGTTGTACTGGTCGAGTGGAATCATGGCCATGACCTGCAGGAAATTTGAATTGGAAAGAAACGACAAGAATAAGTAGGGAACAACCAGCAGGGAATCTTTTTAATGTGGAACATGCTTCAAAACTCAGTTTGACCCTTGTCATATGAGGTGTGAAACTGCATCGATGAAGATCAGAAGGCCCTAGGTTTTCTTGCAGCTATGAATGAGATAATATTATTAATGTGGGCTTTCCAGCAAGAAGTTCTGGTGATTTAACATCGGCAATAATATTTTGATAATTCAGGCCAAACAAGATTAAACCACAAAGTTGAATAACATGACTTTAGTTTTGACCTCGCCACTGACACGTGGTGGTGTAATCTATTCAGATGGAGAGGAAGGGAAAAAGAGCAGAACCCTCCAGTGCGGACGGACATACATCTATGAAAGAGCCCAGTTTTATGGCTACATGTATGAAATGTATAGCTTCTCACATGCAGCACAGCGACTGCTCCCTGAGGAACTAAAGCTGTTCCAGAAGAATATTTGGAACACACATCAGAATGATACTTTGAGTGACCTCTCCCACACTTGAGTTTATTTCCCCAAGCCACCTGCCTCCTCCAGTGTGGGAATACAATGCAGGATAATGCTTTCCACTGTCCCACGAATCAACCACAGTAGTAAATCACTAGATGACCTAATGCTAGATGAGAAGAGGCAACATCCCTTTTTTTTTCACGATACCACATGGGATCTATTTCCTCTCAACATTAATAATACTCCGGAGCATTAAGGCATGCAGCAAAAGTAGATGTATTCTTCCCGAGGCTGATTCAACTTGTAAGCATTTCCTCTCCCGAGCCCGTCCCCCCCCCCATCCCCAGTCCTGAGGCAAAGCATGATTACCCGATTTTAATGAGATTTTTAATGTGATTTTTTTTCTCTATCCCTGCAAGACAATACAGCTCTCTCTTATGTTCATACAGTGGTTAATGTTTGCAGTCCGACCATATGTAAAGACAACACATGTCGATGTTCTTGCTTCCGCGCTTCTTGCATTTTGATTGTGCAGGCCACAGAGCTGCTTCTTAACTTTCTGCTACAGCACTTCATAGTCAAACACACGTGCAGATTGAGCAGTTTTCACACCATGCAGACAGGCTGTCAGTTTCTCCCAAAAATCTGGTTCGAATGATTTAGACATGACACGCAATTAGTTCTAAACATACTAGCATTCTCCATTTTCGTCGCAAAACGAAGCAGCATTACTGGCTTTCTCTACGAATGGGTAAAGAGTGCTGGATCATATAAATTCAGACAGCCTAGACAATATATTTTGAAATACTTTCTCCATCCACATTCAAATGAATGTTCAAATTTCAAACAAAAACTGAGAGCTGTAATACAGTAAAGCCCAATTCGAGGCAACGCAGACCGCAAGAGCTGTAATTGGTCCGCTTGGTCCGACAGACTCACCGCCATTTTTATTCTCCGTGCACCTCTCTATTTGTCTCTCTGCTGTTTATCTTGATTCTGGTGATTTCCTGCAGCCCAGCACTCCTCACTCCACACAAATTGAAACTTCACAAACTACTAATTTTGATGTGTGAATCAACCTGATTATGTCAGAAATGAGACGTTATCTTCACTCACTCAGCCTCAGATTGCAAAGGAAGAATGCCAACACAACACAAAGGTAACCATGTCCTCATGTTTCACCCTCAGTAGTCTGCTCTGTGGTCTCTGCCTGTAAACGATTCTCTCTAGTGCAGCTAAAGTGGAGAAGCCTGTTTGTATTAGAAATAATAAAATGTACACACTGAGGGATAAACGTCTCTTAGGTTTATCGATTACACCAAATCCCTCAGATATATGGCACCTAATCAAGTTGAAAATGGAGAACCGCCCAACAAATCCTCTTTGTTGTAGTCGTGCAAAGTACTGAAATCTTGTCTGGTCTCTTAGGCCAATGAATTTGTAGGAGTGGGATGTGGACCAAAGTAGAATGAATTAAAGTTTGGGGTCTTTCTGAATAAATAGGTGCATCCAAGATTTTTTATTTTTATTTTTCACAATATTTTGGTTCATTATGAAACTGTGGCCTCGGGGGCCTTGGCGGAGGTATGTGCTCTCAGAGTGCTCTTCTATTTGAGTGTAATATCGAGGTTAGCAGGCTGGGATTGAGAGCATCTTTAACTTTAACAGTGCAGAACAGCTTGTTCTCTGATTAGGGCGATGACAGTGTCGTCATATAGATAGATGGTTATAATGAGAGTGAATTTGTTCACCATTCTGGAAATCAGGGCCTCTGTAATCCGCAGGCTGCCACGTCTGTTAGGACAGTGGTCTTTGAACCAGACCACCATGTTTCTGTACTGCTCAGCCCTGAGCAGTGGTGTCTGTTGGGCTGCCAAGAATTTGTTTGCTTTGCTCCTTCCAGGGCCGCTCTTGCCCCCACTTTCGCTCCCCTCTTTTCTTCCCCCAGCCCTCATTCCTCGATGGTGGGGTCACGGTGTTCTTAAGCATGTCATCCCAAATAACCGTGAGAGATGACAGACCCTTGGCTTCCTGCGCACATGCTTTCTTTATATTTGGACAATATCTTGACATCATAGGGCAAACTGCCTGGTTTCCGCTATGAAATTATTCTCCCTTTCAGTTTACCTTTTACTAGTTCCCACTGCGTAGGCGGCAGCTGTTCTCTGCCCTTTTTTTTTTTTGTTGAATGAAACCCAGGACTTCCTGTATTTCTTTTCAGACTGATGGTGACCATATGCTTGGACAACAACCAGTGCAATAAAAGTCAGGGGATTTGAATTTATTCTCTTGAGATACTTCATCAATCAACTCTAAAGTGGTTGCTTAGAGCAGGTGCTAAAATTACACCACAATAGACTACGTCATGCAGTTTTCAGGAGCCTGGTGAACCTGAATAAACAAACACGATTCAGTATGGTCTCATTCATGGGAAATTTGATGTTTATGACAAAAGAGTAAGCTCAGAATATAATATTAACAATTCAAGATGACTTTAGTTTTATGTTTACTAACATACATTCATCTGAATTGAGGAGTGGGGTTGAAAGAAGAGATTAGCCAAAAAAACACCGTTAACACTGGATCAATTCTTCTCAAATACACCTGTGATGACTGTAATTAGGTATTCTAAAAATAAGCAAGTAAAAATAAGTTGCCAGATTGACTCTAAGCTAAAAATAACATTAATTTAAGCCACATTTAGTTTAGTCTTACCTGGGGACTTCATGTGATGCAGTAATTTGGCTTTTACGTCTGTGTTTGTACGATGGTTGCAGCATCTTAAGCTTATTGATGATCAAAATGTAACATGATATGAAATACAGTAATTTCCAAGAAGTTATAAGGAGCTCTTTCTGGTAACTATGCTTTTTTTGGCCCGTTCTTTGAGGTGTAATGTTCCTGAAACCTAAACCAAAGCTGTGATACGAAGGACTGTCATTATAGAACAGGGGTCATGTCTTCTATTGCTTTTTTTCAAGGGGACTTAAGCAAAACAAATTGCTGCCAAGAAAGAGAAAAGAGAAGATAATGCAGTTGGGAGAAAAAAATGGGATGAGTGAGGAGATGTCGGAGAAAGATTTGAGCAGCAGAAGCAGTGACAAGGCTGCCCATTAGGTCTGCCGGTGCAATGGAAGGCAGCGTGCCTGCTCGCGTGCACGCCAGCGCCCGTATGATCATGACACTTGTAGCGAGCCGGCTCTTTGTTACAGTTTTCTGTGACTTTGCTCAACACGCTGCAAGAGCTGATGACAAAGTAATAGTTACATTTCCCTTAGTAGACATTTTTTTAAACGATACAATTTGAAGGAATGTGACTGAATTATAATATTTTTTTTAATGTTTCAAAAGTTTTCAGAAAGTCAGAGAGGAAGGACGGATGGTGAAGACACCTGAGTGTAGATTTGACATGTCACATAGAGGATGGGTTTCCTTCTCTGGGGCTATAGGAGACACTGGAGCAAATGAACGAAGAAATATCCATTTATTTCCCTCAGAAAATCTCCCTCTCGCTGTTTCTCTTCCAATAACCTCCACTCTTTGCTCAAATAGAAGACAGCCCCGCGTTTGTGCCGCAAGCTGTTTATTGCATGATTATTGAATCTTAGAAAGCTACATACAAAAAGCAGGTTTAGGTGCATGTGGTTTTTTTCAGCACTATCCCATAGTGACGGTGAGGCGAGGCGAGTTTCTTCGCCACAGAGGATTTCCGGGAGCTGTCATTGTCGCTCTGAGACAGCTCTGGATTTATCAGCAGGCTGTCAGTGGAATTAATACAGATAAGGTAAAAATATGACAAAAGTTTGAAAGTCTGTAGTCGAAAGGGAGCCCTCTCTCTCTCCCTGCTTCGTTATATTGAAGAATAAGGCCGAAATGGGGAAAATATATCTCTAATGGGCTGCATTTGGAGGCTTAGAGAGTTTGGACGACACCCAAAGCCAATTATATCTGAGCTCAGTCCAAACTTAATCGGCACCCTGAGGTCTTTTGGCTTTTTTTACACTTAATATTATAACACAGTAGTAAAAATGTTTGTCCTAACACGTTACCCGTTCCCTTCCTTTCCTCGTGATGGAAGGGGGCCACTCGATGTCGGACTATTTTGTCTTTGTTTCTGTCATGTTAACAACTCCAGGCTCTTCAGGGTTTAATGGCCGCAATAAAACGACTGTCAAGTTAAGGGGCGAAAGCGTTTCTGTTCGCACACTGAGACCAGTGTCTCGTTCCTAAAGATTATTACTCTGAACTGCAATTCAAATGTTTGCCGTCGCACTTTGAAACATTTATTTCTTACTACTTACTACTAAAATATTTGATGTATTTAGATTTTATTTTAATTGGGGGTCGTCCAATTGCTGCCTGATTGCCGCTCAGATGATTAGCTCAATATCTGAACACAGCTTACAGCGAAGAGAGCAGACTGTCAGTATTTTGTCCTGAGGGGAGTTTCGGTGTTTTGCTAAGCACATAATCCAAACATCCATTTTAAATTCTTTGGTTGTTCTAGATAAATGAGATTGTTGTCTATAACCTCGAGCTTGTTTCCTACTGTATTTACATTAGAGCATATGAAAAGACAAAATCCCTTCCTCTCAACCAATCTGTAGGGCTTTTTAATTTAACTCCTGTGTTAAATTGTGAATTTCTATTTAAACCCTTCCCATTAAGATATCTAAAACATGGTGCGACTTTATCTTCTTCTCATTGAAGCTACTCTTCCATAAATATAGAGCCAGACATGTTGTGTACTTTTTAAGGGCAGCTACAGGATGTATTCTGTAGAGGAGCAGCTTATTTATTTTAAATGAAATAGTCGCCCTGACTCCAGATGTGACAGATGTCATTGGGTATTCACCAAAACGTTTTTACAGCCCGGCATTACAAATTCTGACTGTTCCTGCAGCTACTGCTGCGCCTCTTTGCATACTCCTGGAAACATTTAACCGCCTCATCTGCTCTGGGAGTAACATAATCCAACATTTGGCTGCAATTGCTACTGTAATCTTCACAGTGTTGCGCTAAGAAGACATGACATCACTTTCAAGTTCACATTGTTGGCAATAATTCAGCTCCTGCGAGGCCATCTGATGTTGACATAAAGGCACGCTCTCCTTTTTTGGCACAAACATATATAACTTAACTGTACATCTACTTATAAATACTTTTAAGGCAGGATAATGTATTTCTTAAGCAAAGCAACGGACACATTTTTCTCAAAGAAAGCATTACTAAATCCATATTATATATCTTTCAGCCCTCAGATGACGTGTTCCGAGGAGGAATTGCCAAAAAAAATCTATAAAATCAAATCCTATTAAAGTGCAATAAACAAGAAGACAGTAATCCATCCCACGCGTGCCTCTGCCAACTCTTAGCCGGGCTCTCTTCGTAAGACACTGGCTACACTTGCACTGAGTATTTACTGAGTAGTTACTCGCCCACGCTTCCTCATCAGTGTAAATTGACTGTAATGTAGGTGTGAACCTGATGCAAAGTGGGCTTGATGCTCTCAGACAGGCAGAGTGCTTGATTTTAAATACGTCATTATCAGGGTATAAACTTTTCATATGATGTCTGAAATTTGAGCATTTTTGAGTGTATTTTTAAAATAACAAAGAAAGTTTCTCATTTTAAGCAAGAAAAGAAAAACAAGATTAGCTATAATAGATTGAAATAATTTATGAGTATCCATCTAGCAGCCCGTGCCTGTGTTCATCATACTCTGTAACGTAGGGAGATGCTAATAAGCAGCTTTAGTTGGATTTTCTCTAACAGGAGGATGAGCTGGCGTGAGGTGCACAAAGACCCACAGAGGTCTTTACCTTGACAGCCGCCCTTCTCTGTGAAATCACTGTCGGTGCTGCGTGACTACGGCAGCGTTTAAGTCTGACCTCATCGCCAGGATCGAATGACTCAGCGCTATTTAACTGCAAGGTGATCCTCCAGTGGGATAACCCCATGGTGGACATGAGGAACGCCACCAATCCCATCTCATGTGCATTAGGTTAATTGACTTCATGAAGAGAAACCCATCGTTTACTGAGTGAGATCCTACCCACAATTCAGTTAAAGGTTCTTCTGAGAATTTGCTTTGCAGTGACAAAAAACTTCTGCAAAATGTGTTTGTCATTTCCACCTGATTCTGAATGATGAATAAGCTCTAGATCATTTATCTAATGTTATTGGTGGCAAAGTTAATGCACTACTCACGATGATGCTATTCTCTGACTTCATGTTGACATCATGATGACATCATTCCTTCCATGTCATCAGGTTACCGTCAATATAAATGTTACCTGGTGTTTGCCATTCGTTATCCCGACTGTGGCAGCCCGCCATGTTCTAATTTGTCCTGCCACAGTTTCATAATAAACCAAAGGTTTTTTTTTTTTTCCATTTCTCATAGTAATTTAAGAGATCTGTATTTTCCACATGCTTGTGCTATGGTCCGTAGTGTTTGTACCGTCCACGCAGACAGTCAGACCTCATAGTTTCAGCTGCGACATCGATGCAGTTCTTTGTCTTATGGGAAAACTTTCTGTCTTCAGTGTGTGCACCCGTCACTCAGAATCTGGGGCGCGTGATATTTTTCAGTTCTTTATGGTGTCATGACCTCACTTCACATAGCATCATATGATTTCTTTGACTGTCTGTAGTCAAGTTATTTGCAGAGATTAGTGTTTTAGGCTGTATTTTTGTTGACCTTGACCTTTGACCTTCTCACGTTAAATGAAAAATCCTTTCATGCATTGTTAAGTTGGCAAAAACAATCCCCGAAATTATACACGGTAATGATAATATGAGCTGCATTGCTACATTTTGCTGTGATACATGTTTCTTCTTATATATGTTTTATAGTCTGGCCACAAGCTCGTATAAGAAATATTGCATATTCCAGAGCCAGTCTGCAGGTGTCAGATAATTGCATCTGTCATCTTGTCGTACACTGCTTCACTCACCATCTTTTCTTGTCACTTAAATTGCTGTTATTGGTGATGGCGTTCACTCACCTTATTGAACGTACAGGCACGCCGCTACAACTCCATTAAGACGGTCCACTGAGATGTGACAATTGACAACTATTCAGCCCCAAACTCTCACTGCAGCAAATTGACATGTTGTTAGTGCCCAGCTGGCAATGAGGGTAAAACGGTTCATATTAATTTGTCACTGCTAAGTGCACACATGCAAAATGAACCATTAGTGTTGTCCACTTTGGTTTCTTTTTGGACTGAAGCTGTTTCGTTGGCTTGTGGCGGCTTTTTCTTGAATTTGCCAGCCCTCTGTGTATAAATAGTTCCCCGGACACGCTGTGAACACGGTGAGTGAAACCTGTCTGAAGGAGTTGTTTTTGTTCCATGCCCTGACGAGGGAATAATAGCTTTTATGTGTATTCTTAAAATGGGGAAATGTTCTCCGGCATCAGTGTTGCTCGAGCGCCGCTTGTACCATTTCCTTTCCCTCTCTTAGGTTCTCTAACGTTAATTCACGGTTACCACTGTCACAGTGACACATTTCAATTACAGTGACAACTGCACTGATGGAAACAGGAAGAGGGAGAGAGCCAGAAATATGGCAGCTGTCCAATTCCACCCACACTGATGTAATGTTGAGTATAGAAAAGACTAACGTTCATTAGTTGGTTCAGATGTTTGCACATAATTTCAATTCATCAAGACTACTGCTGTTTTTTAATTGTGAATTCTTAATGTGATGGCCCAATGCAAAGTGATAATGTAGCCAACAGCCTCCACCTTGCTGGCTCAGCATAATAAATATATAGGATGGTAGGTTTTACAATTAGCATTACGATGGGGTCGTCGGGGCACACACACACACACACACACACACACACACACACACACACACACACACACACTCACATGCACACACAATCAAACAAGGCCTGCAATGATAGCCAAATTCCTCATCACCACTGAGATGAGTGAAGCTTCTGCTTTACCCAGACATTAACCCGCGTGCATCTACAATTTTCTCAGGCTGACACTTCAATTAGGCTAATCCCGCCTGCATACAAAATGCTACACTCCCCTCCTCTATGAAGCAACGTTGCTGGAGACGTGCCATGTTCCTTGTGCTTCTCAGCTCGCTCCGCATCACAAGCGGAGGAGCTTTCTTGGCTGATGGAGGAGAGAGTCCAGAACGATCGGTTCCACTCGCAGGCAGAAACACAGAAGAGAAATGCAGGGAGGCAGAGAGATAAAGTGAGAGAGGGGGAGGGAGGAAGAGAAAATGGTGGGCGCTCAAAAGATGCAAAAAAAAAAAAAAAAAAAAGAGACAGACGAAGTAGCCCTGCTGTGTGTTTCCTGTATGCGTATATTCCACAGGCGCATAGAAGACATGGGCGAAGCTGCTGATGTAATAAACAACACAGTGGTGTTCGTGCAGAGGTGTCCACTGTCTTTGTCGGGGGTCTTAATTGCTTTAGTTGCGGTGAGACACTTGAGAAATGACTGATACAGACAGAAATGCAAACTTTAAAATTTGATCAACCACGCTGCCTGAAAGTGAAGTTATTGATTCTGGAGTTAAACTTGATTAAAATAGAAATAAAAAATGTGAAAATTGTTGTTTTGAAAGATACAAAACACACGTTATTCTCCATTATTGATCAAAAATACATTTATTTTGATTGATGGGAAAAATACAGTGATTGCTTGAAAGACACTGGATTTTTGTCCCAAACACAGCAGTTCTTGAACTTATTTTCAGACTTAAGTTATCTTCAGCTTAAGTGAGTATTTCTTTCCTCATATGACTCTAACTCAACTTGGCATCAGAATTTTTCTGTGACTTCCTGTGTCTCTGATTTGACCGATATGCAACATACAGTATTTACAACATGAACGCCAGTGGCTACAGGCCGTGATGTTATGAATGCTAACAAGCGATGGCCTGAGAAAATGTCAGGGACGGATCCGCAGCAGTCGAAGGAGGATCCTCAAAAAACGTCCGTCCCATTTAGGCTTGATTTCTGTCTCGTCTAGGTATGTTTTAAGACAGCGGGAAAATGAGGGACGGTTTTCAGGAGGGGATAAATTGGCCAGCAGTGCTGTGCCATCGTCTTGAATGTTTGTGGCAAAAATAGAATTTAGGTCAAGTTGCAGAGTTCAGGAGAAGTCACTTTATTCCACATTTTCCTAATACAGAGCACAGCATCTGTATAGAGGCATGATTTGTGTGATGCTCAACATGACACAGTAATCACAACCTTAGACGGCTTCTCAAATGTTCAAAACAATGGATGCGGGGGAGGCTGTTTTTGTTTTCTATCACATGTCAGTGCATACTCAAGTGACCGAAGCTGTCAGCGCTACACAGACACTCCACCCCGCAACTCTCTTTCCTCTCACTCTCTCCATCGGTATGTTTCCTCCCCGTGGCGGTACACCAGGACATCTAGGCCACCAGTGGGAATACCATAGTTAATCTCTGCTAGTTAAATGCTCTTGTATGGCCCTGAGCAGTAGCAGTCAACCATCCCCTCGTTTCTGCTTCCCCTGCTCCCCGGGGATTCCGCTCAGCTCTGTTTTAATGTATTACACGGGAAAAAAGAATAGCTTATTTCAAGGTAACACTTTTTTTTAAGCCAGTTTAAGCTTTCTCACCTGAATTGATAGTGTGATTGGAAGTGATTTTACTGGAAGAAAAGACAATGCTGGTGAAAGTGGGAACAAGTGATTTCTTTCAGTTTAATTCCATTCCCCATCAGCCACCTTGTTTCATTTCGAGACGGGACGTGCATTTTCACGTCAATCAAAACATCCAGCAGGATTCCTCTCACTCATTATCATTCGCTCAATATGATCCCACTTTTCATGTCGCAATACATCGATCACCCCCACACGCAAACCACAGGCTTTGCAGATGAAGGTCCCCGCTAAATGTTTTTTAAATGATAACACTTTCTGCGCTCCAGTAGCCTCAGGTGGGAATCCCCGCCTAGCAGAGAAAATGGAATCTGCCACCTACTGCGCTGAAGGCCGGCAACTCTCAGCCTTCAATGGAGGATACGCTTTAACAACCTCGCTGGTGTAGGGCAAAAGAACTATTACCACTGTGATAACAGTCGCAACCGATGAAAAGGTTTACCCAGTGGTCGTTGAATCAGCACTTCAAATTCTGTGCTTTCCCTCCGCTTTTCAGAGCTCAATGTAAAATATACGAGTACGTTTTGATCTTGGGGTGTAAAATTCACTTCACATGAAATTATTGATTATTCCTCATCTAATTTCAACCTTTTCAATCTTCCAGGCTTAATATTATTCCTGATAAAGTTTTATCTCGTGTCAAAAAAATCTAAATTATCATGAACAAGACACCGTGAAGAAGATGGACAATGTGAAAGGCTTGCTGTGTTCGAGGAGCCCCCTGAAATCACACTCGCTGTAAAAAAAAAAAAAAAAAAATGTATATATATATATAGTTAATTTGAGCAGAACTGTCTTTGCTATCTGCCGAAATTATACACACCCTGACAGTGAAATGACTCCCAGCTGGCGGGGGAGAAAAAAAAGGGGGTAAAAAAAAAAAAACGGAAGAAAACACATTTAATTTCATGACAGCTCCTTTTAATTACACCCCCCCTTACACGCCACCCCCACAACCCTTCTACAGCGTCGCATTAAAGTTTGAACTCACACTTCCTCCGTCCTCTCTCTCCCCCCCCATTATATGCAGGAAGCTGAATTTTCCCATTACAGTGAGTTAGTCACAGCCACTTTCAGTTAGCGGAGCTGCCATATGCGGAAGAGTTTTATCATCAGAATGTATTATGTAAGATTGACTGCAGGGTGGTGTGCAAGTGAAGAAGAAGAAAAAAAAACCTCCTGCTATCAGCTCCTGCGTCTAAAATGGAAGAATCCTATGCAGGGGGGTGGTCACGGGGCCAGAGCCATTCAAATGGGCCGAGAGTGCTGATGCATCCTATTTACCTCGTGGTAATGGGTTTGTTTGTGGCCCAAGCCCCCCTTCCTGTCTCGGAGGAATATTGGGGGCTTAGCTCCATTCACTTTCTGCTGCCCTGGCCATTTATTTTGATTAGGGAATGAAGTCCTCCACAGAGCCATACCCCAGAATAATTGACACCGTGTCCTCTGAGGTCACAAAAAATATACCCTTAGTACTTATCCCCCCTGGTGAAGTGGCAGCGTATGAAAAGATTGCAGCTGCGCGCTGGACTGAAGGTGCATTATTGCTTTAGGTTGCAACAAAAACCTGTCGGGAACTTGTAAATCAAATTTCCTGTTTCTTTTTTTTCAGGCTTGACAGGATAATTGATGTGTGCTGTGAACTTCCAAACATATATTGTGTATTTTCTCTTTGTTGTCAGTCACACATATCAGGAAATAAAGAGTCATGCATTTACTTAAGGTTTGCGTTCTAATGGAAAACATTTTTACATCTGACCACGTCCATGTTAAAATGCGTTAAAGGTCCAGTTTGGTGAGGGGTATTCAGCTGCAACATGAAACTTCACCACTAGATGTCACTAAATTCTACACACTGGACCTTTAACGCGTCTAATGTTCCCAACTCACATACACACACATTCAGAGGTTTGTTCCTAAATGTGTGTTTATGCAAGTCCACTCCCAGATGTCCGGCCTACTGAGGTTCTGATTGCAGGGATATCTGTAAGATGCTTAGGCGTTTAAATTAACCTTCAGAGGTTTCTCCACTGCGGCAAATGTTGACTTGCGCTGGATTCCTCGCTCGCCCCCACCTACTCTCCCTGTCGTCTCTCCAGTCAACCTTTTCGCTGAAGTCGTCTCTATCACATCCCTCTCCATTTTCGTCAATTATTATCTTCCCCCGTTGTCTTGAGCGCTCACTTGAAGAAAGCCTCTCTCAACCTGTTCTTCGGAGAGCCGTCAGTAATGGGCACTTCAGAGACAAAATATATAATCACGCTGATAACTGCCTTCTTTTAAGAGACATACGTGTTTGTCTTCCTCTCCTTCGCCGAGCAACTTAAGGTCAAACCCTTCTTTGGATTCTGAAGTAGCTCTAATGCGATGTGCAGACACATTCAGTGTAGCGTCGGCAGCTGTGTCAGCTCATATCTGGGTTCGTCATCTTTGAACTGCGAGTCAGCTGGATTGAGGATCCCCATACGCATCATCATCATCGAGCTGCTTCGGGGCGAGGCGCCGACTTTCTGCTGCACAACAGCCTTCGCCTTTCTGCCGGTATAAGGCCCCCCTGGGTTGTGGTTGCTTGCAGGACCATAGCTGTCCATTTAATTTGCTGCACACAGTCGCTCCACTTGTTCTGCGCCGTGCCTTTAGTTCAGTCAGGCCAAGATTCCAGGAAGTGCAATGTCTGTTTACACAGCTGCACAGCTCTCAAGTTTAATATTAGCTTTGCAGGCAGCCAGCTGTGACTGTGTGAATTGGTGACAAGGGTGTGAGCTCTGGCCTTAGCAAGTTTATGAAATCACTGCTTAGGTCTTTTCACTTGACATTGTAAACTCCAAACTGCCTCAATATGGTATGTGTTCATGATCCAAATAAATTGGCTTTAGTTTACCCAGCAATTGAGGCTTTTTCTTTGCACTGCACCTGAAAATGTCATTGTGAGGCAAGCGTTTGAATCTCGGTCCAAATTACAGGTCATGGACAGAAGCTGTGTTGCTTTATATTCAATGTCATCATTCTGTTGAGTTTTTTCTGAGGTGTGGAATGAGCTATGTTTTATTATGCAGTGGAAAAACCTGAAAGATGAAACGAGGCCCTCGACTCTTATCTTACAAATTGAAAACATGTTGCATCAAAGGATGGTCAATGGGATACAACATCGTTTAAAGTGCAAATGTGGTTAGTGAAAAGTTGGTCTGAAAAGTTTTTGAGTCAGATGAGGCGCTGCAGCAAACCAGGAATACAGACAAGCAAATAAAATCATGATTCTTATCTTTTGTGATTTTTTTTTTAATATAATTTAGAATTCCAAAAATATGTTTTTGCACATCCATCTAAAAGCTTTGGGAACTCCTCATCAAATATTATTATATAATATTCAGTTACTTTGAATAAGTGTTGCCAGATGTACAATTATTATCATATTTGTAGGATAATTTTGCTCTCTGTACGATGTACGATCAATAATACATGATGTACGATCATTTGATCATTTTGTGACAGTATTATCAGCTGTACTCTGGATTGTAAAATATGCATCACATCTTCAAGCTTCTGGTACTTCAAATTTTCCCCCCTGGCAATGCTGCTTTGAATAGCTAAGCTAGAAGACACTTTTCGCTCTCAACTTTTTTACAAACTGAGGAATATTTACTTCCAGAGTTCTTCCCTGGACCAGTAACACCTTCCTTGCAAAACTAACCCACAGAATGATTGATCCACCCCTGTACTAAAGAGTTGCAGAAATATTCTCTTCATGAAATCATGCACCTTTTTCCTCCAAACATTCCTTTCCAAAATGCATCCGGCTTGTTTAAATATTCCTTTGCGTCCTTCTGATGATGATTTTGTGGCAAGGACGCCAACAAGTTTTCGCTCTGATGACTCTTCCATGGAGGTCATTTGTACAGGTGACACTGCTGCAGTGCACTATACGACTCCAGAGTCTACTAAAGTCTCCTGTTTTCTTCCAGACCTCAACTTGACGTCCGCAGAAAGAAAATAATGTTCCAGCTTAAACTTCATGAGTTTTGGAGATCAGTTCATCTTCTGCTCAGTTCTGGATTCTTTTTTCATGCTCCTTATATTATTTTCTTGTTAATCATGAAGATAGCTGCGTGTAGAATGGTTGTATGAGTAAATTTTAGAGGTAAAGTTGGTCACAACCTTATCCATGAGTTGCTAATGAGCTAAGTGATTGTCAGTGCATGAATGTGGCAGTAAAAACCCAGTGAGAGGTGGAGGCTGTGAGTGTCGGGCTTCTGGATCAAAGTACCCTGCAGCCATAATTGAATCCTTTGAATACACAGTCATGTAATCATTTTTTTCCCCTGGAGAATTAGGTAGAGACAGTTTTCTACTTTGAAAATTGAGCGAATAACAAAAAGAAACGTTTCATTCTTGAATCCCACTAATGACTGTTGACAACAAAGCCACACTGCTCAAGAAAGAGAGGAGGAAGAAGAAGGAAACTCTTTTTTTTGCCAAGTAATGCCTTTGTTTTCACAATCACATGGAGCAGAGGGCAGCTGCAGTGCCTGGGGTTTGGTGCCTTGCTCAAGGGCGCATCAGCTGTGCCTGTATTGTGACATTTTTTTTCCTTGTCAGGGAATCAAACCTGTCTCTCTAACCTCGAGGCCACTAGGCCTCCCTGGCTGTCATCTGGACACATTTTTATCAAATTCATACTGTGGAAAACAAAGCAGCGGAGGAGAGGAGCAGAGGAAGCTGCTGTTGTTAAAGGGCGGAAGAAGGATAAATGAGAAATGACTTGTGCACAGTGTTGTGACTGGCTGGATGGTTTCATAATACGGCAAAAAGTGCTGAGAGATGAAGACAGAACATCTGCTCGACACGTCTGAAGCCCAGTCTCCGGTGAAAAATAAAATCTGATGACAGTAGGAGTTCCTTATTTTGTTGTGTTCTTGCGCGGCGCGAAGCAAACTTCTGCACTGGCACTCAAGAACATTTCCATATTTGTTTTGGCCGACTTCTGTCAAATTGTCACATCCAGGATGAGGCAGTAATTGCTCTTGCTCCGCTGCAATCTGAATGTGTTCTACATGTCACATACGATTCGGAATACGCAGTACTATGATACTCTCTTCTGTACCAGTCTCTCACTTTCTGTGCTGTCATTATGTCAAACACGCGATATCAAGGAGTGAGGGTAAATGTGGATAACACGTTGATGACACAGTAAAAAAAAAAGGCAAATTACAGTACAACATACACTGTGTGATGCCCTTCATGAATGTAGCCTTTCGAGTGACAATCAAACAGCTTGTTTTGCAGATACTCAACACTTGAGTGAGGTTGCATGTTCACTTCGAGGTGTGATTCAAAACTGTTGTTGCAAGCGCACAACACAAAACTCCCACAGAAACCCTGCCAGATCTCGCAGCATGTCATTGTTTTTGACATATTGTCTCCACAACAGCGTTTTGTATCTTACATTTCAACACTTCTGTGATCTGCTGCCCCGCAACAACATTTTGTGAAGCTCTGCTATACATGGAAACGTTCCCCCGGCAGACTCGGGAATAATGTCTCCGCAGCTCGGTGTCATACCTGGCTACATCTGTCATTTGTTATCGTGTGGAGTAATGTTTTCGCATTGGCTGCATGGATGGTTTCCTGAATTCTGAATAACTTCTCCAGGCATACAGTTATTGACTTCCAAAGTGGTCCCCAGCCGCTGTGCAGTTTAATACTGTTTAAAAAAACATTTTTCATGCACTCCTCTTTGCTTTGGGTTGTTGGCACAGTGTTGTACTTGGAATATAGAGTTATGGGATTGTGATTGTGAGTAGAACAGAGTGGTAGCATTTCTTACATGACATCAGCATTGACCCCTGAAAAGGAATACAATGAATAATTGAGACTATTAAGCCCTGTCCCACCGTTAAGGTCAAACAGACCAAGTCTTTTCAGTTACCTCCAGTTAGCTTTTCTTGTTTAAATGATTTAGTCCTGTAAGGATACACCTTTATTTATTTAATGGTCGTGATCATTGTTGAAGCATTGCTGTGATTGTTTATGTAAACTAGCGGTTGCACATGTTGTTACTTGAGTGTTGAAAGTCCTTCAGCAGCAAAATCGTAAGTCTTCCCTCAGCGTTTGCACGAGTGTTCAGGTACAGATCTGTGGAGGTTGCCTGTTTCGGCAGCAATATTAAATATGCACATCACATGCATGTAAAATGGAAGAAAAAGGCTTTAGAATATAGATCAGGCAACGGCTACATAAACAAAGTGCAAGTGACGCTAAACACCTCTGCAGCCCTAAAGAGAACCACATGTCTTCCAGCATGTTGGATGAACTAAAAAACTGGAACTGGCACTTTTGGCCTATTTTGAATTTTACATAGCCAATTTATTTAGCAGAGAATATGCATCCCCTCTGGTTTTTATCCTAACCAGTACAATTTCACTCATTTCATTTAGTTTTGGCCCTGTATTGAGACCATGCTTAACATCAGGGGTTGTACACATCTTACTCTCTAACCAATAGATAAGAGTAGTAGTGTAACTGAATGCAGTGAAGCTGAACTGCGGTTTTAATTTTGAGTCACAGCACCTCGCAACCTTGTCGCTTACAGCACAGCGCGGCTTTCAAAAACATCGCACTTCATCCGTCACAGGTTTTTCCTGATGATTCATTGTAGCTGACATCAGTGACAGAAAA
This sequence comes from Paralichthys olivaceus, assembly GCF_024713975.1. NCBI lineage: Eukaryota > Metazoa > Chordata > Actinopteri > Pleuronectiformes > Paralichthyidae > Paralichthys > Paralichthys olivaceus. Next base: position 9,580,866 of record NC_091114.1, read on the forward strand.
ACCAGAGCAATGGAAATCTATTTAAATGCGGCGAGGCTCAATTTCCGTCTTTCATGAGAGAGCTGGGGATAATGTGTTGGACCCAGACCAGTAGGGGGTAAAATAGCTTCATCAGTCTTTTCAAGTCAAAGTGAGGTGGAGGGAAACAAGTGAAACGCCGATGCATAACACTGACATTTTTTAATAGAATTCATTTATAACAAATGGAACTTGTGTCAGCAAAGAACTGATTTTCATACACTTCTTTCTCCACCAATGTAACCTAAGTAAGAAAATAAAAAGCACTCCTTTCATTCAGAAAAAGAAACATTTTACGCTTACAACTAATCAGAGGTAATTGTATGATCTTTTTAACAAGCCATTTTTTTTTTTTACAATTTCATTATTTAATTTTTCAGTCTATGCATCCAGACGAGAGATAGATAGAGAGCAGAGAACACAACGTTTATTTCTGTTAATGACACTCCAAGCTTGGATGGCGAAGCCACAAGAACAGATGGTTGTGGGACAGATTCTTCTGAAATCATCTGCTGGAGTAACCATGGCATCAGAATGGATGCTCTTTTTCGCCACAAACCTTTTTTTTTTTTTTTGTCTTTTTAAGAGTTGATACCTTTTTTGTGTTATTTACATACACACAAAGTGAACGTTTAAGGAGACTTTTTTTTATAGATGGGTTCAAGTAATATATTATTGGGTTTAGAATCAATAGGGCGGTGCATAGTACAAAGATAGAGAAAGTGCAAATCTTCCTACCAGGCCAGCTTTGGCCATTCTGCAATGTTTCACCATGCATACGAAAAGAAAAAAAGGAAAAACTGAGATGAGAAAATAAACATGTTCCCAGACTTGAATGTAATGTAACATTAGTCACCATGAGGTTAAATGATAGTACTTTTATATCGCAAAATCAGGACAAAAATAATGGGTTAAGCAGTCGACAGAAATAACTCAGTTGCTTGAGTTAACAAGGGAAAGAAAGCACCTGGAATGCACATCCACAAAGCCATCAAAGAGGTTACAGAGAAGTGAACATGGAGACTGAAACAAACTTAAAACCCTTCGTCTGACTGAGGACACGACACTTCGGATTGTCAGGCTAACACAACCGATATTTCGTTTGCAGTTTGTATTTCTCTATAAATGCTCCTTGTAGTGACACACACACATGAAGTCTACAATTCAAACCTAAGGCATGACGAAGAAACCCTTCAATGATGACCTGTGCATTAGGCATTCTTTTGTATGATTTCTACATATGCTGAACGTTTCGACTTTCGTGTTGTAGAATGTGATCCTCGTCATAACGGGTGGAAAGCTCATTCATTTTAAGTCGGGCCTTGACACACGTGCTGACGGACTTCATCCTGTTTAGATCTGACACCAGAATTCTGTCATCTCGCCTCCAGCTGCATTTTAATAACATGTAGCTATCGTGTATTCTTGTCTGTTTTTCTGTTGAGGTCAGCGATATATATATATATTTATATATAAGTATATATATAAACTCTTTTATTCTAATTCACACAGCCACAATAAGGCCACTGAAAATGAAAAATATGAGCTTTGAAATGTTCTTATTTGCATATATAATCTCATCGTGTGACAAATGAATACTAAAGGTAAATAAACTATACAATTACATTTACACTAAATGCCTAGATTAGTCAAAGGATACATTTAATATGTTAAATGAAACATTATAAAAACAGGCATAAATATAAGGCACTCTAAATGCAAAATGAAAAAGAAAATGTCGTAACCGTCGAATGCTTTAAAGAACCACGAGAAAAGTGTGACGTCTTTGTACCTTGCCCTATTGTGTGGTGCGAGCGGTGCGTGCGGCTGTGTGACACCTCTGCCTCGAATTACAGACCGTATTTATATATGAGAGTTTGAAAATTTGCACCAGCGATGCTTCGACTGGCACCGGACATTCCCACTCCCGGACTTCACTTTGCAGGGGCAGGGGGGGGGACAACAATGTCATGAGTGAAAAACATATCCACATAAAAACCCTATCTAAAAACACACAAATTTATTGCACAAGAAAAGATGCACTGAATCAGAATACAATTTTGTCCTACTGATGTGCATTCCAGTGAAAAATCTCTTCATTTCCCCCTTAGCACACTACTTGAAGCTTTCATAGACTATCCATATTCCATATACTTTTTACTCTTTATCAATATATTTAGAATGTTATTTTTATAATGTTATACATATCTCATATATATTTGGCAATCTGTAGCATATATCTGTATATTTTTATCCAATTCATCGCGCTCTCTTATCATCATTATAACATGGAAGAACTAAGATAATCGGTAGCAGCAAACTTCATACTTTGCTCATCCCTGTTGATTCCACAAAGCCCCAGTTAATCTTATGGGAGTAATTAAGTTACCATGTATGTGATCGTGGATAAAAAAAGCAAACAGAAAAATCCAAGACCAAAAAATAACTCTTGAACAAAGTTATATTTTGGTGGTGTGAATTCCGTTTTGTGCACTAAGTGCAGCAAAATGAGGGGAGAATAAAACAAAATAACACAGAAAGCAAATTAAAAAAAAAGACTCTCTGCAAAATAGCACGTACGTCAGAACAGTTCTACGGCTTAAAAAAAAGAAAATCTGAACGTTTTACGTAAATACATTTTATCACTTTTTCCCCAAGCGATAAATTTGTGTAAAAAAAGGAAATTCACACAGTTCAAAAAAAGCACATCAGCTGTATAATAAAGTACTAAAAAACTAAATCAATAATTTGTATTTATTTCATAGATCATTTGATGTCCCCCCTCTTCCAAAATTTTGATGATGAACATTGTGACAGGAGAAGGAGTATTAATTCATTATTACTTTGAGTGAGTCCTGCTGTTGTGGACCAAGCATTGTCTTCTTTTTCGATGGGTTGTCTTTGTGTGTACTTGATTGTGAAACAGATTTTTTTTTTCTTTACAATGTGCATCGAGTTTTTCCCCCCCCGCGATTCTGTGTGTCTCCAATGCCTCTCGTATCGGTTCATAATCACTGATGCATTTCTGACGATGTCATTATTGTTCATATACTTTTTTGTTGTGTTGGTTTCATTCAGTTTTATGAGCCCCCCCCCCCAAAAAATGAATCCTTGAAGCAAAAGAAAAAAAAAAAAAAAAGGTAATTCCGTATGATGCTTCATCAGTCAGGATTCCCTCACTTTGACTCAAGGTGAGGTTTTCGTGGGGTTTGGGGAAATACTTGGTCCTCCAGGAATCATCTTTTTCATTTTTTGACGAGTCATGTCGCACATCCAACACGTAATGAGTTGTTAGCAAGGAGTTAAGGAGTACTTTCTCAAGCAGGAATTTATGGCTCAGAAGAGAGGCTCGCTGGGTTTTTCGTTCCAAAGGGCCCTCTGCTTTTTTTTTCTTCCGATACTGGGTCTTTTACGTTGCATAGTGATCAAAGCTTCCCAGGTACTCCAAGCCAGCTCTGTAGCAGAACTGGTATTGATCCTGAAAACAAAAAAGGAGAAGTCTTCAATACGCAGTCTGCACAATCTTGCTTCTAGATCTCATCGTTTTGGTGCTTTAATCATGACTTTAACAAAAGATACTCGAGCCACATTAATCTCCTGAGCAGTCTCTTTCATTGATCCAAGGCAGTATTTTAATTAAGTATTTGAAGTACCAAATAACAGGTTTTAAGCATATTTATACAAAAACAAAGAAAGAATAAGCAGAAGGGAGAGAAAACATCAGTTATTTCTTATGAAGTGAAGCTCATGTTAATATACTTGTCTCCTGTTCTGTTACCTCAGAACAGTGTGTGAGTTTTCTGGAGTAGAAAGGGGAAGAACATGTCTCACCTCTGTCTGCACCATAGCTGGTCTCTGTGTCCGCAACATTTTCACTGTCTGAAAAATATCTACTACGCCCTCGTATCTCATTCTTTCCAAGACAATGCTGAGGGTGATGAAAACTCCAGTTCTGCCAACACCCGCGCTGTGCAAGAGACATCCACGATACAAAAGGTCAACGTTGAGGCCAGAGAAACATACTTAGTTACTTCACTCACTAAAAATAGCTTGTTCCATGTAAAAACTGTAAATCAGTGAGTCAGTTTGATGCATCTGTGCATGATTTATATTGTAATGTATGTTTCTTATGCTGTGGAGAGAAAGTTTGGTTTTTAAACGTTTCATTGAAAACAAAATATGCGTAGCTGATGCAGTCGTACCAGTTTGATCACTTACCTACAGTGGACTGAAATAGGCCCATCTTGGCCAAACTGCTCTTTTGTTTTATGTACTTGGCCGATGAAATCGATGAAGCCCTCTCCTGATTTTGGCACTCCTTGTTCAGGCCAGTCTGTGAACTGAAACTGCCTTACTGTCCGTGACTGTCCATCCTGACAAAAGAGAAAATACAAATTAAGCGTCACTCAAAAACAGAAAATTTGCATCAAAGAAAGGATGAAGTGAAACTCTGAAGCTATTATCTCGCAAACAGCCACCACATAGCAGTCAATTACACAAACATCTATCAAATAAGGATTCACGCCATTGTAGTTTTTTATAATACCTAACTGTATTTTTGAAAACTGGTGCCGAGCTTAAAGCATTAGTGAAAATCTTTTGATATTAGAGATGCATGTCATTTTACCTGAATATATTTAACACAAACGCGAAAGATGCTATTTGCTTTGATGTGCTACCCTCGACAGGACAGGGTGCTTGGAGAATCGACTTTGAGGGTGTGCATTACTTAAGTGATATTGTATCCCCTTGATAAGGAAAGCAATCCCATTGACGAGACAGTGTAACATGCACTACAAAGGGAGCCTGTGCTATTTATCTATGTAAGCCTTTGATGGAATTAAGAACTCTCTGGCAGCTCCCTGCTGCCGGCGTCACGTTTGTTTTTTCACATTGACATGTGTCACAAGTTCTACAAATATACACTTATGCCGATGTTACACTTAAGGCCATAGCTTGGTGTAAACAAATATTTGATACAAAGCCAAAATTGTCATCGACTGCTGCAGCTAAATCCAGTCTGATGTTAAATCCAAAGTGTTTCCCATCTACATAAAATATATCCTATGAAATGGTCTAGATGTCAATAGATATTTAAAATGTGATTATATAAGCAGATTGTAAAAATATTTGTACATTGATATTTATTAGTGAAATGAATGTAATACTAACGCAGCTATTTGCCTGTCAAGCTCTCTGGGCCACAGCACTGAATTCACTGCATGACGGAGTCACACAGTCACTATCATCAATATAAAGGAACTGAGCAAAAAAGGAATGTGCAAATAACACTTTTTTTTTTATTAACGGCAGAGAGTTCACAAACCAACTCACATTTGGAAATGCTAAAAATTGTGGAACCTTGATATGAAGTTGTATGCAAGCTACGTAAGCTGCTTTCTGACTAATACGTATGCACCCAAAAAAAAAATCAAATGCATTGTTTTTAGTTTTTTTTGGAAGGTCCAGTCAAATGTAAAAATGTTGCATATAAATTTGTTTTCCAATTTTAACAACGGCACCGCTTACCCTGGCATCAGTCACTTTGAACTCTCTCAGGATATACTGGGGCATGTTGTACTCGGCCATGGGGTCCACCACAAAGTACTGGTATCTGGCCGACCTTTCTGCTGGCCAGTACTGGTGGCATTTTTCCTGCGGGGAGTGAAAAAGGGAATACGACAATGAGCCAAAACATTCTCTTCACACACTCTCTTCATTGTGTTCGTTCCCAGAAATGTTGTCATTGTCTAGTCATGACTGAATGAATGTATGGTATTTCACATAAGGCTTGTTTGGTAACGTTTGCCTCTGTGTTCTGTCGCCCCACAAAGGAGCCTCATGTGTCCAAACACTGGAGAAAAAGCATTTTTGTACCCTGCCCATTTCTCGAAGCTTGGTTAGCATTACGACGATAGTAGAGTTGTGTTCCCAGAGCATTCTCCAGAAGTCCTCTGTGGTCTCTGCCAATGGTCCTTGCGTGGCAATGTAGGCTTTCTGTTGCCTATGGGAAAGCATCAATCACAAGAGCAGAAAGTGTGATGCAGCATGGAAGTACAGTTAGCCTGTAAAAGTATGGTGCAGCAGATGTGTGTGTGTTTAAAAAAAAAAACAGTGCAGGAGTAAAATTTAAAATACAAAATTAAAGATATAAAAATGTATTAAATCAAATAAAGATAAACATATAGGCAGTAATGGTGACGCCCTTAATGTGTTTACATCCAAAGGTGGTGACAAAGGAGTATCTGAGCACTTACCTGTACCCATCAATGAAACTGGCATTGATGTAGTCGGAGCCCTCAACTCCTCGAATGGGCTGAAGACACACTCGCGTGGACTCGTATGGCATTATGTTAACAAGGCGGTTCTTAAACTTGTTGCACGGGAGGTTGGCACTGATGAATCGTGATGTATGGGCTTTAGTGTTGGCTAAACGCTGCAGGAGAGGGAGAGAAAAGGAAGTATCTTTGAGTGCTCTGGTGACAGGGAAGGAGCACACAGTCCCCTGTGACGCTGCTTGATACTAAAGATAGATTGTACACGATAACGATCTGAAGAATACAAGGTGTAATAGGCTGTACATAGGAAGTGATGGGATCTGCTCTCTAATAGCTCACGGTGCACTGTGGATAATTGCTATTAACGTGACCATACAGTATGGAAATGGTATCAAAGTGATTTCTATCACAGCCTGCCCTTTTTTAAAAGAAAAAGCATGTTGTGATGAAAAGACAGGGACATGGATACCCTAGTGAGACAGGAGTGGACAGAAGTGCCATTTAATCTAACCTGCTTATCATCTCTTCATGGAATCAACATCTATCACAGAGCAAGAAAGAAGGTGCGTGACAAGAAAGGCAATACGGTGCATACAGCAGCACCACAGCCTGCAGAGGGCTGGATATAGTTGTGCTGTGCCTCTCATTGTAAATGCAGAATATATTGCTCAAGTCCCTCTGGAAACTGTTCTGTGGTGGGGAAAACCTGTGTTTGGCGTTTTCATGTAAACCGAGAGCCCTGTTGCTCAAGGAGAGGGAGCTATGGGGAAGGGGAAAACAGAAAGGGGGAATTCACCCTATGTTGCGTTATACAAGTGACTCAACTAAAGGGAGTAAAGCGGAAACCACAGGCCCCATGCTGTCTGGTGGGCCTAATGGGAAGTGGAAACGAGTTCAGGAGCTGCACCGAGAACGGTCGATGTGTGACATCATGGCCCGTGTGTGACTTGAGACACAGGTTTCTAATGGAAAGAAATTTCCATCAGGTGTTCAGTGTTTAAATTTGAAACAGATTTTGTACCTTGAACTCAAGTTCCATGCCAGTGACATTCTCCCCGCCCTCTATCTGCGTCAGCTTCTGGATGTACGCGTAGAGGTTTCTGGCGGGCACTTCCGTGGTGCCGCAGTTGACGGCCTCCTGGAGCGCGTCGTGTATGAAGACATACTGGTCCTCTGTCTGCACCATGTAGTTGCGCTGGGCACGCATTAGCGTTACGTGTCCATAGATGTCCACAGTCTTCTCGTGCTTGATACGTTCCATCATGGCATCAATCACGATGAAGCAACCTGTGCGACCCACCCCAGCGCTGTAAACAAAACAAGATTGAGGAGGAGGAATGTTATGATGCGGTTGTAGCTCTACAAAAAAGGTGAGGCAGTTAGTTGAATTGCATTTAAATGGCGCTTTTTTAGTCTTAAAGCTCTTTTCTCTACAAGTCAAATTCACTCGTTCATACATAGGTTCATACAGCGAACTTTTCTATCACACATCATTCACATGCTACTGGTACAGCCATTAGGGGCAATTTGGGGTTGAGCGTTTTGCTCGAGGACACATGCGGACTGGATTAGCCAGCCAGGCCACAGAGAGGGGATCAAACCACCAACCGTCTGGTTTGCGGACAACCCATTCCACCACCTAAGCTAAAGCCGACAGCCCTGTGGGTGGAAAGGTGTCTTTTCTCCAAAAAAAAAAAATGTCCAGGGCTTTACTAATTTCTCACAGTGATGAGGCAGAAAGGTAAATGCTCCATGCCAAGTTTGCCGCCATAGGATGGAACATTCGGCCTGGGGTGTAATTAAATCTGAAGTGGCTCTGTGTGGAGAAGAGGGCTTGGCAGTCACAGCGTTCAGCCGGCTCACTGCTGGCTTTGCAATCTCGTCTCTTCCCCTCTGGATGCCACCTGAGCTCTCCAACCCATCAGGACTAATCACTTACGCAACAGCAACATTTAACCTTTGTCCCATAGTTTCCCCGAAAAGTGCCACTGCAACAAATGCGGATGCAGTCGCGATTTGGAAAGTACAAGTTTTTTCGAGGGCTTTGTTAACTTCTGAGAAGTGAAGCAGACTTCAATTAACACCACTATATGAGCGCAGCGCACCTAAATGACATAAGAGCTTTAGAAGAGGCTCTGAAAGGCAGGTCCCCTCATTACCATTCACATCGGCACATTTTTACATTAGTGAGAAAATGCACAAGTGAAAAAGCACTCTGACAAAGAGGGGAGGTATTTTACTGTTTCTCTTTGACCTCTCCTTGCAGGCCAGCTTGAGACATGCTGTATGAATGCAACCCTCTTTTGCAGACTGCTGACAACTCAAAAATGCTGCACATTACACGTTTTAATAGCACGGTCCTCAGCACAGATGTTTTCCGATGACAATTTATTAACCAGGGGGCGACAGGAGGGTGTTAAATCTTTGTCCGTTAACTCTCCTCCTGCAAAGCAAGGCATCGACAAGACTACTCCTTGCATTTGGCACTCCAAAGTAAATAGGTTATTCAATCCATTAAGCTGACATGCCTACGAGGTGTGAGCCATGCTTTTGTGCTTTCCTCCTTCTGATGAAGCATTTGTTTTTCATTTGCGCCGAGGCGGGGGGAAAAGAAGTTGAGAAGGGAAAACTCAAGAGGGAGTAAAGTTAGTCCCTGGGGGCCAAGTCTGGTTAATGTGCCATGCTGCACTGGAACTGTGCTGCAGATGGAATAAAGACACGTACGGGAGCCATTGGCTTTAACAAATGATTTGATGATCATGTTCAAAATGGCTGACACTGGCTGAATGAAACTCAACTCTTTTGTTATTCTTTTTTGGAAGCAACTCCTCACAGCTCTGGGTTCAATTACAAAATGTGCATGTGAGTGAAAGAAAGAATCAGGCTGCAAAGAAATGTGAAATTGTCCCGGGGATGTTTGAAAGAATGAATCACTTCCAGGTCTGAGAACACCTCAGCCCTTGGGCGGGGATGCAGAAAGTAGAAGAGATTTCTCCCTTTACCCCAGCTGCTTTCAATCTGAAAACATTTTATAGTACAGACCCGAACGTGGGAGAGTGATGACCTGTGAGAGAGTAAGTGACAGGGTGACAGTGCTGAGCTGGAGAGACGGAGACAGAGGAAGATGAGGAATGGGGGAGAGGGGTGAGGAAAGGGAAGGTCGAATTGTGCAGAGAGAGATGCGGCAAGTTATCTGGAAATTGTGTATTTTGAAAGAGTGAGATGCAGGAGCGTATATTGACCAGAATTTTTCCTAAATCACCAGAAAAAGCTAGAAACGTGTCATATTCCTTTATTGCATGTGATGGTGTGTGTGTGTGTGTGTATGTGTGTGTGTGTGTGTGTGTGTGTGTGTGTGTGTGTGTGTGTGTGTGTGTGTGTGAGAGAGGTGGTGCAGAAAGCCGCCGGTGCATTTGGCAGTTGAAGGGGAGCTGGCGGACTGACTGCACTAATGACCTGACACTGCCTTTTCAGCCAGTCAAGACCAGCTGCTTTGGACATCGACACACATTAAGTGTCAGACTAATATGCTTTCCAGGAGTTTAGGGAATAGGGGGTTGGTGGGGGGGAAAAGTGCAGCGTTAAAAAATACAGCTGCAAAGAGTCCCGCGCAGATAAAGCACGAGCAGCAGTGAAAGCAATTACATATGTATTGTTACCAAAATCGCTTGCTGTCAGCTAACTCGTCACCATTTCCCCACTCTGCTTATTGAGCACAGACACAACCTCGAACTCGCCAGGATCACTCGTGGAGTCAATAGTCTTTTGCGTGCATGAGTACGTCTCAAACTGTTGAAAGCAAATCAAAACAGCGTGAGGAGGTTCGGAGGTTTGTTTTCAAACAGGCTTTGCATTCGCTCACCGAGTGAACTTTGCAGCTTTTCCTTCACAAAGCAGTGAACAGTGTCGTCTGAAGACAGAGAGGCGGGGCCAGGAACGTCATTTAAGCAAATAACGGGCTTAAAATGCATATTAGCAGGTGTAGTTTGGTTGTGCTGATTTTTTTTTTAGCCGTTAACAGAAAACGTGATGCATTGCCTTTTGTAGTTTTTGCAAATATTTACAGTGCAAAGGGAATGACGTGTATAAAACATGAGCCGTGAGTTGTGATTAAGATGATTGCAATTCAAAGTTACAGCGGGGGACACAAACATTGAAATAAGACACCATTTTAGATCTGCTCTTGCAAATAAAGTCAAAAACAGCAGTTGCTGTTAATGGGATTTTTTGACTTCAATTTATCATTTGAATTCATTGAATCGATGGGTTTTTAGATTTAATGAAATCTAGCATCTAAAGTTTCCCTTTCGGTGGCGTTTAATCCTGTTTTTTTTAATATATGCACAAAACGTACTGTGATCTCACCACTTGTAAAATGGAAACACATAAGTGCACTTTGAGAAATCTTTTTAAAAAGATCCTGTTGGGAGGACACAATAGCCGCCCACTAGACCAGTGATAAGAATGCCCCTTAAGCATGTGCAGCACAAAATGCTTAGTCTGGTTTCATCCTCTGTCATAATTTATCTTTCTTTCAGTTTGTGAGACTCTGATTTACAAGGAAAATTATTTTTATCCTAATTTTACTTTAATGCAATATTAAAATAACACTGGGAAAATGTCACTGTGTAATCAAAGCTGAACATATTGCACTTGCAAAGTAAAGTCAGAGGAAGTGAGGGTTCAACTCCAGTAATTCGAGGGAATTCTGCTACAGTTTGCGTCACTTTCATAGTTTTTAGATGCGTATCTGATGTTTCTCATTGTACTGTTAAAAAAATTAAGTTAGACCTGGTTCTATCTAAAGACCTGGATGTCCCACTTCCGTCAGGAGACAATAATAAATATGGTAAATTCACAAATTTCTAATTAGTGGCTTGTTCATTTAATTTTGAACAGTTAAAAGTAACATAAAGCCCATAAGCCACCACAGAAAACAAATCTCATCCAGAGCTCTTGATTGCTTATTCCTATGTCTTTATGGTCTTTACATAAGTCGTGTAGATATGTGGTAAGCAAATTTGGTGCATCAACTAATTAATCAATCACTCAAGAGACTGCACCACGATGCTAATTATATATTTTCCTTTTAGCTGTTGTTTAGGACTTTCTGCATGTGCTTAAGCAGCTTGAGCAAACTAAAAAATAATGTCGATTTCTACCGCGAAAATATATTTATCTCCAAAATATCTCTCATCAGTTAACACGCGCAACATTATTTCACAAGGAAGTGCATTTAAAAGACGGCTCTATTTAAAATCTTGGTCAAACATGAAGAGAGGAAATGCCTCTTTGAGGATTTGCAGCTTGGAAGCGACGGTATCTGATAGCGAGCCAGAGGAATTAAAACCTCCCATCTGCAGAGTGACATTAATTCCTGCATTCTGCTTCATTGTAAAAGTCGGGATTTTCAATTTGAAGCGATTCGGCAACTAGCTCTAATTAACTTCAGCATGTGGTAATTCTAATTCTCCAGTAATCCCCCCCCTTCCCTTTTTTGTCACTTTCTAACACAAGTTTGTATCTGTTACACTCGCTATCACTGTTTCTTCATTTCAGCTGTCTTTTTTTTTTTTTTTCCTTTCACCCTTTCAGTCACTTGCTTTCTCTGTGAAGAGTCTCTGAAGCCTTCCTGACTTGTGAGGAGCCAGAAGTCTGCCTCATATCTTTGTGCCTTCTCTGTAGGGAGTCTGGCCGCTTTTGTAGCTGAGGGAAGCGGAGTTGGCATGAAAGTGAAAGTTGTGTGTTTCAGACGCAGTCACCCGAGGGGGATAAACCTTGGACTTGTGGGGCTTCTGATGTGTGACACGTTAGTGATGAGGCGGGGAGGACGACAGGTCTGCATGTGTTTATGTGTCAGCGTGTGAAAGGAGATGTTGAAGGTTTGCCGAGGGCGGTGACACTGGCACTCGTTGAGCTGTGATGTCGAAAAACACCTTCCGATTTATGGGGCCTTTTGTGAAGTGAGCTGATAGTGAGCTGAATTGTTTGGGCTACAGTGGTCAACAGTGTACTTCCTATCAAATTGAATACACATTTAGTAATACACATTAATGATCCACGATTTGAATTGTGTGCACACACACACACTGACTCAGATCGCTCTCTTCCCCTCTCTCTCCCAGACACGCTCTCAGACTGGGTAAAACAACATAACTTGTAAACTTCAATGTATGGAGGGCTGAGGAGACGGCGGGGGCCGCACACAGCCAATAAATCTGAAAAATATATTTTTACATTATCCTATCGATTGAGTATTAATTGAGAAGACCCAAAATGAACACTGTCAGCAGACATGGTGAAGCTGTGGAGCTGTCCGTGGTCCCTGGGTCCGTGCCCCGGCTCTGTGGAGATGTCATCCGCACTCATGTTACTTTCACCAGCAAAAAGGAAAATTGCAGTGATGACTGTAATGCGCTCCCTCACTGCGGTAGGCATCACATGACCGCGGTAATGCAGATCCTGCCACAGCCCTACTTAAAGTGCAGTTTTTCCATTCACCCATTCACACAGTGCATCTAGTCACTCATACACGACCGGCACTAGCCATCAATTTGGGCTTCAATATCTTCAGTATCAGTGTGCAACAGGACAACTTGTGGAATGGGGAGACGGGGATTGAACAATAACCTTCTGCTTAGGAGAATTTTGCACATTGCATTTAAAACAGATTGCATCAAAACAAAACAGGTCATTCAAATCTGAGTTAAACTTTGGCACCAGCTCCTCATCCATCATGTAGCTGGCCCACGTTGAATTGTTTCCCAAATCCGTCACACATTAAAAGACCCTATGATGGAGGCGTAATGTAATTTGGAGCAAAGCTGTCTAATCGTTCTATTGGTGTGAGTGTAAATGTAATAAAATGCTGCGTACTTTATTATTTGTTTGAAAGTTTAAACAAAAAAAAGTCTGCAGACCGCCCACTGTTATATCAAATACTCTCTTAATACACTTACCTCTGATTCATATCTAATCTCATCCCAGGAATCTTCATTATTCAACAGATGACTCAGACATAAACCTCTAAATAGCCATGAATATATTGTGTTTTTCATATGTATTCATATATTCATTATAGCAAATGGAGAGAAAAAAATCAATTTCATGCTTCAGGATGTTTTCATGGAACCGTGTTTCTTACCTGCAGTGTACCACCATGGGCCCCGCATCTGGAGGATTGCAGGCTTTCACCCGTCTCAGGAAGGCCAGAAATGGGGTGGGGTGCTCCGGTACCCCGTGGTCTGGCCAGGCTGTGAATTGGAACTGCCTCACCTCTCTCTTCTCACTGGAGCCGTTCTGAATGTGGAGACGGAGGAAGGTAAGTGATCGCCAAGTCTCAACTGAACTACCCGACAGTTATGATGTTGCCCATGTGGCTTCAGAGGATAACAGCATTCAAACGCCGCTTACTTTAAAAAGTGCAAATGTCCTGACACAGTATGTCGCCAGCTCTACTGTGTCTAACAGCGTCACTTGGATGAGGCCGTAGGTTTCTGTCGCTCTCGTGGGCCAGTACTGGTCACATTTCACCTGTAACAGACAGAAACATCACATCAAACACGGGCCAGGTGGGAATATACGACGTCTCTATCCCCTGTAGCTCCAACAAATCAGCTTGGATGTTATTTTTAAACCTTCTAACATTGTACAAATAATCTTTTACCTCCAGCATTCACAATCATATAGTCAAATAATAGTGAAATTAATCCTCTTCATTCCTGCCGACTGATTTCATAATCAATGAAATGGCCTGAGATCTGTGTATAAAGCCCGACAGTGCTATCAATTGTCATGACAGACTCTGTAATTACATAGGTAACCACAGTTTCCAATCATATTACCACCTCAGCTTCATTGCTACTCGCTCGCACAGCTTTGTTTCCCATTGAACGACCAATAAAACACGGTTCCATTATAGCGTTACTGCTTGGCCGACAAAGGGAAGTACCGTTGGTGATGGAGAGGAAATAAGTGATTCAGTTCAATAGTTATTCTAAATATTGTCATAGGAACTGATGGGGTTAAAGCAGTGTGTTCAACACTTTCAAAATATCAGCATGCTCAACTGGACACCAGTTTGAAATATGCCTACTACGTGTACTATTCTGTGTATTTGTACACTGATTTGAAAACTGATGCAAGGAGCAAATAAGTGATTTGGACACCAGAAGTAATCTAGTAATAATTATCTGATTAATATGAAAACGCAGTTGATGTCTTCCAGGAAGCCTCTGCTATCACAAAGCATCTACGGAGAGAAACTGTCACCTGACGGCATGGACCCCGTTTAATTGAGGTCGCATTCATTTTATAGTCCCTATGAAATTGTACAACAGCCAAAGGAGCTTATTTGCTTTGCATATTGTATGGATACAGAGTAAAAGCCATTCTCTGAATTGAGTCAGCACTCCAGTTAACACTGTGCCAAGCTCTTAGAAAAGGCATACAAGTGTGAAGGTCAGTAGCTTATGACGCCTATGAAAGCTTTCATGTGTTCAGTGAAACAGTTTTAAGATGTGCCAGGGAGGGAGGAAGCGTCTTTTGACCGTGCAAACCGTAAAACGCGTAGTGAACGCGTACGACTGGACGAGGTAGCTTTTGAGATTCTTTCAGTCTCTTTTGTCGTTGATAGTAAACCTTTTGCTTTCAGGGGATGCTTGGCTAATGAAGGAAGTCACGAGTCTGTCTCGACTGTGTGGCTCGGTGTGTGATAGTGTGTTGTCATAAAGAGAGGACTGAGAATATAAGTGGGGAGCAGAGAGCAACCCGGCTCCTCCTGGAGAATGAATATGAAGAGGGCCGGAGTATAACATGCTGTACAGTTTAAATGGGAAAATAGGAGATAAGGAGGGACAGGGATGTCAAACTGATTGTGTGACTGATAAAGGTTGAGAAGAGTTGGAAGACTACGTTGCAAAATTTCAAAGTCAAACGAAGAATGGAAAAACTATTAAATTGGCCTAAAAACTGCATTTGTGGAAGAAATAGCTCTCACAGCCTAAACATTCATAAAAACCTTCCTCCTGAGTTCAGCCCTGTCTTTTCAGTTGAATACCACTCACTTTATTTTGTGCAGTGCACCACAAAATAATATGCCTCTCTGTATGTTTCTGTATCTCTCTCTCTTACCCTGGACCTCTCCTCCAGTTTGGTCATCATTACGATGATGGCACTCCGCTGCTCCCAGATCATCCTCCAGAAGTCGCCGAATGTCTCTGGCAGAGATCCCTGGGTGGCGATGTAGGCATTCTGCTTTCTGTAGCCATCGATGTAGTTGGCATTGATGTAGTCACTTCCTGGGATCCCTGAGAGGATATTTATTGTTACGGTTAAAAATACATCATACATGAGATTTCAGTATCTAAAATAAAATGGTTAGAAGTGGCTTCTTAAATCAGTCCCCACTCTCACAACATAACATCAGATTCGGATGCGGATCAGATAAAACCATTTCTGTTTGCTGTCAGTGAAGCCACGTTTTCTCTCGGTATGAAATTGAAAAAAGAAGCACAAAGCCGTCTAGTTGGGGACCAGAGTTCTAGTCCACAAGGATTTGTATTATGCTATCAACAACACATTTAAATCCACAGTTTCTGTGTCCCTCTTCCATATCTGCAACTGACTTACAGATAAAACTCGGTCTGTTCAAGTCTATCACCTCACACGGAGAAAAACAAACCAACAAAAAAAGCTAGCAAAACAATTCCCCCCCACCCTCTCTCTTCCCCGCTCACTCCTCCTTCCCTTTGCGTATATTAAATGAAAGGCGCAGCAGCCTTTTCGAATCCAGGGGAAGAGACAGAGCTGACAGCTAGTCAATGCTTTAGGACTGGCAGTTTAGGGGCTCCGTGCACACATGGTCGACCGAGATAAGTCTCATCTGCATGGACGCCACGTCCCAGAGAATCCCCTCACTCCAACTGCTCCCCCCCCTCCCCTCTTCCCCAGACTGCCTTTTACTCGCAGGTAACTTATTCAGCATAAAAAAAAGCAAAGGAAATGGAATGTGAACACATTCAAAAACCCACCCGCATCATTTTATTTTTCTCTACTCTTCCCCCACCCTCTCCTTTTGCAGTTGAAGATGTCCAAACAGGCAGGCGGCTGTACATTTCCATGATGGACAAGGGATAAATACAATTAAACCCAGTGTGTTTTCAAATTGAAAAGAGGAAAGCAAAAAGAGACATTACTGCGGTTTAATGAGAACGAGGCAAGTTGTTCAAAAAAATGTATTTGTAAATGGCCTTTTTATGCTTTCTGTCACTCAGGATTTGTATAAAATGTTCAATTTTCTCTGTCAGGGTGCTTATCGAGAAATAAACATTGCTTCATTGTTTTTTCAGGACACAGTCATCACCCTGAAAAGCAAAAGAATCTCAAAGGAAATACAGAAAGAGTTTAGGAGGCAACATTGTAGTTCTGATCATGATGAGTAGTGGTTGTAGCGGCACTAGCAATCGTACATTCATTTACATTTGCAAGCAGATGATCACACACATTTTTCCCATTCCTTCATTGTCTCAGTTCCAGACAGATTAATAAAGTTGTCATATTAGAGCTCGATTAGATTTCTTTAAAATAAAATGACCTCTTTGTAAAACAGGGTGTTAGTGACTCAAGCACGGCTCTCGTCATCGAATCAGATCAGACTTGTAAATTTGAATGTAATTGAACTTGTGACAGCTTCAACACTAAATATAGAACAATGGAGAAAACGAGTCACTTTAATCTTCCAAAAATAACATAAAATCATTGAGTTTGATGTGGAACATGGAATTTGCAGCAACAATGCCGACAAAAACTAACACATACTAATTGATATTTCAAAGTGAACACTTTAGCCAAATCAAGGGTAGACCAACTTTGCAGGATTAACTTTAGATACCAGTTTAATCCTGCTTAGCCCGTGTTTTGTGTGGTCAGGCAACATGGCGAGAGGTTCCTTGTCAGTCGTCTAAAGTGGAGCGAATGCAGCGATATCGCAACCGTTAAAGTCCGCAAATGTTGTCCGGGCATCAGAGCGCCCGTATCCCAAAGATCCTGCTGATCCGTCCACACATCAATAAAATTGAAAGTAGCTGTCTTCAAATTCTGATGTCAAATCCCAAATCCCTTTTTATTCAAAGAACTCAATCAAAGTAAACAATGGACGCATTGCTTGCCAAAAGGCTTTGTTTAAGCTTAGAAGGAGAAGAGGAAGTCCCTCATGTCCCCTTGGCTGAGAACTACTCACTTGCTGTAGCACAAAGGCTCCAATGTGGTTGTGCAGATGTGTATGTGCCCGGCCGATGGCGTTCCGTCAACACTCAAACCGTGTGTTGTTTCCGAGAGACTTCAAAACAGGGCTCTCTAAGTCCATCTATCTGTTTTTTGTCACAATAGCCATATACGACTTTGTTTATTTCCCTGTGCCCTCCATGGGAGCGGCTCAATGGAAATGGTTAATTAGTCGCTGTTTGTGTGTGTGCAATTGTGTTGCTGTGTAACTGCGTTAATTTAATAAACGGGCGGAGGAGCCAGTACTTAACTAGCCATTTCAAAAAGGCTCTTAATTCCTTGAAGCTGTACTGGGCAACACATCTTAAATGTGCCAAAGACTTTAAGTGGACGAGTTCAAGTCAGGTTCTGGATGAGCTTGTGTGAAATTCTGAAAATACAAACCTGTACTGCAACCATATCTTAAATACGTCTTATCCTTATGATATATTAGCAACACCATGTCAATTATGCCAGTATTCTATCTTTATTTGTATATATTTAGCTGTGAGTTCTGTTTGTCAACCTCAACCAGGTTGCTTTACTGTTTTTGAACGAATGCACCAGTAATATGTAGAGCAAATAATAATAAGCTACCCTGTGTTCTGTATTCCTTGTGTGCTCACTGCTCTGGTTTCCATAAATGCATTTGCTCAAGTAACGAACCATTGCTTTAAACAAACTGTAAGCACATGGTATTAAAAAAGATTCACAGAACATGAAGTTAAAGAAATAGAAGCTGCTAAAACTTATTTCCATCTCTCACTGTAGGTGACTGGTTTATCCGATTGCTTGCCTCGACATTTGAAAAGGAAATTGTCAAATAGCTTCCAAGTCTCTCTTTTCTGAGCACCTTGGGCATGAGAGAAAAGTAGTAGTCTGACATGCTTGTGTAGGCATATAATTTAAAAGTGCATTGTGGTTGTGCTCCTGAGGTCTTGGAGATACGGCTGCACTGGCTGTCTGTGGGATCGATACAGACGTTGGGATGGAAGGTGCTGGTGGGTGGCTTACCGTCGATAGCGGAGAGCAGGACTCGGGAATGGTCGTACGCGATCACGTTGGCATATCTGTTCTTTGGTTTGTTCACCTCCAGGTTAGAGTGCTCCCACGTGAACTGCTGACCGGGGTCGATGGACTGGAAGTCAAGAAAATGTGTTGTTATTACATGAACATATTGTGCACGATATAAACATAGTGGAACAGAGGAACGGTTCAAGCTTTATCTCGACTATCTTTGAGGAAGTCGGTTTATGAATGTGGAAGATCGATTGATTCAGGACTTTTACAGGTATTTGCACTGATCACATTTTTCTTTACTACAGAGTACATGCTAAGAATACAAATTCTATGTTAATGCAATGCATAATATTGATTTTTAGTGCTACCGTTAAACCCCCTCATGTGTACAAAACAGTGATGAAGAAAGGTTGTAAAATATTGACAAAATTGCTTTGTCTCTGGCCCTTCAACTTAGATTTTACCTTGCATGAAAGGTTCCCCTCAAGGTCATTAACATCATGTTAAAGACCCTTTTAGAGCTTGATATGTTCAGAATGTGAGAAGAATACAATCACACATGATCACATATTCATCCACGGCTTCGTTAATCAATAGAATTATTTTGTCAGTTAACAGTCCACCTCTTAAGTTGGACGCAGTTTTCTAATATCATGCTTTTTAATTCTCCTTTATTTTAAAGGAAAGTGTTTTATTTCAATGCCGTAACATTTTTCATATTACATCCATATAACAAATCAAGCAATGATTGTACTTCAGGCTAAATACTGTAGACTCAGATGCAATTAAATAATCACCGGGGTCCTCTACATAGTTAATGTAGATGCTCTTAAAATCCTTGTTACCATAAAATATGTCATGTTGTTGATATAGAGGTCAAAATTAAATCATAATTATTGCTTGACCTCTGACCTATTTAGAGAATAAGGCATCAACTGACACTGGAATAGAAGTTTGCTCTTTTAATCATCAAATGTTAAACTTCAGTTTTTTTTTTTATGGATGAATGAAATTAACTATGTTTTTGCTTTGTGAATAACTGGTGCATATAAATGATTGGATTTACAAAAAGATACATCTGAATGGGTCACGAAGGAAAAGCCCGTGCTCCTTTGGCTTTGCACATTTGATTAGTAGAACTTTATGGCAAATACAAGAATACCACACTTGAGACTAGTTTCACAGAATTTGCTCCCCGAGTCCTCTCTCGGCTTTGTAAAGCAGAGATTGTTAACAGCCCCTTATCACCAATAAATGAGCTGTAAAATATAATGTCACAAAGGGACAATATAAAAACATGAAATAAATAATTCCATTTCATATTGTAGGGAAAATATTATGCTTGCGTTTTAAATGACGTCAGGATACTTTCATGTTTTAATCTCTGAACTTAAAGTTGAAGAAATCAAAGTGTGATTAACCGACACATTAGGAGATAGGGACTCATCTCAATATGAAAATGATCTTATATGAACAAGAAATGTGTCTAAATTAGCTGTGTTTCTATTTCCGACCATGTCCCTTATCTGCATGATTTACCTGAAGCAGCAATAAGGAGGAGGGCAAACAACAGAGTCTGATATTTTATCGAAATCTGTTGAAACTGAGGGATGCAACATTGCTCGTAATCAAAATCGTCATTTTATTGTGCTTGCAAAATTGCTTTCCACTGCTCTCGAATGAGCACGATGAAATTGGAAGTCAGTGTATTTAAGCTGCAATAATGATTGGGCGGCTTGGCAGGCAGCCATGTGGTGACCTCATAGATTCTGGAGCCGTTGCCGGGGCCCGTGGAGAGAAATGGGCAGAGAAAGGGAGACTGTTCCCATGTCCCACAATGCCACAGAAAGGACCTCTTGTTTGCAAAGGTGTTTCAGACTCCACACGTTAATATTTGTCTTTCTCCATCAGACTTTTAGATTTGCAGGTCTATTTGCACAATGCATATCCATCGCATTTTAAATTCTCTGTAGTGCCCATACTTTGCAGAGTGAGACTTCAGCTGAAGTGTAGTTATAAATGATCTCGTCGTGTCAGTAATCCGTAGCCTTTGAAACATCCAGGTCTCGGAGTGCATGAGTCACATCTCTCAACTTAGCAGTAAAGCGAGAGGGTTCTCAAGGATAAACACGTTGAATATCTTTCTGTATATAGTGCACTGCTTGTATGTTGTTGACTTTATCCAACACCCTCATACTGCAAGGTGTAGGGTTGCCTCTGGGTACGGATCGCAGCACTCCCAGACTTTTAGTGCGATTATTCAAGGTTATTGCACATGCTAAAAATGTAACAGCGGAGGTAACATGAACGGGAATAATATAATTTGAAGTGATGGAATTAGAAAGTTTGAGCACTTAGCAAACCTCCCAAATTAACAGAGTTTATAAATAAAGATTGTTCCTTGTAAATACTGAACTTAGCATCGTTGTGATCTTTGTTTTTACGGCATAGCAAGAAAAGCAGAGGTGAAGCTAAAAACATTAATAATGTCCTGTCGTCCTTTTGACTGTCTCCGTAAGTCGTGTCAGCAAGCTAGCAGGGACCTGGTGCTGGAAGTGAACTAAAGCCATTATTAATTTTATTAATTAAACCTGTTAATTTCCAGCTATGCAATGTCAAAAGGCCCGACATGAAAAAAATCATACCGGCTAAATTTAAATCTGTAAACTATCCTGATGACGATATTTCTTCATGAATATAGCCCCTAATCCCCCGACTGGGCGCTCATCCACCAAACCCAGTTGTCACATTGTTGTCATGATGGAACTGCTGTGTGGTTGGCATGGGTATGCATTGGTAGGATTAAGCCCTCCAGGAAAATATCGTTAAATGCAAGACTGTGGTCTTTGCCCACCGCACTGAATAGCGACAGCAGTTTAAAATCTGCGTTCATGTGAGCACCTGGGGCTTTCTCGTGTATATGGTGGTACGGTGTTTACGCGCAATCAACATCGGGGCTCGGCTGACGCTCACCTCATATTCCTGTGAAAACTTGAGATTGTCGTTGGCTTTCAGGCGCTCCTGATGATCTGCCAGGTCCATGACGGGGATCGGAGGGTGGCTTGCCATGCCTGTCAATAAGATGGACTGAGGGTCAGTCACGAGCCTTGTAAGAGGCCATTACCCAAGCACAAGCCAACAGGGAATCATTAGATAAGCAGCATGTGTGTTTAACAGGGGGGGAGGTGGTGGAAGAGTGGGTTTTGTTAGGCTAGGTTGTTCACTCAAAGCAGTGGCCATGCTCATAAAGAGTATATGGACACAGAAGCCAATGAGAGTCATCGAGCACACTTCCCTCCCACTGGGACTCTCCCTACTGAGAGAGAAGAAAGTTATTGGCACAGAAAGCTGGTGTTTGGTTAGCATGGCAGGAAAACGCAGATGGAAAAACATCCCCAAAAAACAAAGAAACTAAAAAAAGACATTCAAAATGTTAGGCCAGATGACGTCTGCTTTGAGTGATGAGATGTTTTCAGGCTGTCATTTCAAACTCCTCCTCCTGTGATGACGTAGCATTACACCAGATGGATTAGATGAGGATGGGAATACAAGACTAGGATGGAAAAGAAGGGAATTAAAGCTAAAAAAAAAAAAAAAAAATCATGTCAAATGCATAATCGAGACCAACTAACTTGACAAATGGAGGTTACTGGGGTGACTGGGCGCACCTGAACCTGCGGAGGAAACGGCGGTGTGATCAAATATATTACAGACCTCAGAGCAACATGATGTATTCAAATGTAGAAATTGAAATGTGAAGCTGAATGATTATGTGTACTCTAAACGGGACATTCATTAGTAACATACACATGATCATGCTTGAAGCTTGACAATGCCACCGAGCGTATTTAATAGACATAAGAAAGCATACAGAGGATACAAATCCCAGCCGCACAAACCAAAGTCGAGCACCCATAGGATATTATTTGACATTCGTTATAGCCTGAGGGTGCTGACGTGGTGATATACTACTTGCATAGTCTGCATCATAATGTTTCATCCTGCAGTTAACTTGACTTTGAGAGTGTAAACTTGACATTGTTAAATATCACATGATATTAAATATGTCAAGTTTAATAAAGTCCGGTAAAGCGACATGGTTTGTGTTATTTACTGGAACAAACATAAAAACAACTCATTTGTGTTTTGTAAATCCAAAGTATGTGTGATGTAGCTCATAAGATCTGCTTAAAAGCGTCGTAATAATTACATCTCTAGTCATTCTCCCATTTATTCATCCTAGTTTTGTGGGACAGGTTGACATAACTAAATTAAATACATATGCTGTTTCATTTCTTTTTAGTGTAGATGAGGAAAGAAGATCAAAAGTGCAAAAGAAACCTTTTTGTGTGCGTTGGTTGGAATCAAGCCCACGGCTAAAGATCTGTGACTCAAGAATTCAGGTGCCATTTTGACACACCAGTTGGTTGATGGCCTCCCTCTCCGACAATGAGGTGGTGTTTCATTTTGGATGCACACACAAGTGGGCATTAGCTAATGGATGCCGTGCGTCACTCTCCCTCCCACTCTCGCGTCTCTATCTGAGAGACTGCAAAGGGTGTTGCTATCGCGGCGCACTACTCAAAATCCATTTCCACCACAGGGCGACAATGAAAGTACCATTTCCAACACGCCGTCGCATCAAGCATCCTCAAGATGAAAATGTCCACTGAGGGGTAAAAAGGTGGAAGGAAGGGTGGAGAGAGAGGTGGTCTAATGTAGAAATGCTTCAGGACTTGAGAGGAAGTGGTCACGTGCAGGCGAGAAAAATGTTTGATTCCTTTCGTGCACGGAGACAGCCAAGCTCTTAGAAAGGCTGTTGGGGGAACAAAATGATGGCTTGAGAGGCGAGTGCAATAGTGGGAGGATGGTTGAGATCACTCCGAGCCAAAAGGAAAAATACCCCTCTGCCAGGATGAAACAGCCAGTAATGGTCCTAACATCACTGAAGAGCTTTCATAAATATGCATAATCTTTTCTTTTTTTTCAAAAATGAGCCTGCGGAGATAATTCATCCTCCTTTCATACTAGCTGACCTGAAAAATATGGCTTTGATTTTACAACATTATTGGCAGTCCCTGAACACCTGTCCCAAAGCAGTCGGTGCCAGAGGAACTCAAACGGCAGTTAAGTACGTCAGCGCGCCAGCAGAGATGCATTCCACCTTTCCAGGTGATAAATGGACTGTGACTCCCCAGTCGAGGAACGACAAGAGGAACGAGCCACGGCGTGACCGCTGACCACCACTCACCTCAGCACTAAAGGTCAGAGCGAGTAAACACAAGCGTTTTTCAGCTCGCCACTCATCTACCTGCTAAATAAAGCACAGAACCACGGCTCACTTTGTATTTCCCTCACCTGCTGCACCGCGGACGTCCAGCAGCAGGGCGCTTGTCTGAGTAAGCATGACAAGTCTGGATGACCTGGATAACCCAGGTGCAGGGGAAGATGACAGGTGTCGTGAAACTGTCAAGCTTGCATTTCTGCCTCTTCATTTTTCCACTGATAAGGGCCTCCAGGGAGGACACTGTCAGTTTTGACCCTCTGTGCCTTCTCTAAGCACCTGTCCGCTGTCTGCAAATTGCTTGTTTGTATCATGCCAATCTCACTGCAAAGATGATGGGACCTTACGAGGACGTTATTGTATTAAGTGTCCGCGGTGGACAAGGGATGCTATGTAGCTAAATGTGGAAAAAATAAAATACAACTTAAAGCAGGCAGTCAGTAGCATCGCCAACAGTTTCCATCCCACAGATGTCACCGGCTTCATTTTGAATACTCACCGGGTGTTTGGAAGTTGAGACGTCGCAGCTCCACAGGATCAGTGGGATGATGCAGTGGCATTTCCTTGCTGTTGGGGAGACTGCCTTTTCTAGCTTCAGATTCTGCTCTTTTTCTGCAGAATAAACAGCAAATTGTTATTATTTGGGGTATTTTGTTCCTGTTTGGCTCAAAACACTGCACACAACAGAAACCAGAACCGCAAAGGGTGCCTTGTGGTCTCACTGGATGATGAAGGCAGATGTATAATTAGGAAGGTGAAAGGGCTACATCCTTACATCTTACTTACAGCGACAGGGGGTTGGACTAAATAGCATCATTACGCCGCAGTATAACACAATCCACTACAGTAGCTGTGAGCTATTAACTACTACCTTTGTGAAGCCTGTATTGTTCACTTTTCAATGGCTGTGTAAGATAACATAATTATTCCACTCTGCAGTAATTCTGAAGCTGTAGTTTGAGCAATTATTGCATTATAATGTAAACTGCTCCGGTTTGAAACAATAATAACTTTACATGCAGCACAAAGACGTCATTCATGAAAGTGCTATTGTACTTGTATTATGTTGTTGAGTATTCTTTTTATTTTATTTATTATTTTAAGGTATTATTCATTATTTTTTACATTGTTTTTATATCTGTGATAGTTCCTCTCTTCTCTTTTCAATAAATAAGCTGCTGTATTACAATTTCATGAAATATTCAAATCAAAAGAATCAATACAACACTGGTAGTTGTGTGGTAATTACAGCATACTAATAATATCCATGTCAGATGAAGTCCAAGTTTATTAGTAGGAAAAGTTTGAGCTTTCTATAAATGCCTGCTGACAGCTGCATTAGAAATAATATCCCTTTCCAAGTCGTACACAGCCTGTTTGAACATATGTTCATTTTGAACAAGCCCGATTTCACAAATGACCTCAACTCCAGTGGACGACCAATTTCCATATGTTTAGATATGATATGAACAAGTCTAAGAATAAAGAAAAGGGTTTAAAAGGGATTAGTTTTCCTGCTTCTTTCTCTCTCTTACCTGTCTGGTTTGCTGCTCCGTTGGTCAGCAAGGAAAGAAATATCGACACATTAGGTGGTAAGACCTTAAGCTTTAATGGAGAATTCCAGAAACTTTCTTTCGGATAAGTGAAGAGAAAAACAAACGATACCAATCATATCTCAGCTTTGCTTTGTGTACAAGATTAGTGATGCTTCACTTCCGAGATTATACTCAATTATGCAGCCTTGGGGCTCTTTGTTTCAAATACTACAGTTTCCCAGGTGCATCCAAGATGTGTACATTGTATCTCCGCTATTTCAAGCAGTTTCAGCTGATTGCTTCTTGTTCAAGCATAAAAGTCATCTCTTGACTTCTAATTGCTGTGTCGGCCTTTTCCTGCAAATAAGCCTCCTGCTGCATTTATTAAAATCAAAAATTAGGCATATTTAGGATTTATGCATGTGCTATAATAAGTGCGGACCAAGTGTGAAGTCATAACTTTAAACAAATATATAAAAAGTAAATATCTTAGGAATTAAATTGTATGTTACCATTAATTTACCTTATTTATGTTTTAGTCCGGTGACTATAAATTATCTTGACTTATATTATTCTAAGTGTGGGTGTACAATTTGCTCTGATTTATATTTCTCCCTGATGAAGTTGCCCCTTTTTTTTTATTCCTGCATGGTTGTTGACCTTTGTTTAACACATGAGGAGCTTTCTGTCACATAAAAATTGATCTTGACGAGGAGAGAAATGTCTCCTACTTATGCACTCAATGTTCCCTAACGCGGAGGTGGCACAGGCTCGATAATCCATGTGTAAATCTACCGGACACAAATGGAAACACTGAAACCTTTACAAACAATCTTTGTTCGGTTTTCATCCACCTTTTGTTTTTTCACTATTCAAACCATAAACTTGATATGAGTGTAAGAAAGGAGAATAAAGTACTTTGCATAAACCTCTCACATTATCCTGATGCCATAGATGGATCTATTTCTTTTCAGCTGACTCTACATTTGCTAATCTTACCCTTCCAAAATTACTTCTTGAGAACTATTGTGAATTTCTGCTTTGGACTGGACATTTAATTACAGGAACTCTGAGGAGAATGTTCCAAAAATTGAGAAAACATAACATAGCAAAGGATGGGAACAAAATCTGTAAATATGTAAACTAGTTGCATGTGTGTGTCCTGGCAAAACAGGAGGGCAGCATAAGGTCAGCGTCAGAATCTGGAGCCGATCCCCCTTGTGGGATGGGCGGCCTTAAAATGGCGAGAGGTTGGGTTGGCTGGGATGCTGGCCCAGGCCCCGGGGCCGCTCCAGAGCTGCACACACATGCAGTGACATGCAGCAGATAGTCAACGCTGTCCCCCTCCTACGCTTGACTGATGAGCAGTGACAGCGCGAGGTCTGGCTACCACAAGGGGGTTTCAGACCAAAGAAAAACAGAGGCTGCTTTGATTCAGTGTGAAAGTGTTTTCTCCAGTTTTACATGTGTTCGTGAGTGTGTGTTAGTGGGCTCGATGGACGCGTCTGATTAACTTTCAGTCAGTGCACATGTCCGTGTGAAGGACTGTGGGCGTCTGCATTTGATGGCTTGACAGTTGCTGTGTGCCTGGATTTGCTCATCGGAGACTTCGCGTTTGTGCTACTGTGAGTGAGGGTCACGGATAGTCTGGAGATCAATGCGCCTCAGGCTTTAAGTTGAAATTGTACATTTAGTGTCTGCATTCAAACGTGCACCATGACGTTTGATACATAGAAACATTGCAGGAAATAAAATTATAACTAAACTATTGAAGGTTGAGTGGCTCTTAGTGACGTAAGTTCTAAATGCATGTGCAGTAACAATGTTAAAAACCTTCCCCTTGGCATGACTATGTCACGGTTCATCATGGTTAGATTCCTGTGCATTTTCTTAGGCTACATTCATACTAAAATGATCTCTTCCCACGCAAGCATTTTGGCTCCGTAGCAGTTTTAACCCCCGTCCAAACCTACATGCCTGGAAACGCATAGCACAACTCACGTACACTGGGCATGCACGTGCCAGTGTAAACAAGATTGTAACACATTGACTAAGTTACAGCTCGTCTCCTTCTTATGTTATCAGTTGTTACAGGTTGTTTTCTGGATCGGCTTCATGTGATAGGAGTCTGGTTGGGCGTCTCTACATCATCGTTTCCAAACAATGCAGTTTCTTCCCGTCCAGACTAAAAAACCCAGCCCCAGATTTTTCAAACTAAAAAGGGGTCAACGATGTTTCAAACGGGAAAGTAGTAGTATGAATGTAGCCTTCGACAAGGAAAAAAAAAACTTTAGTTTGGACTTTACTGTCATGTCCTTACCTCTTGTAGAGGAGGATGGCAATGACGATGCATATGATGAAGACGACCGCGAGCACAGGGCCCACGACCCAGATGAGCCCTTCCTCCTCATCGATGATTGGCTGGGGGTCAGTGTCGGCCGAAACAACCGGGTCAGAGTACGGGCTGGTGGCATACATGATCTGAGGCAGGGAAAAGACGGGTTTTGAAATCTGCATCGGTAGTTTCATTTCAACCAAATGATGCTACCTTTACATATTAGATATTATGCTCCACCTTTTCCATTATTTTAAGCTATTTCTATATGGTACCTTGGACAGGATCTCAAACTTAACATCCAGAGGTAATGTTACAGTAGATCTGGTTTCATTTGGAATAGTCATAGCATTACTAAAGACTACTGAGCATAACAAGAGCAAAACAAGACTCTGACAAAGACAGCCTGACCAACATTACAAATTAAAAGCCAATTCCACGATTCGCTGTGTAATTTCTGCTAAGCTGCAATCACAATTATCTACAATATCTCGCCTATGCAGGAGCCTTGATTGAACCTTTTCACATTCTAAGGGAGGATTAAAAAAAAAAAGGTCTTGTGGGAAGAAAATATATGCTTCAGTGGGCAAATTAGAGATTTCCCTCCGTCCATCATTATTGTTTTTGCTCTACCTGAACTCGGGGGTTAGCGGAGAGTGTGTGAGCACCACTATAGACCCTGCAGCTCATCAAATCCATCATCTCACCTGCAGCCGCCTAATCATACAGCTCTCAGGTCTTCGGTCCAGACAGGTACATGCACACATACGCACTAGCTGCAGCGGCGGAGATAAGGCACACTGCACGTAGGACGCAATTAAAGAGGAGCTCCGTTATCACTGTATTCTTGCTATCGGCGGAGGTCTTCAGGGGTTTCTCTCCCTGAAGCAGGAAGGGTCAGCTGCTGCTTTAAGTTTCTAAGTCATAGTCTCACAAGGGCTGAGAGTAACACATCTGACCAGAAGTAAACTGTGACCCTCCACAGAGATGTGGTGAATTTAACCCTTCATGCTCATTACCCTCCACAGCTTCTGAGACAAAGAACATATCACTATCCATAGGAGAGAATGCAGACTTACGTTTTCAGACATTTCCAGAACAGCGAGCACAAAGAAGATGTACTCCTGACCATTCTGGAGTTGCTTGTTTTCAAAGTCCCCGTAGATCTTGCCATCTCCCAGGGTGAAGTCTTTCGGCAGGTCTTTGAAGTAGGCAGCGATATAGGCTTTGGGTTCAGCCTGCCTCTGGAACCGGAGGCCTCTGCTAGTTCGGTTTATCTCCTTCAGCAGCTACAGCGACGAAGAGGAAGAGCAGACAGCTGATAAAACACATCCGCACAAACCGAATCTGTCTATCTCGACCGTCTTTTTTTTCTTCTTCCCTGACTGCTAAGCTGAAAATGCTGACGCAAAAAGCACAACATTACAGAATAGATCAATGACTTATTTCATCTGTTTTTGGACTACAAAAGATTGTGAGATTAAAAGATTGTGTGGCTTTCCAGCATATAAAACAGTTGAGGATTATCCAGCGGCTTCAAACAGTGCAAAAGACTAAATTCATTTAAAACTTACAAAGCTCATTTAGTTTTTCGTCTTGATACCATCAGAAACACATTTTTGCTTGAACTTCTAGACAAATAGAATTTGCGGATCATTTTTGTTGGACGGTGTTCAGCGGCTTCAAACTACATTTTTCCACTTTAAAGAAATCATGAAATTGAAGTTGCGGGCAGGATTTACCCAGAACATTTGTTTTCAAATGAAATAATTAAATATCACGCTCCTGTCATTATTAACGTTAGAGCTAGAAAGACAAAATAATAATAATAACAATAATGATGCTAATAATGTTAGTATCCAGCTCAAGGTAACATATTTAGTGTGTCCTTACAAGTGTGTATCATCTGACTATAAAGTACAGAGAGTGGATCATAATTATACTCATCAAGCCTGCTAGTTGTTCAGGCATCTGATTTCCTGTCTCTGCACACATGAGTGTGTGTGTGCGCGTGCATGTGCCCGCTGTGTGCGCCTGTCAGTCACATTAGAGTGTGTGCTTCCTCATGTGTGCTCTGTTTGGGCTGCTGGGCTGTTGGTGCGGCCCGATAATGTCTTCAATCATCTCTCCTGTCAACGCTGCTAAATCTAGCTGCCCTTGGGAAAAGTTGTGAAAAGGTGAGTGCCAATATTGACAAACAAATAAATTCTGACAGAGGGGCGACTTTTGGGCAATCGGTCAAGGCTACAGACACGCGCCTGCAGGCACGAGCTGTAAACTCAATGGCAGATGAGACATGGTGTTTTGTTTTAGCCTCCTGGACATGTCATATACTTTGATGTTTGTCCAATAGGGCTAAACATTTTAATATAGTTGATATTGAAAATATAATTCTGGCCTGGAGAGTAACCTGAATGGGAGTAGCTTTCTAGAGGTTTCGAGAGATCACTGCACTATTGATAAAAACTTTTTACTCAAATTGCTTCTCACACATGTAATCGTGCACGGGATGCACAGGCGCTTCGGAATTTGTCTCAACTGGTTTAATATAAAAGTTGTCAAGTGTTTTGTGCACACGCAGTAGCCCAGCTCTGCCTGGAATGAGAAGAGACGTGAAGGCCTGATGCAGCTCTTCAGGTAATTACCACAGACACAAAGAGGAGGAGGGGGAGGAGGTGGGCACGGGGGTTGAGTTTGCAGTGCACTCGATGGCTACTTCATGTTCTCATTTCCATATGAACAGTGTTCTCTGCAGCTATTTGTGTCAATCAGCGAGAATCATCTCCTGTTCCCTCTTAACTGCCTCAACCTATTTTTTTCCTGGTTTCAAAAAGAGATGTGTGATATGGGAACACGGGAACGCTGTTAAAAAGCTGGGTTTCAATAACCGGATAATTGAAAAAAAGTAATGTCCGGAATTCTACTTTTACTTTTTCTTTCTAAATAACCTGACCCATCACATCCAGCTCATGCTTTAAACCCACCTCCTCCAGATTCATCTCATCGGGATTGTCCCAGGGTTTGAAGAACTTCCCCGTTCGCTGTTTTTTCAGAGGAACCACCACAATGAAATATCCCCTGCAAAATAAAATGACAGGATATTAACATTTAAGGCAAGATGGAAAGTAACTGCCACTTTCTAGGAGACAAACACTGTACTAAAGAGAGAAAAGTCTTTGTATTCCAGAACCATAAACATAATCGTGCTATTAGCATGTCATGTGGCTCCCCCGATCAAGACTATTTTCTTCTGTTTTCTGTTCAGTTTGAACATATGCAGAGAAACTAGGCAGCACCGTTACACCTCACTGAGGCCCCCTGTGGGTTAATTAGGATACACTCTGTGTATACAGACGAGATACAGAATTAGAGGGATTTTCATCCCTTCATCTGGGTGGCAAGAGAGATAACGGCCTCTGCCAGAGTCAGGCTTCCTGGTTGGCCACTGCACTAGCAGGCGTTGGCCAGGAAGGCAGTGTGGCAGGCTAATGGGAAACTAATTAGCTTAAGCTCTGGCATGGGAGACAGTGGGCCAAATGCATCCAGCAAGATCAAAAAAACCCAAGATGGGTTTGAAGCGTCAGTCTACAATCGGAAACACTCCTTGGCCTTTTGACAACCCTGGGCTCTGTCGAAAGGCTATAAGAGACTTTATAGGGCTTAGAGGAATGTGCTTAAATGAGTTGCTCTGCTTCAGAGTGTAATGACTGAGGTGAAGTGGATATTACACTGAAATGTAGGGATGAATATAAATGACTCTGTTTTGGATGAATTACCCCCGACAAGGTCAGCTATCAAGCTCACTTGTTTATTCCCTTCCCCGATGCATCAGTTAGAAATAATAGTTGGTAATATGGGAAATGGTAAAGAAATAGAGGAGGTACCATTGCACTTCAGTGATGCCTTTTCATGTCAAATCATAATATGCATGACTCACACAAGATTACTGTTACTGTTTACAGTGCAACACTTAAGAAGCCGTGCTATTCCCAAAACCCCTTTAGGTGGATTATCCGCACTCACCTCACTCTCTCAGATGTCTGCACCGACGGCAGCTCCACAGTCACCATACCGTCTGAGTTGGTCTTGCCGATCAGGTATGGCTTGGTGCGA
This sequence comes from Paralichthys olivaceus, assembly GCF_024713975.1. NCBI lineage: Eukaryota > Metazoa > Chordata > Actinopteri > Pleuronectiformes > Paralichthyidae > Paralichthys > Paralichthys olivaceus. The sequence goes on from NC_091114.1 coordinate 9,612,711, forward strand.
AGGATGTCTGGGGCCGTCATGGTGGACACGCGGTGTTGCAGACCTCCGGCGCTGTTGCCACGGTTGGTCAGAAGGAAGGAGTACTGCGTCTCAGGTTGAAGACCCGTGATTAGCTTTTGCGTCAGCTTCCCGTCCACCTCCACGCTCTGGCCGTTGTCGTAGAGAATCTGTATGTGAATGAGTTGATGTTTCAATGTTGAAATTGCTGAATCATGTTTTGTTAAGCATGTTAGCATATATTTTATTCGAGCGGTGCTCACAGTGAAGGGTTGAGCCGGGTTGTAGGTGTCTGGGATTTCCCAGGTCAACCACACTGATGTCTTCATGGCAGCTTTCACATGGAAATTTTTTGCGAACACTGCTAAAAGAAAGGGGGAGCGTGTGATTTAGACACAAGACATCCTTTTTAAAATCTGATTCCACCAATGGTCCCACACCGGTGCTTACCTGAGAAAGTCTCTCTGAAAACCAGGCTGAAATCATTGCTACACTGAACTCAACACTGTCCTCTTACCTTCTTACAAACTCCAACTCTTATGTTAATGACTGACCTTTGCTTGACTGACAACACATGAAGAGACATACATACTTACTCGATGTGAGTTTTAAAAAAAATCATGATTAGATTGTGACGTCTAAGGGTATGAAATTTGTTAATATGAAGTTCTCTGATTGATTCCAAACTCTCTCAACTTCTGCCATTTGAGCCTTTGTGTGGAAGCTGCTGTGGTTGGAAAGGACTGCGCAGGGAAAGCTTGACTTTAAAGAGGAAAAGGACTATAAATGTTCATGGGCTGCGTCCTACCTTGATCCAAAGGCTGTGTCCTGAATTGGACACTTGGGCTATAGGGACCAGAGCCCTTGCTGGTGAAGGCACACATTTTAATATCATAAGTGGTATCTGCCTTAAGGCCATCCAGGATGACTGTTGATTCCGGGGCGGTGATGAAGAGCTCTGAGGGACTGCGTGGGCTGTTGATGTCCTTATACTGCAGAGCATATTTCACTATTTGGCCGTTTTGCTCCGCCAGCAAAACAGGATGCCAGCTAACCTGAATAGTGGAGGTGGTGGCACCTTCAGCTGTGATGCTCTGAGGGTAACCGCTTGGGACATCCTCATTTGTGGTGACTTCTTTGACTGTCTCTTCGCCAAAGCCCACCTTGTTGCGTGCGGAAAGGCGGAAAGTGTACGAGGCTCCCTTATGGATCTCTTTGGTAGTGTAGTGGTTCTCTCGCTCGGGGAACTCAATGACAGTCAGCGGATCCACGTCTTTGCGACCAAAACGGAGGCGATAGCCTTGAAGGGGCCCGTGGGTGAATGCTGGGGGGTGCCACTGGAGGAGAGCCGTGCCCATGTTGGTGGTGCTGACCATTAGCCGAGGTTTGTCAGGAACTAATAGAGAAAGAGACAGCGTGTAAACATGTTTCTGTTTTATCATATTTGTCATAGGCAGGTGTTGAATATCATAGGATCTACTGTGCGTCTTTCTGTCTACTTGAATGTATATTTCATTGTACCTTCATATTGTAAAAAAGTGCTGAATACAATAGCTGAGCACTTTATTTCACTCTCTACATTTTCCATTGCTGTAAATATGCCATCAACATAGCTGTGTCACACCAGTGGGTTAGAGTTACTGCACTTAATGAGACGGCAATTAGCTGTTTCACACTCTTCACACTCAAGTGACAAGAACATTTGCCCGGTGCTCTTTTTTTTCCTCATTAGATGCAGCTTCACTGCTTTACAAGGTAGAAATGCACTGTTTGATAAACATAAAGTATATAAACAGAGAACTGCAGGAGATCTATCAGCAGCGATGGGATTTGTTACCTGCGCCAGTGGTTGTGATCAGTTTGGGCTTGCTGCGTGCACCATCACCCTTTGTGGTGTAGGCTGCAACGGTGACTGAATACGTGGTCTCAGCCTGCAGCTCCGCGATGATCATTTCCTGTAAAGACGCAGGACTTCAGTTGCAGGACACACACTTGCTGATTTACAGATGATAGCAAGCAGAGAGGTGGTGGTGGACTGTGGTGTCAGCGAAAATCATCACAAAGGACACAACAGACTCATTCTCAGAGCACATACTGATTTGTGAGGCTTAAATCACTTGTCTTCTCCGTGCAACATTAACTTAATCATTAAACACTATTAGAATTCTTTAAAGCCAGCACTTGCTGTTTGGTCAGTTTTATTTTCATTCCAACTGTTAGTGAAGTAGTTCCAGCTGCACTTTGCACTAAAGTAGGAGAAATTGGGACCAAGCTATTGTTTAAAAAATACAAACAAAATCAGGCCACACACTCCTGTTGTACAAAAGACACACGCCAGTCATGCAGAGGAAAACAAGAATTCTTTCCGGTTTAGCTACTCACATGTTCAGTTGAATCATCATATTCCCACTGATAATGATATCAGAGTGTGGAGAGAAAAGAGACAAGAAATAAGGCCAGTCACCATACAATTATATAAAAGTAGCAATACCTATATATGTAGATAAATATGCATTAGATTACTGCATCCAGTATGTTTCATTTGTATTTAGTAACAAAACTGTTGAATAGTCGCTGTTTTATTCAGATGACATGATGAAGATTTGCTTATTTTCCCATTTCAAATGATCTCTGTGTTGTGGTGCATGTAGAGGTTGAGAGAGAGAGAGAGAAGGAGAGATTGTGTCTGAGAAAAGCACAGGCTGGCTGAGGAGGGTGTTTTACCTGGGCATCATCAATCAGGATGTCCTTGATGACTGGCTGTCCTGTGGGCTCCCCATTAACCATCCTGACATAGTGCACCTGGTACCCTCGAATCTGACCGTGCTGCTTGGTGGGCATCGGTGAGCGCCAGATCACTTTAATTGATGAGGAGTTGACAGCCTCCACCTCAACTTTACGAGGTGGCCCACTAGGAACTGGAGGAACACCATGGGATAGAAGAAAAAAGGTCAAAATTATAGCGAACCCCTTCATCGCCCCCTTTTTCTTAAAATCTTGCCCAAAGTCGTGGTGCAAAATGCTGCAGTGACGGAAAAAAAAATCACAAAAGTGCAGCGAACTGCAACAAGCACTGCATGACATCAATATTTCAACAATGGTAAGGGGGAAAAAACAACAGCAAAAACAGGTCTGACAACTGACCTAATCTTTACACATTAAAAATGGGTAGAGTGGATTTTAAAAACATGGAATAAAAATGTGTTTTGCCAAAATAGAAAAGTGGAGCCAAAGGGGGGGGGGGGGGGGCTTCAAGTGACTGAAATGCTTGAAGCGCTGCAAGAAATTTTGGCTATGGAGCAAGGAAAAATAAATTAAAAATGATTACATCACATGAGGGGAGAAAAAACAAAAATCGAAAAAAATGGCCTTTAAAAATATTCTTCCACCTTTTGTTATTCCCACTGTCCAGAACTTGTGCTTTTGGCAAGCTCTTAAAAAAATGCTGCCTTTCAAAAACACTTCAGAGAATACTTCAAAGTTTCAAAAAATGACAGTTGGGACTGGAAGTTGGAGGCCAGCGGTTGAAAATGCCATACCATGTGTTGAAATTGAGCAGCTTTGGGGCGGAAAAAAGGCCAAAAAAGAAAAAAAAAAAAAGTGCTTTTGCAAAGTGAGTCGCAGTTTTTTGGGGGGTGAAAAAAGTGCAGAGTCCAAAACAGGGTTACAAGTATCAAGTGGCGACAATCAGAAGCAGGTAGAGAAGGGTAGAAAAGGGGGAGTTGTAGATATAGGCGAAGGTTGTTAGTATTTGGCGGGGTAGGTTAAGAGGGGTAGACTGGATTTTCAGTTGGGGCTTTGATTGAGCGAACACATACCATCCTCCTCTGTGCGGACCAGCTGTGGCAGACTTTCCGGCCCCGCTCCGACATTCGTGTGAGCAATGACCGTCACGTGGTACTCTGTCCATTTTTCCAAGTTTTCCAAAAGGTACTGGGAGCTTTCCGCTGGGATGCTGGGGATTTGACGTGCCGTCGTGTCCTCCCCTTCCGCCGCAGTATATTGGATACTGTATTGTGTTATGATCCCATTTTGTAATTCCACTGGGGGTGGCCGCCAACTTACCAGGACGCTGGTGGAGCTGGGGCTGTGGCACTTGACGTCCTGAGGCGGGCCTGAGGGTTCTGGATGGCGGGTTGGGTTTTGGAGCACGTTGTTGTTTTTGTTTGTTTGTTTGGTCGGGCCGTTCATAGAGTTGGATATTTGGTTTAAAGGAGTTTCGGGTTTTGATCAGGGTGATGATGGTAGAATTGACCAAACAAAGGAAAAAAAGAAAAGGGAAATAAAATGACACAAAATGAGGAAAAAGCACAAGGACTCATGGAGAAATGAAAATACTTCAAATCAATGACACATCACAAAGACAAAAAAGGTAAACACAAAAGTGTAAACACTGGTAATGAATGGAGGATGTTGGTTGGAAAAAGGACAGCTTTACCATTTATAACCTACCTTTGTGATGACAAAATAATATATAAAAGCAAAGGGAAACAAAAATAAAATATCCTAATATATTATTTCTCAGATTTGTTCTTTCTGAATGAAAACCTACAGATTTCTAGGTACTTTAAGATAAACCATTCCAAAAGAAATTTACTTATAAGTGTGACAAATTTGGCAAGCAGTTACCATCAATCCAAAAACATAAAGGTTGATGCTTTAACTAGATTGAAATAGAAAAATGTTGTTTTTGTCACCAACCTTTCCGAAGCCTGTTGGTTTGTGGTAAAAGCCTGATTGTACAACAGAGAACTTCCCAAGGAGACATGACTGGTTCATTAGATTCTGATAACATCGGCATGCACTTTTTAAACTGAGTCCATCAATTACCTCCGAACAAACATCTGGGCAGAACTTCATAGCTTTAATTAATACCCACCTGATCTCTGCCCCTGTCTTTCCAGAGACCTGAGATTTATGTTAAGATGTGCAAAGTCAAAAATAGCAGATTGTATTTACGGGTATTTATCCGACACTGAGCAAAGTGCAGTGACTTTAGTTAAATTTTGTGAGGAACAGATTTGAATTCCAACCTGTTTCATAAATCTGAGGTCTCCCTAACTACAGACAATGCTTTAGTTGAGCTTTCTATGATAGAATTGATCCACAATGTTATTGATTTGATTTGTGAACATCAGTGTTCATTGGTAAAGAAAATGGGAAAATCCCCTTGATCTCTGGAGAAGTGGTTTCTGCAGCTACATAGAAAGCTCAGTCTCTTTTTTTGGCAAATATGCAAAGTCAAGAGACAAGGCTTCCAAAAGGCCGTCCGTTGTGAGTAATGCTCATGTGGGCATTCGTATAAATAATTCACAGCTTTATCATTCATTCGAGCCGCACTGTTTTTGCACAACAAAGGTGGAGAGGGGCACTCTTTATATAACCTTGTCTCCTGACTTCACAGGAAAGCCTGGGTACACTGTCCATGCAGCTTTTTCAAGGTGAACACTGCACGGTCAGGTGGACTCCATGACACTACTGTTTCAAATCTTTACACCTTTTGCTATTTTCAAATGCATTATCCCTTTTTCGAGAAAAACGTTGTTCTGTCTGCTTTCAGAACTTTTTCTGGGAGGGTGGTGGGTTTGCAGCGCATATAAAATAGAGTAGAATGCATTTGAAAATGGTTTCCTTCCCAAACAGAGGGATGTTGGTGAGATAAGGAAAGAGACCTACGTGTCTGTGGAGTTTCTGCCGAGATCTCGTTGGTGTAAGCTCCAACCCCATGTTTACTACGGGCAGCCAAGCGGAAAGTATAAGTAGTGAAGGGCTTCAAGTCCTTCAGTAGGTATGTTGTGGTCGGCTCAAAGCTGATTCGCTTCTGTGGGGGAAAACAGTGAGTAGTCAGTTTTCCATAAAAGCAGGGAGTTACAGTTAATAAAATTGATAAATGAAAGCATGCTGCCCTTTCAGATATAAAAAAGAAATTGAGCGTGCAAAGGATATTAATAAATCGTGAGATGAGATGTAAATCAACATCGACACAGTCATGAAGCCTTTATTTTGAAAAGTTACACGTTTAAACGCATTAAACAGTTACTTTTAGTAAAGTGAATTAAATATATAGGAGTTTTACCCCCATTTTGTTTTGGTGTATTAAAAACAAATTATATTCAATATACTGTTCTTATTTTCATGCCATTAATAAAACTTGCTAATGTTACAAATTCTCAAATTGATGAGTATAGAGCAACTTATTTGGCAAGAATAAGTTAATTTTCGTTGTATGTTGCAGTTATTACAGATTTTTTTTAAACGTATTTGTTGTCAAAACATCAAATTCGGACAATAATTACCTCCTCTCTGTCGTCCCTCTTCCTGTACATGAGCTCATATCCTGTGATTTGATTCTCCTGTCCGGTCTGTGCCGGAGCGACCCATGACAGTAAAATGCTCGTTTCCGATTTGGCTTCTCCCTTGAAGTCGGTCGGTTGGGAGGGAACTGGAATAAGAGCGGAGAGATAAATTCATACACTTTGTTGCGAGGGTTATTGCCACAAGAGCCACGTTTTTATTTCAGAAGATGCAGTCATTTCAGCCTCATTAGTGCGATGCTGGCACACGGCACACAGTTACTTCATGCTGAAAACAATATCTGACTTTTTCACAAGAAGTAAACAAGAGGACTTTGGAGTTTCTCGTCTGTAGTTAACTACTCTCATAAAAGAAAACATTCTCCCTCTTGAGAAAGCCGGTTGAAGTGTGTGTTGACAGCGTGAAGATGTTTGTGTGTGGTAGCTCTGGTTAGCAATTGTAACCCACTAATGAGGATCTAAAAAATGGAGCTGCAAACATTTTTGTGACACTCCAAGCTTGATTGTGGGGTGAGAACATTTTTGAAGCTTAGATTTTTCCCACTTTGTATTTTTGGTATTCTTATCTTCTACAACACAAACAAACTACACTCACCTCCTGTCTTAGCGATGATTTGAAGGTCTGGAGAAAGGGGTCCGTCACCAACTGAGGTGTAGGCCAGGACCTTGATGTAGTAGGTCTTGTTGGGGATGAGGCCCTGGATGGTGACAAAGTTAGACCCCCGAACAATCTGCTTTTCCCAGAGGTTGACATGTTGGGCGGAGTCCATGGTGTAGTAGACTCTGTAGCCCATGATCTGCCCATTAGCCTCCTCCGGCTCATCCCAGTGAATCACAGCTGTGGTGGTGCTCAGCATGTGACCTCTGACCTGCCTCGGTGCCGTGCTGGGTGCCTGCTCAGCTGTTTTGGCCTCGATGCTCTCGCTGGGTGGCCCCCGCCCGATGTTGTTCACTGCCACCACTCGAAACTCGTAGTCGGAGTAGGGGCTGAGGCCCCCCACGCTGTACCGAGTGGTGGCCACGCCATCAATCTCCTTGTACGAGTCCTCCGAGTACTTGGACTTGTGTTGGATGATGTAGTAGGACACCGGCTCAGGATTGCCAGAGTCCCAAGTCAGCGTTATGCTGGTGGCTGTGCGCTCCGTCACCACAGGAATGCCAGGAGCCTTGGGCAATGCTGCGATGATAATTATTACATAAATATTAATAAAAATGCAAATTATTCTGCAAACATTAGAAAGTTTTACCTCTGTAGAGTAATTTATGTTGCAGTCCATAGAGACCTTTATTTTAATTTGTTGATGGTTGAATAATATTGATTGCATTCATTTCCCAGCCCACTGCACTTGGTCCTGATGATATACCGTATATCTGGAGTCATAAGAGACTCGTATATTCTGTGCATCCTTTTAGGTGGATAGTATTGTTAGTAATACATGAAAAAATAAAGAAAAATAGTTCGAAATAAGACAAATACGTGAGATTAAAAACTTGCATCCACCATGTTCAGCAGCTGGTAATGCTGTTGTCTTTAATCTCAGATTTCCCCGTGTTTATCACTTTAATAATTTAGCAGCTAAATTTATTGCTTTAATCCCCCACGCCGTGGCACATGGCAAAAGATATCAGGGCAATATATTGTCTTTATATGCCGTCTGAAGTATGCTTCTGGGGGAGCTTGCTGCCAGACTGTTATATTGTGACTAATATCTCTGTGTTATGTCTAGGAAAAACAAAACTGAGTGTGTGTATGTGTGTGTGTGTGGGGGGGGGGTGTTTGCACATGTACACGATGTTGGCAGTCTGAGATCTTTGCAGTATGCTGCAGTGTAGATATGATTACACCCTGATAAGCAGCATGCCTACAGAGGACACCAAACAATACTCTGTGTTTCACACCCCCCTGTTTCGCCCCCTTCTCCCCCATCTCCTGCGAACAGAAATCGGGCGCTTTCTGGCTCTGCAGCTTTCCAGCTGTGTGATAAGCACTTCACTATATTCTTAATCTGGCATCTAATGCACTGAGGCTGGTGCCAGGGCTTGTCTAAGGCATCAAGGAATCCTCTGCCGATGACTTATCGTGGCAACGAGAAGTAAATAACTTTCTTTTAAGCGCTGCCAGTAGTCTCTGCTTGGATAGTTTGCTCTGACACATACCAGCTGCAAACTGAAGTAGATATTTTTAACTACATGCAAAATTTACATAGTGTGAAGTCCTTCCCTTGGCTTGTGCATCTATTATATAAGCACGAAATGTCTTTTTAATTATAGATGAGCAGAATAAGAAGCGGCCCTACCTTTGACTGTTATCTGTGCCACAGCCTCTATCACCCCCAGGGTCGACATGGCCACACATGTGTAGTTGGCCGACTGCCGCACGTCTGTAAGCTCCAAAACGTTCCGTCCAATCGGCATGTCGTCCTCTGGTGTGAGGTCTTCAGCACCCAGCATCCACTTGACATATGGCATAGGGGAGCCCACTGCGACGCACGTGATGTTGACGCTACCGCCCGGCATGATCTCATTGTCTGTGGGTGGAATGGAGAATCGTGGTGGCACCCGGCGCACTGAAAAAAATACAGACATAGTTTAAGAAACAAGCAGAAAATGGAACGACCAAAGACCTTTTTATAGAAAAATGAAAGAAAACATTGGTTAAAGGTTTAATTGTTTCACAGATATATTGTGTTTCTAGATAATAATTTAACGTTTGATGAAGGTGAAGAAAACATAATTTAACACATTTGATCCAAGACTTGGAGATTTCAATGGTGAATGGATCAACACATAACACGAGCTCCATGCACAAAATACTGTGTCACCATCGGTACAGATATACAGGACTCCACAATGTGCTGGAGAGTGGACAGCACTCCACACAACTCTCAGGCTGTGTACTTCCAGCTGATGTGAAGTAATGTGCCGCGTCACATTCTCACATCACACAAACATAGATGACATTGTTGAGAAGCCGTACACGCAATAAAGGGGGGAACGTTTTTATCTCTGCTGATTCGGCTCAGTAAAAAGTAGAAAGTAGGGCTGTCAAATGTTATGCATTCAAATTTAGATTTATAACAGTCATATAAGAAAAGAATTTGTATTTATCTACTTGTATATGCAGTTATGCAAGATTACAGCCATACATTGCTTTGTGATAGAAAGGTTAACCATTAAAAGTGGCTTTAGATGTTGGCTTGCAGGACAACTCACTGATCCTGGTGAACTCAATTACTAATGAAAAGTCTCAAGAGGAACAATTATTCTCGAAGCATTATTGGCGTCGCCATGCTACATTTGTGATTGTACAAATGGATCCAAGCCTGTGAATAAATCAAAATCAAGAGCATTGAGTGTAGTTAATTCAAATTATTTTCAAAAGGACCCGATGATTTTAAGCGCAGTTGAAGATGAAGTGCTGATAGAGGTCTTTTGTTGTGATATTAAAGTTGACAGAGGAGCATGTTTCAAGAATTTCGAGGACGTCATGTGTCTTCCTGGATAAATGTTTTTCCATTCTTTGTGTATAGCAGATAAAGTAATACTTTTGCACCATCAAAATTATGCAGAAAACTGCTACTGGAGCAATTGCTGAAGAAATGTGCTTTTTCTTAGTTCAATGAATACTTTTCTTAAATTACTTGTGAAGGGTTCAGAAGTGTTGCTGTTATCACTGGAGTCGAAATGCATATCAAGTGACAGCTCTAGTGGATTCACATTAAAAACCAAAGTTCTCAAAAACAAAGAGTAAAAGTCTAAAATTTTAACTTTCAAGTAAAATATCCATTATGCACACGGATGACCTTTTATCATAGAGCAACAGTCCGTCATGCAACAATATGTGACTTTATGAGATATGTAAGGGAGCCGGTGGGGGTGGGGGGCTGCAGGATCAAGATAAACAGTAATAGGGTCAAAAGGAGAATGTTTTGTTGCACAGATTAAATGGAGTTTGCTGTAAATGTGGCAAGCACAAGGTAAAGGTGAGGAGAAAAAGAAAATTTGGACAAAGGTTAATGGACTGGAAAGAACGAATATCAAAGTAAACATTTTGATTCTTCTCAGGTTAACAGATTAGGAATTCTAAATATGAATATTTAAGCACTGACCAGGACTTCCATTGAAATTAAAGTCAATGTTACCGCCCATGCTTTTTCAAATAGATTACTTTTGACTTGAATTTTTTTATTGACCCTTGAGGAAAATGTCACTTTCTAAATTCCGAGTACTTAGTATTTATAGCCCGAAAATTTACTCTGCTTGTAAACGGCCCTGCGACTCTAGTCGGTCATTTGCTGTATTTGACTGCGTCATAGGCCCATGGTTACTGTTGCCTACCACTAACTCACAAAGCCCATTCTGTTGAGCAGACTGCTGCTCTCCAGAGAGGGAATCTGGGGGAACTGCTTGCATTATTAAATACAACGTTTCTCTCTCTCAATATTTAATTAATAACCAATTGGATCACGCTCCCCACAGACATAATATTATCCTGCTCATTTGAATATCATTACATTTGTCAAGTCTCGTGGATAACGCACTAAATACATAATTCTTTCATGACTTCCTCGCACGGAAAGATCCCCGTCAGAGGAAGTGTATAATCTCTGAGGGCAAGGTTGTTTTTACAGCTTGGTGCTTGACTTTAGTGCCAATTACAACAAAGGACTGATTTTGCTTGAACATATTTTATCTGTGAGAAACTTCTACTAGAGAGAGAAAGAGCTAATTTGAGTGTTGTAATCCTTAAATGGCGACATGAAGAAAAAGATGCAGTGCGGTTATGTGGAGCAAGCTGCTGCTATTAGTCGTAGGAGCCAATAGACAATCAAGTATATTGTTCTGGCTGATATTTTATTCCACATTACTTTTATGAGAGAAAATATTTTCTCACTCAACATTTCATGTTTTTTTTGTTTTCTTATCCAAATGACCTGCTTTTGTTGGTCAGAAATCATTTGAGAGAACAAGCAGGGACACTGACAGGGTAGAGAGTCTTGGGGAGGGGGGACAACTGGCTCAAGCATTAACAGGTGACCATGCAAATAAGACTCTCAGACAGATGCAAATATCGTCCCTGCCCCCCCACCCCAAAGATGCAAACATGCACCACCTGTCGGACAGTGAAGCATTCGGACAAGGACCAGGGGCATACTTAAGAGGAACATGGACATTGAATGTGTGACATTGATAGAATGAAATCGGTCGAGACAAAAATGGCGAAAAGATACATAGAGCCCACAGTAATGCATCTGTGTTTGTATTTGAACGTCTGTAGGAGTTTGACATTTTTTTGTGTGGAAAAACAAGTGAACTCATTTCTGTTTTTGTGTGGTGTTCAAAAAGTAAAAACACACCAACCTTCTCGCAGCTCTGAGGGATGTAGGGAAATTGATGCAGAACAAAATGAAATAAGGGAAGGAGAAAAACAAGGGAAACACAGAGAGTAAAAAGGCCATGTTGTAGGTCTTTAGATGCTATGCAAACAATTTGAAGGACCTTATTTCTCTTAAGGTGCTGGGAGGTATCATTACTTTACACATATTCTGCCCAAGCCGTGTGGTTAGCTTATTGTGATAATTAAAATGAATGCCTTTTACTTTTGTTTACATTAGGTATGATATTATTTGAAATCTGAATTGTAATTAATGACTATAAAAACTAACCACAGGACTGAAAAGCATCAGATTTATAGTAGAATCAAGATATCAAATGTCTATATGCTGTTCATATATAGAGAGAATTAAGACAATATTGGAAGAGTTTAAAAAAAAGCCTGGATTGATGTATTTGAGTAAAAGTGAGCAGCAAAAACAATGTTTGTACCAACGCATCAGATATTTTGACATTAAAAGAATGAAAGACCTGTGAAAAAGGAATAGAGAATCTATTGCTGCTGCCTGAACTACCTTCTATTTCCTAAAAAAACATTAAGCTTTATATTTCTAACAGTGTAGGAATCAAAAACTGTAGGTTATTAAAAGCTAAATTTACCTGCAGGTAGAATCATTAATTACCATTCATGAAAAAGTTTTAATTCTTGATTTAACCATTTTATTTTAACGTCAATAAGAAAAGTAGCGAGATTTAATATGTCTCTCCTATGTTGATCAATGTGTGAGGAGAAAAAGGCCAGAGAGGATCTGTTCACTGCTTGGGAAAGAGTTGGGGCTGATGGAGGAGGCCTGTCCACAAGTTACTCCAACAGTCAGGTTTGAGAGGCAATTAGTAGATAAACACTGCAAGCAAGTCTAGTCATTGGTGCTGGATTCAGGATAATCAACAGAAAGGACCAAAAACACATAACAGAGCAGATTCTGTAGGTTCAAATCAGTGCAGGTGAGTCAAGTGCAAAATAAAAACCATACAAAGCATACTTACAATGACCTCACAGGCTACGGCCCCTGCTGACTTTATCGGCTGATTTAAAGATTTCTCATAAATTTCAAAGAGAAAGTTAATAAAATGGCAGATAGAGACATGCAGGCATTGTTAACACGCGTTTCCTACCTCTGACATATAGATTTGCTGGCGCAGAGTAGCGGGTTCCATCGTTGTTGGTCGCCACACATTCATACTTTCCCTGGTCGGACTCTTCGCTCTGCTCTATCTGGAGGGCTCCTGGTTGGGGAATAGCAAACGGTGCAGCAGGGTGCGTTTGGTTAAAATGACGTCGCTCGCATCAAGTTCACAAGAAAAAAACAAAAGAAGTCCTTGGACCTCAAGGAGGCCAACAACGGCCACCTTCATTTCTAGTTTGGCTTTGTCCTTTCAAGCTTCAGTAGTTGGACCGTTTGAGAGAAATCATAATTAAACAATATCCAATGAAATGCTACATGTATCTGTTACTATGAACTCTGTATTTAAAAGTTCATCCCACGTCATTATCACAGCCGGATCCATTGGCTGAGATAAAATGGAGGCTGTGTTATCCGACTATAGACGAGGGATAGCTTCAAATGGTTTATCATGCAAGACACTGCGATTCATATGTTGTTCCCTTTTAACAGGCCTAAAGTAACAACAAGACGTGTTAACCAAATCCAAAAGGAAAAAAAAGACAAAATGCCTATGTTTCATTTGCTTTATTCTACATATGTATTTTTGATGGCGTCTTAAATATAAAAAAAAGGCTAATTCCGTTTAAACTACAGGGTCTAAAAAGACACTCATCCTAGCGCCAATGTCCAAAAAAGCCATAATTTCACTTTGAAGATTAGGGGCAAGCCCTTCAATATACAACATGTCACTGGACTGGTCAATATGGGGATGAGTGATAACTGCTTCAGGGAAACATGGATCAAACAAAAAAAGGTTTACAGTATAAGAAAGCAGCATAACAAGGGAGGACAATTGAAAGAAAGAAATTTAGGTATGAATTTTAGCATATTCAATCACAGATCAAGTGTAAAATTCACCTAGTAGAATAATTTTGGACTTCATCTCGAGAAGTTTCTTTTTTAAAAAAAATGCAGCGCATACAAAAAAATGAAAAATGCTGCTTTTATGTGCGGAAAAATTTTAATTGAAGTATTATTCAAGGCAAGAGCAACATATAACCCTCAGGAACAAAAGTTTGACATGCAAATCTTGGCAAGAAATGTATGTCGGCACAACTTACAACCTTCTGACAACCCTTAGCTGAAAAATAAAATGCAGTTGTATTAGAAGACAAAATTCAAAATATCGACCTGAGCCGACAAGAATGTAACCAACCACTGCTTTAGCTTGTGAAAGCTACAAAAGACACCCATAAAAATCCACCAATGGGATCAGCAGTGTGGTGTCACATGACCCAGGGAAAAATGGCTTTAAGCAACAACAACTCTCCAGCTTCATGTCACAAGGCAAAAATGAGCCAATCAGGTCCTCGCCAGACTCTACAGTTTGCCTTCCCCAAACCCTGAAGAAAAAAAGTCAAAAAGTAAAATATTCTCCAAACCCAAGAAAAGTAAGAAAAATAGGTGAAAGAGAAAAAAAGCACCGTAGAAACTTTATCAAAAAAGTGGTTGTTTGGGCTTTTTTGTAGAGGTACAGGAGAGGAAAGCAAATAGAAGAAATGGGAAAAAAATAGTTTGCAAAGATAGGAAGAATTCTTTGGGAGAAAAAAGCAGAGTAGAGGCAATGTTGTCTTCAGCATGCCTGCGTGATTCCACAGCATCTGTGCATATTTTAGTGCTGAACAAGAACAGCTAAGGGGGAAAAATGCTTGGTTGTTTTAGTTGGACAAAAAGAGGGACACATGGTTCGCTATGGCCAAAAAGAAAACAAAAATGAACGGAAAAAATATAGTTTGAAAAAATAATTGTCATTGGATATGCTTATTTGAGCCAGAGCAAGCATATCGCAACTGAGCTAAACAGGCTCTTGAAACCAGAATACAAAGGAGTAAATAAAGCATAGACAAAAAGATGGAATACAAATTTAGTCAACGAAACAGGACAAATAAGAAGGAAGGTCCATATGAACGAAATGGGATTTGGTCTCGGTAAACAGGACAAAAATGGAGGTGATTTCAAGTGGAGATGAATGGGTTGACAGCAAGAATGAATTTGTATTATTTTCATTCTGTGAACGTCAGTTCAGCACTCTTACCTCTTATTGGTGTACCACCTGGGTGGATAATATGAATGCAAATAAGATTAGAAAGAAGAAGCATTAGTACGAGTAGATAGAGGCTGGGGGGCTTTGGAAGAAGAATCAAATTAGATTTAACAGGGTACGTAAATAAAGGTACTAGAGGAAAGAGAAAGGAGAGAATAAGAGAGAGAATAACTTTTTCTCTACTGGTAAAGAAAGACAGGATTCATCATAGAAAAGTCATTGGTCAGAGAGAAGAACTTGTACATTGGTGTACCACGGGGAGGTGCCATTTTTTTTTTGGCAGTGGCTTCTGAAGACCATCTAGTGAAGGGAAAGACTTTGAGGACTTGGTATATGAGCTTGAAAGCAGACATGACATCCCTTCGCTTGACCTGAGCTGATCACCTCCCTAAAATACTTGAAATTCCCAAACCTACAGTGCTGGTGTTAAGAGATTAAGTGAGTGGGTGAGTGGTGTGTCAGTGAGTCAGCAACAAACATGTGAGGACAGGTCATTACCCAAGTCAGTCTATGACAGTGCTACGCTGAGGTTTTGTGACTATGTAATCCCTGGGTCAAGGTGAGCCTGGAGCTGGCAGTGGTGGGACACTTAAACAACGTGGGGTGAGGGAAGAGTGTGTGTGCCTCAAGTAGTAGCCCTGCAACTAACCTATCTGTTAGTAAAATGCATGCCATGCATTTTAATAGTTGTTGGAAACATGAAAAATTAGTGGGGGGTGATGTGTGCTTTAGAGCTAAGCACTTACCAAAGGATTCTGTAGATTTAAAAATATAGAGAGAAGAAAGACAGCATAAGAATATGAGTATATTTTTTTGAGTACGTTTAGTTCACAAGGTTTCGTTAATGCTCTACGTGAATCAAAGTCGCACATTAGAAATAAGGGTTAATGCTACACAGTTCTGTTGAAAACAAGTCAGCAAGGAAGGAAGGTTAACAAGACGGTTTAACAAAGGACAGCTGTGAAATCTGTGATGACAGGTGGTCAAACATACAAGACTTTACAAGTAGTCGTGCTAATGTGTTGACGTTAGCTGGCACATAAAGCTGGAAACTATTTATTGATTTTGAAGCTTTATTTTCGAAATATTGAAATCAAGATTCAGGTGAATGGGTATATTAGGGTGTGTCACAGGCAAATAAACACAAAGATGGCGTTTACACATTAAAGCAGGGGCTGTAAGTTGAAAGAATCAAGGGGTAAGGGAAAAGCCTTATGAGGTTTTACGCACTACTGTGGCTGATTAGCATCCAGAATTAACCTTAAAGGGTTCTTATATAAAGTAAAGGTCTATTCAAATGAGTTTTAAGGATCACTCTTTTTAAATAGTGAAATTTCATCAAATCCACAAGACTTTTCTGCACGTCTCCTATTTTAAAATCACGTACACTCCTTTCAGATTTCTGAATGAAGCCAAATGTTGAGTATTAATTGTCAGGAAAAGAAAAAAAAGACATAAGAAATAAAGAGAATGGATCCAAAATAACTGCACCAATGCAGTGGAAAGAAAAACCAACAGAAAAACGGCAAAGGAAGTCATTGTAAAAAGTCACAGCAGTGAGCAATGAGGGCAGAGGTTAGGGCAGAAGCCAGCAAACACAGAGGGGGAACAGTCCCAACAGCCCATGACAACACTGGAAGACAAAGGGAGACACGCGTACAGACAACACACACTGGGGCGTACAGAGAGTAAAGGACAGTAGAAACAATGCCATTACCTACAAAATCAAAGCCAAATGAGAAGTTAAATCATGGGAGGAAGAAGAGGATGAGAGAACAGAGGAGACGACAGGGGGAGCAGGTCAGATAGAGGAAAACAAGAGAGAGGACTCCTGTTTTTGTAATCACGCTTTCAGCCGAGGGAACCTACCTGATCTGAGCTGTTTAATGCGTCCATTGTTGTTGGTGGTGTTGACGGGGAGGAAGTCTTTGAACCAGGAGATGTCAGGGTCGGGGTTGCCGCTGGCGGCACAGAGCATGGTGGCAGTGCGTGTTCGCTCCACCACTTTCAACTGTGGGCCCATGTCTATGGTGGGGAACCCAGGGGGCAGCTGGTCCTCTGGAAATAGATGAAAGATGTTGCAGAGATAAGACTGGGAAAGTTATTGTTGGACATAATAATCATAAGACTAGAATAAAAAAAGAGAAGAGTTTGCAGTTTTTGGCAAAACATAGACAACAATTCTTAAACTATATATTACTAACTCTGTCAATTTAACAACTCTTACTCCTGAATCCATATATATTTCAAAAAGTCAAATTAAAGAGAGAAATAAGACCCCTTCACTGTTTTATTCAATAAATTGTCATTTGCCTTTTAATTCACATAATGTGAAAATACAGTTTTAGAAGTAATTGACACATTTAAAACAAATCTGAGATCGTATATACAGATGTATTGTAATTTCTGTCATTAAGAATATAATAAACAAGTAAATAATAACTTCCATATTGTAAAGACAGAATCATGCTATACTTGACAACTGTATTGTACGCCATTTATACAATTTAATCTGGTTTGAATGTAATTATTTTGGAATACATTTACACTATCCAGATTATATGTACTCCATTGCAAACCATCATTTGCTTGCTTAAACAATCAAGATATAAGAGGTAAACAAGTGGCTTAACGAGGTGTTAATAATACCTGTTACCCCATGTTTGACTTCTTTATGCTAAACTGTCTCCTAGATTCAATTCTCAGTCATAAGACAAATTCATATATTTCTCCAAATGTCAAACTCCAACTTTGATAAAAGAAAAAAAGGACCGGCGGTTTCACAGACTACATGCGTATTCAGGTGAGGTGGAGCTCTGATGTTCTGGGATGAGAGCAGGTGTCTTGTATAAGCTGTCGTGTTCCCGCCTGTGTCTTAACTCACTGACTGAACAAGGCCGGGCTTCATCTCGCTGTCGTTGGAGATGTGAAAGAAGATAACTCGCATTGCTCTTTGCTCCAAACATCCGAGCAACAGACCAAGTGGAGCAGTCGTATCCCCGTTATGTAATTAGAAGAGATATAAAAGTGGTGATTTTGTACACCCTCGTAAAACTGTTCTTCAAATAGCCCCCACAATTAGGTATTTATATTTGGACAATGATCATTTTACTATTTTCTGCAACTGACAAGTAAGCTTTTATTCAGTACTTGAATTAACAATAAAATAAAATAAAAAGTAAACATGCACAGTTGGAGAGTGACTTATTTAAACCTACAGGTGTCTTTGCATATGTTTCATTTTTCGGACTTTGCATGAAATTCATTTTAAACACAAGGACGAATCCCTCCATGCAGTAACCTCTCCTTTCATCCAGCTGCTCTGCTTTCAATAGCTTGTCACGATTATTCTCTCATTTTTCTTGAAGGGTAACACGGAAAGGCGTAAGTTTAGAAGTTTTGAAAGGGTCATTTATTCGTGAGGTCTAGTCCTCGACTAAAAGTCACCTTCGAAGCTGCGCATTTTAATTTTCAGTTACAATTATATGATATAATGATAATTTTTTTCGTGTATAAACACATCAGCTGATGGTTCTATGAGAATACCCACTGAAAAGAACCTGTATATAAAATCAAAAGGTGGCATTGGAACTGTGTAGTTGTGAAGCATCATTCATCCCACTTGTTTTTGTCAAATATTAGTGGTTATTCAGATTGACCAAAATTTAGATTTACTGCTTATTTTCAATTATTGATGTTATAAGGCTATTTCATTTATATAAATTGTCTTTGTCTAACCTTGATTATGGCTTTTTAACCTGAATCATACTTTACATACACATACAGATAATCACTGTCACTCATTGTAACTACACAAGTGCAGGTGGCCCGAACCCCCACCATCTTTCCAACTTCTTTTGAAAACACAACCAGGCACCCATGTCTGCGATCGTGTTCTTTTGGCATAACAAAGAAAATCAAAGCCTCGGGCCGCTTTGTGTTCGAGCTCCCTCCTCTGAACAGGAAGTATTTTTGGCTTGTGCTAAGTCATGATCTTGGAGCGGAGTGGAGGATTCCATCCACCACACGATCCCTACATGCAAAATGTCTGCTCAATGCTAGTGTTAATCTCCCAAAACAAGACCTGCTTATGCTGAATGCCAATGAGGTTTACGTGCACCTTTAAGTTTTCCCTTCCCCGCTGTGATATGGCTAATTAGACTCTTCGGTTGCTCTCGTAAACGGCACCTTTTTGGAAACGCTTTCTTCATTAAATTTTCATGAGGCGACATCAGTCTAGAAACAGCTTTGAGATGCCATAGCTCGCACACAGCCAACACGACAATCATGGCCTCCTTCCAACAATGCTTTTGGGTATCTGGCATGAGGAACCACCTCAATGGATAAATCTCCTCAGAAATAAACTGTTTTACAAATGAGTGACTTCAGACTGAACTGCAAAACTTTCCCTTGCAACTCTGTGTCCCTGCCTGAACTGAGGTGTCTTGACAGTGATGGAGGTGTGTTGTAGTTGCACATTTAAAAAAAAAAAAAAAAGCCAATCATACAGAAACATTCGCAAATTACTTGAATGAATTCCAGTCCTCTATAATGCAAGCTTCCATTACTGGTTATAGTTATTCCAGGGCCTCTTGGCCCATCCATCTGTATGTAGTCCATCACATAAGCTCATAACATTTTGGTCTGGCACTGTGTTTTTCAAAATAAATGAATTTGTCTTCATTAAACGTCTTAATCATATCACCTCAGCCAACATCATAGTTACATTAGGGAAGTTCAGCTGGAGCACAGATCTTTCATCATCTCTTCATGTCTGTTTCATGTATCTGTGGTCTGATGTTTCTGCATACAGTGTATTCCGTTAATGACTTTTTCATCAATAACAAAAAGAAAAATTCTGAAAGCAACACCTTTACCACTCATCAACAAATGAATGAACCGTCTAATGTGAGAAACGTCACTTTGAAAGGTTCTCATTCAAATGGAGACGGACAGGACGGAGGAGGGGAGGGTTTAATTGTACCAGGTAGCTCCTGTCCGAGCTGCCCTCAGTCCGTTCAAGGTCGAAGCGACAATTAGTCGATTCTACGCTGAGTCAAAAGTGTAGCTGATCCAACACAATAGCCAGGAGCCACCCTAAGAGCAGGCATGTGTGTTGGATGGAGTAATTGGATGTGACAGGAAAAAGCAGATCCTGTGAAATTGCGATGTATTCCAAAAACAAAGTGCTGGAGACATCATAATTTAGCTGTCTGTTAAGAAGTCAGAATTGTGCTCGTGTCGCGATAAGAAATGCTCCTGGTTATTTAGCTCAAAGGGGAAAAGAAGAGGGTATGAGAGAATGTTTATCTTAAATCGTAAATGGTGTCACCTCAGTCAACATGATGAGTTTGTCAAAATGAGGATACTAATGTTAGGGTTGTAAATCCATAGATATATATCATTTTAATAAAATACACTCTGAATTAAACCAATCTTTCACCTCCTTTAAAATACGTGTGTGTTACATGATGATGATTCCAGTGCAGGCGACTGATATGACTCCAGGCAGGGCATTTAAAATTAATGATCCGTTACAAAGGTTTCTGGCATTTTCGATGCATTCTTGCTTAGTCAAGAAATGTTATTTACAGATGAGCACTCATGCTCGTCCAGAATGACCATCAACCGTGAGGTACCTCAAAACTTCTCTTGCGAATTGTACTGCATATTAAAATGCAAAAAACAGAAAATAAACAGTTCTTCAATCTTCTTGAGACCCTGAGCAGAAACCCTCAGTTAATCACCATTGTGATAATAAATTGAGGAGGGGAATTTAACACATTTTGTTGCTTGTGCTAGTGATTAACAGCTCATGTCAACAGAGCTGCCGCAGCGTTTTCCTTACAAGGCCAACAGACCAAAATTAAATCAGATGAATCACTCTTTAATTTGAGCCGCAATATGTTTTTGTGGAAGCTGGATTATTGAAAAACGTCAAGAATTAAATAATTCATCAACCATGGGCCAAGTGTCTCCATGTGTTTTCCAAACAGTCTCGAGTTTGTGCTGTAGTTACATAAATTATCAGCAACAAGCTAATTCATAACGACTTCAGGAACTCTGAGCCGCAAACTAATAGGATTTGTTGTGCTTGTGGTGCCAGGCTACATTGTAAATGTATAAAAGTCAAAGTTAAGAGGCGAAATAAGAGAAAAATCATTTTCCAGATTTCCCCCCGCACTTCTTTTCCCACCTCGCCGGGGCCTGCAGTCTCAAGGACGGTCTAAGACAAGGGCAGTTTCAGCTTTACAGACCCATATTGTATATTCAACAATGGATCTACACACTAAATGAGATGGAAGGGAGAGAAATGCTGAAGTCACCTAGAGAAGTGCTGAGCACTGGTGCTTGATATAAAAGACTCCCAATGACAATTTGCACACATTAGCCACTACCAGGCCATCAGGCTGCATGAGCGTGTGGTGCCAAGTGTGAGACGAGTATAAAAAGGACATTGGCTCAAAAAGTACCTCGGTGAGCAGATTTCCACCGAAGACATAAGGCCACTGGACGTAAACCCAACCCATTAGTAGATTGTATCTATTGATCATTCATACAAAATACGAGCAGGAGTGAGATCACATTTGGAGTGTATGACACCAGCGGCCATTTCGGTTTCTAAAATGTTGCTTGAATGCGGCATAAATTCAGCAGTGTTTGTCATCACGCCGCAGTGGCCTCCGTTTTACACACAGTCACAGCCTGTGTTCAAACTTTTCACCTGCTGTGATGTAAGGATTTGAGCAACACGCTCAAGTAATGTTCTACTCGTTTGGGCTCTTAATTAAATAAGCCTAATTGAGTCTCGACAGATAAATGCCCCATTCAGCTGTCACCAGTCACCCTGTACAATTTTTTTGCTCGGGTAGTGCTGCAGTGCCTGTGCATCCTGAGGTGACGCTCACAAGGTATCACAGGACTAATGCAGTTACGTTGATGGATTTCATTTGGAGAACCAGACAGTAAAATTAAGACCGAGACATTCGCTTGTCTGTTTTTTAACGTACACCAGCTCCTGACATCCAAATTAAACTCTCGTGTGTTTTTTCCTGCGCTGCACCTACACAGGGTCGACAGGAACATAAACCTGCCTTTGCTGTCACTCTCTTTTGTTTGGTGAATCCTATACTTTGCAGACAGCACCCGTTTCCAGCAAAGCATTCTGCAGCGAGGTGTTGTTGGCAGACACCGATACTCTGTTAATGCCGTATGTACTTAAGCTAATGGCCTCACAGCTTTAAGTAGAGTGGGTTTGACAGTTTATTTGTCATATATATTGATATTCACAAGGTGGGCTGTTGAGATGTGCTGAATTTATTTAAAAAATGAAATTCTTAATTAGGGAGTCAACACAAAAGCAACATCAGGCGTTTTCAGACTTGAACCTCTGGGTGATGTCTGCAGAATTGTGTCTGGAGTTGGCCTTTCCCACAATGCAGCAGGACACAGAAATCTCTGAAGTGTTCAGGTGCAGGAGGCAGGATGTAATGTATAAAGTCTGCAGCGGAGGTCACCTGTTTATGTTTACTCCAAAAGCTTCCATGATAGTGTTTCCTGTGAGCACAGATTCTGTTTTGTTTGACTTGTTTTTCCATTTGTGCCTCTGTCGCCTTCTCCGGAGTAAAACACGTCACTGAAATTTGCCTCTTGTTTTCTTCAATAAATACAAAAGAATTTAAGGGGAAAAACAAAAAAAATTCTTGCAACATATTTCCCAAGTAAAGCAATGAAAATATAAACCTTCATGGTCACATTCTGGCTCAAACTCCGGGGTTGCTTCACAAGGATTGGATTTGGTCTGACCCTTTTCTTCCCGAGCGGAACAAGGCTTTTCACCCGGCGGTTGAGGTTATTCTTCAGGGAAAATCCCAGCAGGCCATAATAAGATATATTTGTCGAACGTATTTGAGTGGATACAATCTCTTCAAAGAGGCTGTCACGGGTCACTTGCTGGTGGCGGTGTAGTGGGGGGGGGGGGGGGGGGGGGGGGGGGGTTGAGGTACTGTTGTCTGGGAATCCTAACTCAGCCAAAGACGCTGGATTATGGAAGTGTAGGGATTCGGTGGCTGTCTGATTATGACACCACTCTGCTGTAAAGATTATTTTTACCCAGTTTATGAATCCATCAGGTTCTCGCTACCTCTCCTCAGATAAACTCTCATCCAGCACATAAAACAAGCCAAAAAACATTACCCGTGCAGTGTGACAGCATGTGCTTAGCGATCTCTGCAGCCGGAGCCAAAGTCATTTTTCCCACCACACAATAGCATGTAATTTAAAAGTTGAGGGGCACTGATTAAAAGCTCTTTCCACACTCAAAAACATCAACTCGAGTGAGGAAGAAAACGGGGGAATTTTAGCAAGGTTAGGGTGCTAATCACGTTAATCACACAGCACTCTTACCGCTCACAAGGACATGATTTGGAATTGACTTGTTTAATGGCTTGCTAATGCATTCGCTGGCCTAGACCGAATTAGGACTTGTTGTTTGATAAAGTAGTGAGAGGTGTTGAAAAAGAAAATATTTCCATGCCCCTAATTTAAGGTGAAGGATGAAGGAGGAGTAACATGTACAGTAAACCAGGATTTTGGGTTAAAATGCTTTTTTGCAGGGACGCCATTAAACCATTTTTTCAAAAATGAGTTTGTTGATTTGGAGGACATTAGCACGGAAACACTGTCCATTATAATTTGTTTACAGTCCTGTGGAAGTTGTTGCAAGCTTCGTTAATACATCGGTTCAGAGACGACCTCAACAAAATGTTCTGTTCGGCTCCTGCTCAACTGACGTGTTCGTTTTTTTCCCCCCCTTGGCACGGGAGAGGGAACTGTTAATTATGCTTTTGTTTACACACAAACAAAATTACTCAAGCAAATGTAAAAGCTTTTGATTAACAAAGGCAGGCAGCTATTCCGTGTTTGTGCCAATTCTATGACGGCATCTGTTCTATTTTCCTCTTTCCCCCTCGTCTATTAAGTTTTCGCTGATTTCACCCACACCATCGCTGGCTTCCTCGCTCACTTGCGGTGAGGAGGTGCACTTTTACAATCTAGCACCGAGTGATTGACGGGTTTTACATCTGAGCCCACCCTTTGCTTTATCAGCCTCCTGCAGCTTGGTGAAACTATCTAAAACTTGGTTTTGGACCGAGTTGCTTTACTCAACACCACCATCCATCATTCTGCCTATAAAGGGTTGCAGAGGTGAAACTTTACAAACGTCAGTTTTTCACCAAGGGACCAGGACATTTTAACATTTTGTTTAGCATGCTTTTTTTATTTGAGCAGAAATGTTATGTTCTCTTTAATTTTTGCTTAGTTTTAACTTCAGATACTGTGGATAAATTCCCCTGCACACATGCCTGGACATTGTTTTCAGCATATAGATGCCTCACACTGCCTGAGGTGGAATACTTGAAATAGTTAAGATGTCAAAGTAATGACCCTCATCATTAACGGTGTAAAGTATCATTCATGAGTGGCAGATAGAGCCATTAAGTGAGACAAGCATGCAGACTGTAAAAGCACATGTTGCATCATCTCCGTGCAAAAAAAGGAGAAACGACACATTGAGATGAATAAATTTTCCCTTAATGCCCTGAGAGAATCCAAACCGTGTATTTATCTCACTGATACATCCCGCCGCTGTCTGGCACATGTGTTGTCCAGTCTAAATGAGATTAGGTTTTCCCCTAGAGCTTCCTTTGAGCCAGATTTCCCAAATAAGCCTCCTGGCACCCGCAAAGTGTAGATATTGCTCAAGTAATCCAATAATGGAAAACAAAATGCTCAGCACTTCCATTTAATAAAGCGTGCGGTGAGGGACAATTCTCAATATCACTTTCCTGCGATGTGTTTGATGGCTTCACGGGCCAGTGAACTCAGAGTCAACCCGCGAACTGTTTTCAAAACGTGGCGTATCAGGACGGAGAGCCAGGTGTTTTTTTGATTTGTTGGAAAGACTGAAATGTGAGAGTGCATCCTGGTTGTAAAGCCTGGGGCCACAGTTCTTTATGTTCCCAAGCTTTAGACCAATGAGAAAATGCTAAGTGGCAAGGCATGACTGGCTTCCAGTTTACAAACGTGTCTGTATAAGATGTGCGGGTCAGAACGAATCTGGTTGTATCTAGCAGAGTGCTGGAGAGGTCACATTCGCCACGGAAGGCCTGTGATCCATTTATCTCAACTGAGGTTACAAATGTGCGTTTCAATCTTCATAGTAAAATCAATGAAGTGCGTAACTTAGAAAGAGGAGTCTGTCAGCGATCCCCTTAATTTTGCAGGTCTGCGTTTGCAAAGTCAAACATTTGCAAAGCACCTCATGCTTTTTTGATATTAGGTGAAAAATAACAAGAAATACAAATAAAAATGACCACATCAACGTTTACCCACACTAGAAAACTACAAAATCAGTCACTTTCTTTTTTCTTTTACAAACATCACCCTCTGTAGTGCAGTGAAAAATAACCTACTTCGTTCAGATGAACAGTAAAAGCTTTGCTGGGCCGAGAAAAATATGCTTCAGTTTAGTTCATTAGTTGATTCTACAGGTACGGCGCTTGCTAATGAATATTACTGCGAATGCGCCTTAGTTGGCTCAAACAGCTAATTCCAATTTACTGTAATAGAGTTTTAAGAGGAGCAGGCACACACTCACACAAAGTGGCATTAAGGCGCCCCCCCCTCGCTTCATACCTCTAAAAGGTAGTTCAGTAATTTGCTGATCAAATACAGTCTCTTTGAGAAAATGGCTAAAACCTGAGGGCAGGGGACGAGAGTACATCGAGTATGCACTAAAATTTTATTTCGCTCTCGCTGCCTGCAGGAGCGAAGTAGGAATGGATTGTGAAATACTATCCATTGTGTTCCTCTCTGCGATGATGAACGTCGGAACGAAATATGGGAGGAGGGGGGGTGAAGGTGCAGAAAACTCTCTTAACCCAGGGTTCATGGCACTCTGTCTCGGTGAATAATAGCATCCTCTCCCCCTTTGCCCCGCGCTGATTGTTTCTTCCATAAATCCCCCTTTGAGATTGTATAATTAATTGAATGCTGCTTATTTGTCATTAAAAGCCCTCACCTAATGCCTGAGATTATGAGGGAGCCATTGTAAGAGTCGATCTATTAATCACCGGCCCCCCCCCCTCCTCTCCGAAAACCCTTCACAGATGAACAATCTGAGCCATTTCTCATTTTGAGTGATACTGTAGAACTAGTTGTAAAAGTCAACATCCTGGCGCATATTTTATCAAACGTAGCTGTTCTACGTTTCTTTAAACACTTAGAACACATCCTTTTTCACTATATGTCTTAACGTGACAGACAGAGTGCACACCTGCAGTTTTCATGTATTGCTGCGGAGCGAGAAGCCGTATTGTAGACATTCTCTGAATGCTTTCGAGATTGATTTTTGGAGAGTACACTACTCCCATTCGGACTCTGTTGGAAAGCCTCTCACTTGTGTGTCAGGAGTTTCCATCTGGTTGGAATTTGGCGGGGAGCGTTCGATAGAAAGTGTCTGGGAAACAGGATCCAAGTCAGAAATGGCTGAAGTTGTGCTTCACAATGATTCCGACTTGTGTCCCTCCAAGCCCTCCATCCCCTCACAGACATTTTTTTACGGCCATTGTTGCCGGGGTTAGATTTGATCAGCCAAGCAGAGGGCACGCAACAGAGATGTACGCCACGTCTGGCAGGGCACCCCCCAACTCTCCCTCGATGTCATTCATAAACATGACGGATTAGCTGTGATATCCCTCCATTTACAACATAAGCGGAGGGAGTGGGAGGACGCGAGTGAAAGCAGAGAGAGAGTGTTAGTGTCGGATGGCCCTTAGGGGTAGTGCTAAAATGGATGGGTAAAGAGGGAGATGAAAAGGAGAGATGAAGCAGGAAGGGCGGAGAGTGGGCCTTTCTCTACAGGCCTGACTGGGCAAGCAGCAAAGCAGGCAGGAAGCCAGGCACAAAGCTCCATCTATGCTCAGATGCCCCCCTCCCTCCGTCCTTGCTGTACAGACGACACATCAGCTCACCCAGATGTACCGTTCTGAGTAGAGATCACCTACAGGAAACGCAAGGAGGCCAATTTCAAGACCTCTTCTACCTACAATCATGTCTTTCTCCCGCACCGCCATTGTTTTTCTCGCCTCGCTCGATCGCCGACTTCTCCCGCCTCGCTCCATCCGCAGCCCGTCAGAGACTTTAAAAGATGCTTGATGTTAAAGACTCTCCCTCGATCGGTCTTTGTCTGCCTCCCGCTGTCTTCCCCTTCTGTCCCTCACCCTCCCTCGTCAGGATTTCACTTTGCATATTCCATTTGGTGGTTGTTACCTTGAGCAATGATTCCATTTACTTCCGAAAACAGTGCCCCATTTATTTAGAGTTGGGGGGGAAGGAGAAAAAAAAAGAACGAAAACGCAACAAACAAACAGAAAAACTTCAGCTCTTGTCTCCTTATCTGACATCAGCATTTTTATTCAGTTATTATTAGGAATATTCAAAGGAGGAGGGAGAAAACAGTTTGACAATGCTTTGAGCTATTTGCCAAACACAAAGCTAAAATGGATGTTGCATATTCCCTCTCGGCTTCACAAAAATCCTCTCTTAACTGCACAAAACGAACCTTAGGAAGCTCTTTCTATTTTATTTTATTTATGTTTATTTATTTTTTTCTTAACACTCCATCAAATCTCATTTGATCCCCTTGAGTGCATTAACCATCCGCAAATAAAGGGGACGTGGTGAGGAATATATATAAACAACAGAACGCTGCCTTCTCCTTAGAGACGCCTCCATTCTCTCCGACGCTCCTGTCACTTTGAAGCATATACTGCCAGACATCTGTTCGGTTTTTTATGTTTCGGGCTTATTCATTGTCTATTTAGCCTCTTACCGCCCACTTGGGATGACTATATGATGCTTGATGTTTAGTCTAATAAAGTATATGTTTGTGTTTAACGGTGTATTATCTTGTCTTTCAGACTATTTTTCTTTTCAATGAAATTTAAACTCCTTAGGTTGATTCATTTGCTTTGTGTGTGCAGGGGCAGTTCATAAAGGCCGATGCCAGAAGCAGGAGCTCAGACGAGGTAGGCTTTCCTCCCAGGCACCTTCACATACCTTACATTCATGAACAGTTAGATGTGTGCGGATTGTCACGCGACGAAATAAATCCACGTCTTTATCGAAAGGTGTGCGAGTCAAGAAAGTTGAACGTAGCTTCCCCTCAGCTGTCTGAATGCTCACATAAATCCCAATGAACTTTTAGCATCTTGTGCATTACAGTGCCTGATATCTTTATGGTTCACGGCTCGGGATGCCTACATTCGATCATGGTATCATCAGACTCAGACGAGCACTCAGGCAGGAGATGCGCGGTATAAATGTCTGGAGGAAACCGACTTCATACAAGTTCACATCCTTCGGAGAAAGGGAAAACGTAGCACAAGCCATTTCAATAATTTATATTGCTAAAAGCTTGCTACAGGAGAGGGGAGTAGAGAGATTATTCATGCTTGCTAACATCCTGCAGAGAGGACCTCATGCTTCTCAAAGAGCCTTAATGGAAAACGGGGTTATGTCAGGCTCCTCAAATTTAGCAGACAGGCATTCTTCCTAAAAGTGACTGTGGGAGACGATGGGTGTCACAGCAGGCAGTGGGTGGCATTATTTTATTATGGAAATTACTATATTGAGACCACATGGTTTGAGATTTGACAGCTGGGTTTAAAGCTGATGAAATCTATGATGAGAATATGTAAGGTTTTGTCCCCCTTTCCCTGCACGCGCCAATAAAACGTATAATTAGTCGCCGCACTCGTCTTCTCTGCACTCGACGTATTTATGTATAGACAACTAATTACACCACAAAATCAATTCTTGCCACTTTTTTTTTCCATTCCAAAGATGTTTGGTCGGTCGTAATTAGCCGGGAGCTTTATCCAGCTTGAAAAAGTTTCTCAAGATCATTAGATGCATTAAGGATGACCCTGCAGTACCCAATTAATCTAGTAGAAAATGACTTCTGAGTGCAGCTACGATCAAAGCTACCAAACATTAGCACCCCTCGACTACCTGGCTCAGACTTGCACGCTCCTTATTTAACGACCTTGTGCCCCATCAAGTTCAGCCAATGGAATATTCCCCAATAAAAAATATGTTATGCTCTGCTATGTGGCGTATCGTGTACTGTGCACAAATTCAGATAGTAGACAGTAGTTTTTTCCTGTTAATTGTAGATACAAATGATAAAAAGAGGAAACATACTTTAATACTGAATATATCACCTAGCAGATAGGGCTGCAGCCTCAGTATTGTTTACTTCTACTATACCACATAACAATACAACAACAAACTGCCATATTATACTTTCTGTAGATGCATGCATACCTGATTTTAAAGATTTGATTTGCAAAGAAACATCTTTCAAAGAGTACTGTTCTCTAAGATGTAAAAAAAAAAATACAATTTGCATATTTTAAAACCACTGAGCACCTAATTACTCTGCCAGTCCTGTGAGGTCACTGTGGAGAGCAGCAGCATCTAAGGCCAGTGAAGGGGAGAAAACACACATACCTCATTTGTCTGAATCAATAATTATTAATGTACGAGGCTGTGTTTACTTTGATTAAAACAAATACAGAGTCCCAGCATGTGAAGTGTTATCTATCATGTCCCGTGCGCAGTCCAAGTGTCTGTGGCTCCTGCAGATGTTTTCCCACACACCATGCCGAAGCCAAAGTCCGACATCCATCTTGTTGGCAGCACTTTTGTCTTAAATCATCCTGCGTGCTGCACAGATACCGATTGGCTCCTGTGATTAACCGCGCAGAAGATATTAAGTGGGTGTGGGGTTGATTTGGTTTTTGAAAATTACTTATTTATTTATTCCTGGAGAGGAGATCAGTTTCCAGAGAGACAGTCGACTCAATCTCTTTAATTACAATCATGACTAACTTGTCATCGCGCACTTCTTTTATTGGGACGTCTGAGAAAGTTGAGGATTGAGGAGAGTGCAGTATGGATTTAATGGATGTGAGGATAACAGATAGTGTGTGACCGTGGCTGCTGTCAGTCACTATTTGTCTCGACATGCTCAGCTGAGAAAAACATTCTGCAGATAAATCTTTAACGGCCGCTTCTTCCCATGGAAAACCGAATTGTTAGATGGCAACAAGGGAATTTAAGTTTCATAGTCGAATATATTTTAAGAGGAAAAATCAATATCAATTTTGCCTCATGGAGAACTGACTATTTTGGTTGTACAATTCCCTCAGTAATAAAAATGCTGTTGGAAGACATTTGGAGAATCTGTTTCATGCTTAGAAAAGAGTTAAGCTCCCACAGTGAGTCAGCGTGTTTTCACACAAACATTTCTTGGAGGACAATGAATTTCTTTAATAAAACTGGGCGTTACATTTGACAGCCCAGGTCCAGCTATCTATGCAGCGCCCACCCGCAAATCAAAGCACAGTAACTGTACAATGGTCACTTGCTTCATCCCCACTACATCCCTTGCTCCGACAGTGCGAGGCAGCTGACGCAGCATTTATCTTCCTGCGTAATTTCATTGCTCGCCCTGTTCTTCTTAAAAGGAAGGCATTACACTTTCTGTGCCAGGGAAACACATGATGATGATGAGGAGAAAGTTATTTTTTTGCTATTTCTATCACCACTTTCTACAGGTTTTTGCTGTGTACACAGAATTTACATTGACTAGCATCATGTGGGTAGCAGTTATCCCGGCTTAGAATATAAATTAAGCAGCTTCTGGCGTCTTTCATGTGCAGAAACAATTTTTCTCATAACAATGACAAAGAGCCGAGTGCATGCATTGTCTATGAATAATCGGTGATCATGTAGCGGCCCCCCTTTCATTGTGTGCAGAAAGATCTGTCTCAGCTACGCGGCTTTGACCGTGCCGTAGCACCATTCCATACAAATGGAAATGATGCATTTTGTTTTTCCGTCACAGGAGAGTGGCTTCCCATTTTCCACTCCCACTGTCAAGTTGTGCACAGCTGCATAAGTTTGCACGCTTGTGTGCGGGGCATGGGAAATGGCTGTTGACAGCATAATGGAGGTATGAGGATGCAATATAAATCCTTAATCATGCCTGAATCATGAACT
This sequence comes from Paralichthys olivaceus, assembly GCF_024713975.1. NCBI lineage: Eukaryota > Metazoa > Chordata > Actinopteri > Pleuronectiformes > Paralichthyidae > Paralichthys > Paralichthys olivaceus. The sequence goes on from NC_091114.1 coordinate 9,643,757, forward strand.
GCAGCACTCAAATGCACACATCATTCTGCTGCAAATACTTGCTCGCACAGAGTCTAGACTCTGTGAGATGTGCTGGCCACATTTCTGCTCGTTTTTATTGATCGTTTATGGTTAAAATCAAGATTTTCAACATTGTGTTGTGACAGATGTTCTTGTCAGATTCTCTCTGAGCACATGCAGATATCTTACAGGGAAATATTCATAAATTAGATGAAATACCACTTCACTGAAATCATACTCCAGCCGTGACGCCCAAAATGTTCTGTTTCTTCGTTTCTAAATCCATTTCTGTCTTTCTCCATTACCAAGCAAATAGAGACGACCTTAATTCAAAGACATGAGTGGCATATGAGTCGGGTCATCTCATAGTTAATCAAAACAGAGGGCGCCAAAGAGAAAAAAAATCGCAATGAGAGAAGCCATACCTCATGCCGTGGCCTGGCAGATTTGACTTGGAACATCATTACGTTTCGGGATTCGCCTTTCATGCAAATCGCTTCTCTAAGCCTGGAAGTTCATTACTAATGGTGCTTCCCATTTAGTCAGTGGCCCATCCGAATACTAATATCCCCCCAGTACTTTGGATTTTGGATTCACCTCGAGTCCCCGCTCCTCATGGCACGGCAATTACAACAATGTGCTTTTCCTTCATGGAATTAGGCATCGCCCCCTGTGGCGAGCTTCCCACAACAGATGCTTTGGAGTCGTTTCCACAGACCATTGGAGCCCAAATGAACTAAACGAACAGACACTCTATATGTATTAGTCCTGGTGTAGTAGCACTTATCTTACTTTTGTTATTTATTTATCTCGTGCATCGTGCACTTATGTGGAAGTTTAGTCTTCCTCCAATTTGTGGAGATACAAAACTTTTTGTTGGCCATGATGACAAACCAGGCCTAGGAAAAAATGTGCCGTTGCATTTTTCAAACTGCAGTTTATGTCATGTGAAATGATAAGTAGCGAACCAGCCGTGCTGTATTTATGGTACTGTATGAAGTATTTTTGGAAGGAGGCAGCTTTTTGGTTCTCCTAAATTATATATAATGCATCCTGAGATAACCTGGTGCTGCCTCACAGTAGCTCAAACAGTGCATGGCTCGCTCCCCACTTCCTGGGAGTCAGTCGTCCTTGTGTCTTTGGATAAGTGGGGGAATTGGTTTGGCTTTTTTAATGGATTTCCACAACTTGCGGTTATAACTGCTGAAGAAATGTGTAAATTGAAATTATAGATTCAGAGTTTTTCTCATCACAGCAATCCCTGACATCCTCGTTTGTGGCTCTGCACATCATTATCCTCCAATGTTTGATTCTCATCTTATTTCCTTTGCTAAAACCGCATATAATAATTATTTTATATTTTAAAAGCATCACTACCAAACTGCCTAATAATATATTTCCTTGATACAACGTCAGATGTGTGGTATTGCAAATTACTGCCTAAATCATCTATTTCCTGTTTATATGTATCCAAAAAAAGCAATGTGATGACAGGGAGCACACATTTTTGTATTTGCACCAAAGCTGAGAAAGAAAAAGCCTTCTCTTGTTATCCTTTCTTTTTTTTGTTTCCGCGGTAGGCCGTTACTCACCTTCAATACATTGATGGGAAAAGAGAGTCAGCAGAAGAGCAAAATGGAAATGGTAATAAACATGCTAATGCTAGACCACGGAGCCTGGGAAGAGCAGCTTCTACCCGTTCCTACGCTATCTATTGCTGTGTGTGTGTGTGTGTGTGTGTGTGTGAAGGGAAAAAATAGAGATAGACGCAGCGAGAGTGAAAGAGGAAATGCACAGTATTGCATGTGAGCGAATGCCCACACCTACGCACACACTCTGTGCTCTAGAGTAAACAGGGAGCTGCCTGCGAACGTGCCACCTTTCTCTTTCAATCGGCCTCTGGAGACAGTGCAAAGGGCCTTTTGTTGGCTCATTGGTGAGATAAGAAGCAGGGGATGGGGGTGGGGGGGTGGGGGGGCGGGGGCTCACAGAGCCAGCTTTTTTTCTATAGGGTGGAGGGACCCCTCTCAATAGGAACTCATTTGCCATGTTGTGTAATTGTGGCCCATAATGGAGCACACCTCATTCAGGCAGCCCAGGGCTTTTTTTTTTCTAAAGCCATTTTCTCTATTCACAGCCAAACAAGTCATGTTTTAGAGAGATATGTAGCCTTTTGAGCTCAAGGCCACCACACACTCGTCTTTGAATGGAATGTTGTGTGTAATCAAGATACAATTTTGCTCAGTGCCTATTTTAAAAGAGGCACTGTCAACAGAGTCAACTAACTTAACATTTGTCATATGATTTATTAACACCGCTCACCGGAAGTAAGCAAAGCAGCAGTGCTTTCCGGCCTGGAATATAAAACATTTGTACACAGGAGATATTTATAGCTACTGGTGGCCGAAGGATACTGGCATTGATGCAACCTCTGACTAGAAGACTACCATCAACAATATCATTAATCACATGGGAATACACCACTTTATTTTTTACACGGTCAAAGGAATATCAAAGCCGAATTGCAGAGATGAGGAATGACTGATTTGAAAATGATTGCTGAGCTTCTCCATTAAACTGCTGCAGGCTAGGGATGGATTGCTATTTGCATAATTTAACTGGCATCTTAATTATTGTGTCAGGGATGTGTATGCAAATGTCTTAAGTCACTTAGAAATGGAAACTTACACGGCTAAATGGCTAATGGACTAAATCTTATCAAGTTAGAATACACAACTCAAATCTGTAATTGGTTTTGACTGTGTGGCGTGCACAGTGAGAAACAAAGAAAAGAGGGCAGGAGAGACACAAAATAACAAAACACACAAGCTTACCTGGGTTAGCTGGGAGAAAGAATGGCATGTTAGAGGTGTGTGTGTGTGTGTGTGTTTCTTTTTGGGGCTGTTGAGAAGCACCTACCACGTAAAACAGTGAGTTTGGTGGTAGCGCTCGTCTCTCCAACACTGTTGGAGGCGACGCATTCGTATATGGCTTCATCTCGGGGCGTGCGCAGTGGCTGAATTCTGAGCACTGAACCAGAGCCATCGTCGAACTCAATCACCTGCAGGTGCGAGAGACACGATATGTTATAGGAGATTTTTGGGTACACAACGGGGGGATGGACCTTCCGCAGTGAGAGAAACAACAACAAACACTGTCGAGGACATTTGGCTAACGACACTGATGGTGACTGACACAAGGTGCTTTCTATGACAGAAACAAGGTTGCTGCAGACCTTACATTGACCCTGAGTGGTTTTGTGTAAATCTTGAAGTTGTGCACTGAAAATGTGTAAAAGGTTACTTAAGGATCTGTGCGGTGTTGAAATTTGTATAGAGATAGATGATGTGTAAGTAATGAGCATATGTAATTTTTTTTTGCTGGAGATATGTACTAGATCCATTCATTATGTGTTTCTTTTTTTTTTCTAATGCGGCTGACTAACTTTAAGAATGGGGAAGGTTATCTTGGTCACAATTTTTTGCTCAGATGCGAAGGGGAAATTTGAATCTGAACGTGTCCCACTCTTAAAGTTAACACTATTGCTTGAAAAATGCATCACACTGGATTGTGTCGATGGGACAGAAACAAGCACAAACAGTTAAAAGGTGATAAACGGTTTGATAAACGGTTACGGACAGTTGTACCATGGGGTGAGAGAGTGGTACAAAAGACAGGACCGACTGTATTGGACGGACGACACAAAAAATGCTCACAAACAGGTGTTTGTTGTAGCTTATTCAGCTATTTTTGCATGCTACATGTTGTATACTCACTGAGTTTAGAAAGCCCTGTGTCATAACTCAATCTCTTTTAAGCATAGAGGTAGATTTCAATAAAGATAGGCCTGAGACCTCTGACACACACACTCTCTCTCACACACTCTCACACACACACGCACACACACACACACACGCGCACACAGAGGCCTACAACATTTTTTAAATCCACAAAATTTCTTTGCACGTGTTAGTTTACAATGAACTTCACATTTTATCGGCCAGGCTGCAGCTGCGTTGGCATTCAAGCTGACAGCAGGTGATGGTAAAGAGCAGCCTCTCTTATTTAAAGCAGAAGAGCAAATTAGAAAGGATGTTGCAAGACTTCTGAAAGGAAATGGGTTTTTGTTAGAAGATGAGGCGGCCGTACGTGATTGAATGGGTGCGGAATGGCAGCAGCCAGGAAGCCCAGTGAGGCAACGAGGTAATGAAAATGTGCGTGTTAGCATTCAGCACAACATGCGATGCAAACGCGATGAACTCTGATAAGATTAGATTTCTGCGGGCATGAGGCGCCAAAGAGGAGGCGGGAAGAGGTCTCCGAGCTCTGTTAAGCCCTCGCTGCTGTGCACTAGCAAGCAAATAAGGCCTCAAGAGCAGAGGGGGGGGAAGCGACACCATGATAGTCCTGAGAACTGACACAGAAATTAATAGAAATCTTATCAGTGTTCTGCGGAGATGTGTTATTCCTCATGGGTATTGAGCCCAAGTGCAGATTAAAGCTGACCAGAAATCAAAGCTTCAGCCAAAACAGGGAGGGTAGGACATGCATTTAGATAAATATGCCACGAAGCAAAAGGATATTCTTGACGCGAAAGCGCTACTTTCGCTTTGCATAAAGCTGGCAAATGTGGCGTGATCCTAATGTAGGTATCTAGGTCACACCACAAGTTATTATTTTCTGTCCAATTGCTCTTTTCTTGTCTCTTATTTGATTACAAATCTGCCCCTTGATCTGTGGTGCACTTGCTCATTAAAACTCATGCATGTTCAAAAGGCTGGCCAGCATGATTATTAGAGCCTGCTAATGCGTGGTGGCAAGTTGGGGCGAAAAGCAAGTGAGCGAGGCTTGGCGCGATGGATTATGTGCAAGCGGAGCCAGAAGCAGTGCTGAGGCATTCTCATTTTGTCGAGCATTTTACATCAGAACAATAGACCTAATACCTCAAATCTCTGGTTGCTGACTTTCTTCCCCTTCTTGTTCCACACAATCTTGGGCCGTGGATCTCCTGTAGCTTGGCAGATGAAGGACGCCACGCCTCCCTGCACGCCTGTTTGGTCATTGGGGGTTCTTAAAAACTTTGGTGGTGCTGGGGAGAGACAGAATAAAAGATAACAAAAAATAGTTAGCGAGGCAAGCTAAACATTGCAGACAGAGCAATTAATCTCTCTTATCAAGCCACACACACACCGGAAAGTACCAAAGTTGCAGATTTCAGCATGTGGCTGTTAAGAGGATTGTCTGTGGAGGTCGAGACAAGAGATTGTACTGACTTTATTGTGCAAGTCGAAACAGATGATCAGTGGCTGAGATCAGAAGTAAAGGACAGAGGTCTCGGGAGCAGAATGTGCAAAGCGTTTTATCCTGACCCTGGAAGTCCTTCTAAGTAACTCTGAAATCTCCTGTGAAGGATATTCACTTTGATAAACAGGCCGACTTTTAGGGAGGAATTCTTGGATTAAAGGACATAAACAACTTGGTATCTTGTAGGGAGAAAGAGGAGGTCAAGAAAAATCGACCATAATATAATGCACTTGATGTTTTATTTGTTCCGAAATGTGTTAGAAATTTGGGTTTTGGGATGTCGGTTGTTTCGGGCTACATTGTAATTTGTAATCAGTGGTCGTTGTTAGCGAGAGGCTAATTTAAAATTCCAGTAAAGAGGGAAAAAAAAGTCTTCAAAATAGGAAAAACACAAATGTAGATCATTCAGCATTTTGTGTGAAAGGATAATTGTCTGTGAACTGCTTGTTTCAGTGTCATTCAGCACATGAGTATTCTATCCTAACAAGCTGCTACCAGCACATTGTCCACATTCTGCTCCACTGGATAATGAAGGGGACATATTTTCTTTTTTTTTCTGATAACAGACGTTAACATTTTCCAAACGGTTTTGGAGAAACAGACGTTTGTTGGTTCAGTAACAAACAACACTAATCTCTGGAAATCCGGCAACGGTGGTTGTGCCCCATGCAAATGAGACACGCACCTGATAAGGTCCTCGCAATGTTCTGATTGGCGATGCAAGCATTCAGTTGCTCCTAATTGGTCCCTCAATTCAGAGCGACAAGTCAAGTGTAAAGGCAGCGAGGATAAAAAATGCTAAAAATGTAGGGGACTGGAGGTGAGAGGATAGCAGAGGGGAACAATGTTTGCTTTGTGTGGATGTTCCCTTCTGCTGTGGTGGTCGGACAAACACTGTACAATGGCATTTGCTCAGGCACTGATCTGCACATCAGTGAAGACCTGCAACCACGTCCCTGCATTTTTTACAGCAACTAAAAGTGCTCAGTATAATTCAGCCTTTATGAAATAATAATTATCTCATCAACATTTTAACCCGATTCCAAGAATTAAGTTCTGTTTCGCTGTTTGTTTTTTTCCCCCCATGGGACAATCAGCGTCTGCTCAGGAGCTGACGTTTCTATTACAACCGTCTGAAAATCAAAACACAAGAAAGTGATTGGTAATCAAAGGAGCCTGTCTCTCCTTGATGAGATTTTGATTGTGAGTTTTACATTCCAGCTTTATCACGTCGATCAAGGCTTTTCATTTCAATGGAAATTATGTCATAGTGTGAAGTCAGACCCACGAGTATCTTCTGAGGCTTGAGTGCCAGCTTTCATTGGGAGGTGCGGCCCCATCTGACCCCCTGCGGAGCAACTGTTTGCCTTTTATCAATCAAATCAGCCGTTAGTAGCTACACAGCGGCTCACCATCAAAAATCACCTAATTTGTGTGTGTGTGTGTGAGAGAGCGCGTGATCTCGCTTGTTTGCGTGCCTGCTTGTGTGTCGGCTGATTTCTCCTCCCAGGTCGGACCGCCCAGCAGCTGCGGCAGCGGCACTGTGAGCGGGGACAAATTAACCTGCGGGTTTCGTGGAGAGGTGACATAAGATGTGTGGTCAGCAATCAAAAGGGCGAGCGGATAAACAGGCGAGCAGCTGGGCTTCCACTGGGCAAATGAGTCTGGGAAATCACCTGATTGCCTCATGACATGCACACAGTCTTTTCGTGCATACACGTATTAACAAATTCTCTCTCCCTCTCTCTCACGCACACACTCTAGAATCTCTCATTCACTGGCTGACAGATCCGACAGGTGGGCTGCGGAGCTGACACTGTGTAATTTGTACATGACAAAAAGAACCATTATATCTGCATTTGCACCTTATCTCATTCACTTGGCTGGGGTGTGGTGCACATTGGCATCGAGCCGAGAGGGTGCTGATGGGTAATTGATATGCTATTGGGGCTGTTTTCGCTCCGGGCCCATCCATTACGGCTCAGTGCGTCTCCCCACGCCGGCTGTGATAGACTGCGACGACATGTACAGGAGATCAGCACTGGAGGTGAGGGGAAGGGGGTGGATTGGGGGGGAGAGTTGTCGCACAATGTGGAGTTATTGAGGCGTGACATGGAGGTAATGGTGTTTTCACAGACATGGCCGCTGATATCGCCATCATACCCCCCATTTTAGGTCTGCCGCTGACAAACATCCATTTTGGTGGACTCCTTGTATGGCTTCAGGTAGACAAAGGCTGATTGAAACCTGGGATTTCTCAGAATAATAAAACAAATGACACCTTGACAACCAAAAAGGTGATCTATGAGCAATCATAGTGCCAACTCATGCTGTGAAGAAACCCTATATCACAACGTTGTCCTTTTTACGTTTTCTACTGAGAAGAATCGCTCTGTTCATAGTTCGTGACCATTGTTTTTTCCTAAATCCTGCAAAATCTAAATTGATCCAACCGATGATCTTTTACCTCTGCTGCACGTTGGCGTCTCCTTTGAGCAGTCATCATAATCTACATGGAATAATATCATGGCTGGGCACCTCTTAATCCAGTGCTAAGCTGTTGCCAGCAAACAAATGAGAGGTGTAAACCCTGTGACTCGCTCAAAGGTTAGCGACGTGTGCCTGCTCTCCCTCGAGGTCATTATGTAACCTTGTTCCCATTCGCTGTCCCTGGAAAGAAGCTCCTCACAGCATCCCACAGGCTGTATTTTTCATGGATCAATGCCATGTTAATAATTTGGCGGCCGACCGAAAGCCTTTACCGTCCTTAAGAACACCCATGTCCACGGGGCTGAGGGGGCAGACCGTTTCATGATTGGAACTATATATTTTTTAATGGATGGAAATAAAGGGAAATTGGAAGCCTTCAACAATGTGGGTGCTGCGAATCCAGATCATGAAATTTATTACTGTTGCTGCTACTGTATACCACCCTCATCATTTTTTTGTCCTTTTCGAGGGTATTTTTAAGTATTTAAGCCTTCAGCTGAAGTGGTCTCGTTAATCAACCAAATGACGTCACCACACTCGGCCGGTTAGCTTGTTTTTGACCTTATTTCACCCGAAGCATAAATGGCACTGTCTGGTACTGCAATCATCCTTTTGCACATTCGGCATCTTTGTCATTTAAATAGACTTGACAGGAAGATCGCACGTTCAGGAGCAGAGCTGTGAGAGAGTTCATGTTTGATATCATTTTGTAAAATAATTTAACACCACCTCTAAGTTTTAGTCGCTCTCTGGAAATTAAAAAAAAAAGGTGTGTGTGAGTGAGAGAGAGAGAGACAGCTAAGGGTCGGGAGAGGTCGGGAGACATCTGTGGTGCTTTAGGGGTTTCCAGATATCTCCTCACGAGCTGTCGTCCACCTTTGATTAGAGCGTGTCTTTCAAATACATATAGATGTCGGGGAGGTTGAGATGTTCGAAATGTTTGACAGTATGTAAGCTTTGGCCCTGCAATGTCCGAGATGTTCTGACACACTGACATTAATGAATTTCATCAAATAAAAAGTCTGATCATTTGATTTAAAGGTCAAAAAACAAGTGTTTGCAGTATCTTTTTCAGTTCTGGTAGTTGTGTTTGACCTAATAAATGTCCAAGCATGCCTCTATTATGTACTAACACAAAAGCAATGATACCAGACAAAACAGAAGAATGCAAATGTGCCTCGTGCCTTACAGACTGCTGTGGTTATTGTCCGCTTGGAGAGGCAGCATTGCATCATATACCTAATTAACAATGTCAAACATGAGGTAGAGTACTGGGATGCTTGAACAACTATCAAAATGCTCATTATTGTGTCCCAGCTTACCCTAACCTTTCCGACTAAAACCAAACAGAAGCTTTCTAAAGATAAAACTAATTAATAAAACAGTCATGAAACACAGAACTGAAAATAGCACCGATTTAAAAAGTAAAATTAAAACTGCAAGGTTTTGTCCTTGACCTTGCAAACCCGGGTTTCTGCATGTGGTGAGTTGAACTTGCAGAGAATTAAAAGCCTGTGCTCTACAGAGCACACAGAGTACCTGTCGCAGGGCCAGACGACACGTCAAGTGCAAGGCTGCCCGTAACTGGTTGCTGGGGCTAATGATATCATCATGCTGAACTCAAAGGATACTTTGGTTCACAGCATCTCGCGGATCTGCATTCATTACAAGTTTGTTTGATATTGGCTTCAACTCACAGCCAAACATTGGATTTAAAAACTGCCCTCAAAGAGATCAGAGTGTGGGTTTCATTCATAATGGCCAAAACATTTAAAGTCATCAGGACTCTCGCCTTAGACTAAAGTTTGATCTGCCAAGCCATTAAAGAGCATGAATCAAAGACTGGAGAGAGGAACATTAATAAACCGACTTTCTGTTAGAACCCCTATTCGGCACAGACACCAGTCCAAGTCAGCTCGGTTTTCACAATTATACTGACTGACATATTCAATTTCATTTGCATGAAAGGGGCCATTTCCTCTCTGAATCTTTAACTTGCAGGGTGAGGTGGGGTTGTGGAGGGCGATAATTAATCCTAACACATTGGGTGTCACTCTGCAAATGCTCGGCTCCATTTTGGACATAGGGGTGGAAGAAAGAGGCATTTAAAGATGCCATTAACTTCATTCAGCAGATTTAAGCCCCCCAGCGTATCAGTTCTGCGATATTGATGAATCGCCACAATGGCGGCAAGTGCAGCGAATCGGACTGAGATGGGCTGTCTAAGGTCTGGAGAGGACAGAAGCTATGCATCTAGTATATGTGCCTCGGACTGTAAATAATCCTTTAACTTTTCTGAAAGTCCTTTGCAGAACTATCATTATCATAGTATTCGAATGAAGGGCGGTGCAGAGATGGTTTTTTGTTTTGCCAATGTGAATGCAGTGCGTGGTTTCTAAAACAACATCCCCTCTGTGGATTAATTAACTGTCTATACTCTGTTCAAAAACATCTGACCCAATGCCAGAAAGAAAAAAGGACGAGTTTTTTCAGTCACACAAACACAGAGATAAACAATGCAAAAATAAATATGAGGGAAAAAAGAGAGAGGGGAGATAAACCACACATACCAATCAACGGAACAAACACGAGCACAAACCATTTTCTTGGGGCACTACGCAGCTCTCTATCTGCAGCATTATGATAAAAATTTGTCTTTTGTAATGCAGAGGAAACAAACTCCACATTGTATGGGAACACAAAGGGTCTCGGCAGAAGGAGAGAAAAGGAATCGGAGCTTAATTAGAACTGTTGGCTGATTTGCATTACATGCTCATCGGTAATCTTGCCTTAAATGGAAACTGAAATTCTTATTGCAATTAGTGATTACTTGAAAAGGGATATGGCCCCCGAATGATTGTTAATTACTGGATCAGGAATAGTACATTAATTCACTGCAGAGGTTTTAATGCAGTGCAATGATGGGGACCCGCTCTTCCATCAATATTGCGCTGCTTGTCACACATAATGAAGTTCATAATACGAGCCTTCTCCCACTCTGCTCCCCCCATCCCAACTGCTTAAATGTGCTCTATAAGCAAAATTCATAACAGTCATTATGTAAAACTAATTCAATAGAATATACAAGAATGCAGCTTAATGACACATTAATACTGAGACTGCATCAAGCAGTAGGGGCTGCAGGTCCGTTATGCGATAGGGTCAGGGTCTCCGGTGAATAAATAAATGCATTTCATCACTTACAGCGCCGCTTCAAAGACAAGAAGACTATACACCATGCATTATAATACACAACTCACCAGTGTATTCTGCTCGCCAAATACTCAGCCCAATGACTAAGGCTGCAGAAATCCTATTCCAAAAGGACTTTCTTAACCCCAGTCAGTGTGTATTACTCATGCTCAGTGGCACCGCACTACAAGGTCTGGGCTTCTGGCTGTGGCTCTGCAGGAGTTGGGGCACTTTTGCGCAGACAACGGCAACAGCTTCAAAAAGAATGGTTAATGCTCTTGTCCCACATTCGGTGCGCTGACAGATTCTCTGTCAAGACGGGAGGAAAAGGCTCCAGAGGTGCACGAGCTATCAAGCACTTGTGCATGCATGCACGCACAGACGGATGCTCTCACCGGTGTTAGAATATTCTCACTGGATGGGGGGAACATTGCAAATGGGAGGACAACATTAATAAATTGGTGGGTGTGGGACAATAGAAGATTCTGGAAGTTCTATTAAATAAATATAAAGGGTTATTTACAGAACGGCGCTCTGCCTCATGTTGAATGCGATGAGATGGAAGCTGAAAGGCTCCCTTATTCAATTATCATTGTAGATTCATAAAGGCAAAAACTTTCCGCTACACCACTGACGGCTACGTCACCGATGTGGTCTCGTCTGCTAAGTCACAATGTTTGCAGAAAGTTGTACCTCCTGTACCTCACTCTCTACCTGCATCTGTCGCTCTACCACGCACACGCGCGTAAACACACACACGCAAGCTTCTGCCACCTCCCACGGGACACATTAGCGAGGTAGAGGGATTCAGTTTGTCACTTAATAAAACGGCCCACTCAAACAGATGGCTTTGTTCAAACGGCCCCCGACGCTTTAAAAGCTGGAACTGAATCGTTGCCGTGGCAAATCAACCACATGAAAGCCCACCTCAGTTTGCGGTGGAAACCAAACAGAAGGAAACGTATAAATATTGAACCGCGCCACTGTCAGAGCGAGACCATCCGCCCGAGGTAAAAAAAAAAAAAAGAAAAAAAAATAGCAATATTGAATTTATAAAAAATAAAATAAAAGCCAGGAAAAGGGAGGGAGGTGGAAAAACGCTTAGACCCTCCTGTCGGAAATTCTGAACATCTGGACTGAGGTTGTCAAACGCAGATGCAAATTAATACAGAGGCTTTCACTTTCAATAAGACTTCATTTTCATCTCCCCTCATTCATTACTTGTTCATTTATGTGTGAATACACAAATCTGGAGCCAATTCTTGTGTGACCATGGGGGGGGGGGCGTCAAGCAAGAAGTATGAAATTTGGATTTGTTTGTCTTGTTTGTTTTTCCTCCAACGTCTGGGAAAAAGAAAGGAACATAGATAAGTAATTCTAATTGTGCAGGCTTCCTCTGTTTGGTAGTCAGCGCAGTCTATTTGCAAAAAGTTAATTATCTGATAGGATAGGCAGTGGCAGCCACTAACACAGAAAGCCATTCGTTCATTCTGTTATCCACTAGGCAATGGAACGATTTATTAAATGGCAGAGCTGCAGCAAAATGGCCAAGAGTTATCATGCCGAGGCTGCACAGACTTGAAAAGATGTTTAAAAAATGGCAGAAGTGATAAACATTCTCAGGCCATGTCAGCTTGCTGCCAATGTAATGACATGCGAAGATACTAAGAACACGATTTTGTGTGATTTTAATGCTTCTGACCGCACATGTGATGTACATGCAATGTGAGGGATAAAATGAGGTCGATAAGGAAATATCACCATGACAGCACATGCAGATGACAATCTCCAAGGCTCCTTGCTTTCCACTACATGTAGCAGAAATCAAAAGATACAGATGTGCAAAGCGGAATGGAAAATCAAATAAGCAACATATTGAACTGGCTCCATTCAAGAGAGAATTACACAACGCTCGGGCCTGTCCTATTTCTTTAAAGCATAAACTTCACATAATTGTCTTTGCCGTCAACCATGGCGTGGAAAAGCTTGCCTCATATTTGTCTCCGTAGAAGCAGAGATGGATTATGTCGCAAATCATTCCAGGGATTCGACATTGTATATTTAAACAGACTGTAATTTTATGGATAAGTAGTGCCAAGCCATTTCCGATAGCTGCCAGTTGTCGGGCCGTAAGAAGTGACACATTCCCCGAACTGTGTTTTCTCAGGCGCTTACGGGCAAACTAGCTCATGCTCCAGCAATCCTGCTAGATGACAACTGGCTTCCTCTCACCAGCTCAGATATCCTGCAAATGTACCTTAGTTCAGCAAACCAGGTCACACATAGTTTTTTTTCTTTTCTTTTTGAGTTAAAACAAATAGGCCTTTAATTCTTTTTCCCTTTTCACATCTGCAAGCGAACATTCCACCGCTTTTCACATTCTAAAGTCAAGGGAATATTTCGGTGATCTGTTGGGAGTAAATATGATGAAAAATGGGATAAATTAACTGCAATTAGTTGCCAGAAGAGGAATCTCTCCCCACCCAGCCAGCTGCAGTCCCAGCTATCCTCGAAACGAAAAGCTATTACTGGGACAAAGAATATGCAGGGGAGGCACCACAAACAGTCACTCAAGGACCAAAGTGACCTTTCACAGGCCACTAATTTTATGCAGCAGTGAGGGAAGGTATTGCATATAAAGGAGAGGAAGAGAAATGGTTGTAATTGAAACATTTTTGAGGTTAAAGAAAAATCACCTTTTCCCCTTTTGAAGCCAACAACGGGTGGGATTAGCATTGAAACAACTTCATTGATACTATCTGGTGGAGATGATTAGCTGTAAAAACAGATCAGATGCTTAACCTTAAGCAGCTCACTTTAAATAAGAGTTTTTAACAGATACTAATACCGTGATTTATTTTTGTTTAATGACTAAATGCATCATGAGAGTATACAATATGCTTATAATGATTTGTGAGTTTCATCAAAACTATTTTATGACTTATAACGTAATTATTTTTGTGGTCATACTAGTGTCTCTAAAGCAATATGATATATGTCAAAATGCCACATAATTATCCCAATTAATTTGAGTTATTATTCTCATTGTTGGTGGTTTAATTACATTTTAATTAGTAAGTTTAACATAAAATAAGTGGCGTGCAATACTGGAGGATAGCACATAAGCTGTGCATTAGCGGCTTGTTTTTGTCACCTTTGCTTTATTAACATGTCTCCAGCTAAACCGCGTGCAGTAAATCTAAGATGAGGTCTTTGAATTCTTAATTGCAAAGCCCTGAAGAAAACAGTTCAGCTCATATGTGTGTGTGTGTGTGTGTGTCTACCTCTTTGAAGAGCTACAGATGAGGGAAACAAACGAGGGCGGGTGGTATCAGGGTCAGACGTGCGGATTGTTTGTGTGTGTGGGGGGGATTCACTTGGAAACAAACAAAAAGTGCGGTGTCACCCCAGGAGCGAAAAACAACAACCCTCGGGGGACGTAATTAAAATAATCCAGTGAAATTAAGTGCTTCAAATCACTTCTGAAAAGCTCTGTCTTCACGTGTGTGGACGTGGGGATGATTCACCGAGTGATGAGTAGAAGTGTAGAGGATGACTGCGTGTGTGTGTCTGTTTACAGTGTGGGTGATATGAGACACTTTGGCTTTTGAGTCCCATTTTTCAGGGTGTGTTGATATTGTTATATTCATCAACCTGTTAGAAATGGGAGCGGGTTCTTAAAGGTTTTTTTTACTTTATTCGAAAATGGTTTTCCGTTGAAATACACGACCGTGTTCAGGCGGAGAAATCTGTCAAAACAAGTCAAGAAAACCACAGATGGCTATTAGAACTGCTGTGGGAGAAGCAACTGCCAAAAAGATAAACCAAACAAAAGGGAGTTACATGCTCACAACTGCAGATAGCTTCATGAAAATCTTAGCTGTGATGAAATATATATTAAAAAAAGTACTTCTCTGAGTTGTGTACCTCCAACTGTGTTTCCGTGAATAATGTGCCGTGTTTTTTCTCAGGAGCTAGATGGGTGGGGGTGTGTGGGGGGGTAGATTTCTAAAGACAAGGGTCCTCCTTCGGGTACAAGACTGTTGGGGACCGGAGATGTGGCCTTCGGACTGACGGAGTTGATTACGCTTCTCTTCTCCTTGGTTCTTTTCACCTTTCGCCAAACGGAGCTTCAGTTGACAGAGCGATGGCGCCGGCCTCAAGCTCAAATGTTTGCCAGCAGTAATGGGCTCTAGTAAATGTGTGTGGCTCTTATGCACTAAGTGTGTGTACGTTAGCATTTGAAATGTGAATAGAAACACTCTTCACCATTTAATTCTGGGTCCAGATGATGTGATTGTGCTTTTGTGAAAGGGTGTCACAAAATGTAAAGGCCTATATATCGATCGACAGTTCCCTTTCCCCAGTTGCCTGGATTATTCCAAAAGCACAGCCGTGACTAATGGCAGGGGCTATCGGCTTTTAATGTGGAGTCGTGAAACTGTGATGGAGAGAGTAAAAAGCCACTGTCGTCTTCCCAAAATGCCAGAAGGTACCGGCGCTCCTCCGTGACTTATGACTTCATCCGCTTTCTCACATATATTAAAGGTGAAACAGAAAGCCGACACGTTGGCTCGGCGTGAACGGTAACTTCATGAATATTCTACGAAGTCACTGGCACTCAAGCACATAAAGTGAACACACGACTCACAAATGATTTTTCAACTTGAGGAGGGTCAAACTGACGGAGAGGCAGTTTATTGCCGTGCCGAGGCGATGCCATCAAATAAATGTGAATTGTGAGTTTTCTGAAGCCACGAATGTAGAGTTCAGATAAATCCTGAGAAGGTTATATATAGTGTCCTTTATCTCTGTTATTAACAGTTCAGGTTAGAAACTTACCAATCGATAAATTTAAACTGGAGATGCACTTGACACATTCTTCTCCTATGCTTCTTTTTTCTTTCTATTATCTCCAGTAATAATTGTACATTTACGATATTTATGATATAGTTCAGAAAAAGACGCATTATTTACTTCTGTGTAAACAAAATGACCACGGTGATTATTCTTTAACTTAAAGGAACTCTCAAACCTACATCCGTGTACTGCACTGGTAAATAGCAGAAGAATTATATTTATGGCAGAGTTCTCCTTTGTGGTGTGTTTTTGGAGCCGATATTTTCACTCTGCAGCTTGAAAGGCGAGTCCGCTGCCATTAATCATGCCACAGGTGCTGGCGCGTTGTCAGAACCCATACGTCCCTTTGCCATTTCGACCTGGGAGGAAAATGGAATGGTGGGGAGGAAACGGGGAGGTTGGGTGAACACGTAGCTAAAAAACAATTTCCCTTCCTCTTCTTCTTCCGCGCTGAATTTGTCAGGAAAGGGGGACCAAGTCCAGATTAATTATATTCCATTTTGTGGTCATCTTCGTTTTTCCCTCCTTCCATGACTCTTTTCTTTGTGTTGCCTACAGTCCTTACAGCCGTCCCAGCACCATTTATCACGTTGCCATCTCAACAGTGCCTCTCCCCCCCCCCCCCCCTTTCCTTGCGGGGAAGCCATTAGAGCATCTCTGCATCGGAGCAGCCAGATTGCATTCCGGTCCGCGCTCGCGACATTTATCATCTTTTGTCCTAACTTTTTATCTGCCCCTGCCCCGTGTGAAGCCCTATCTGCAGTGCCCGCTATAATGAAACACTAGGAGGTGAGGCTGAAGTAAATAACCTAATTAAACATCGAGAAAAGGGACAAAGGTGAAAAACGCACAAAGCCCTTTGTGAGGATGCCAGTGGAGGAACACTCGCAGATGGCAGAGAGGAAGTCAAAGCGGTGATGTGGCACGATGCCCATACCACCTTCTCATCTCAGTATTTATAGTGCTCCTCGTGGTGCTGTTGTTTTTTTCCCAACAATCTCCTCTGTACGTGGTTTGGAGCAACATGGCGGTTTATCTTTATTTTGACTGATTATGCATCAGGGAATGAGCAACGTAGGAAAAGAAACTCTCTCGTATGGCAGGGAAATATCGCTGCGATAATGCCCACACATTGAATAATGGATCCCAAGAAAAACATCCATCCCCCCCCTCACTTCCATTTCAATCCTTTTTAATTCTGAGGCAAAAGTTGAGCCGACTGATGGGCGTCATTAGGGACAAAATGAGGAATGCCGAGCGTCATAATTATCAGCGCAGTGCTGCAAACAGTATCGCGTCGATAAGGCGAAATGTCAAGAGGGCATTAGCGACCAATTATTAATCCATATCAAGCTAGGGTGGACAATTTAATTATCACATGATCGATATTTCCAGATCTTGAACAGATGTAGAGCAGTGACCGTGTGGATAAATCTACATTCTGAGAAGCGCGGGGGGGGGGGGGGGCAGTAAACGTGAACACAGTTTTTTTGCATGCGTGACCAAGAGCACGCTCTGCGGCTCCCTGACGTGACGGACACCGGCTCCACTGTACCTGACTACATCAGGGAGATGATAAAAAAGAACTGGTATTTCGAGGGGGGGAAAAAACTTTCCTCTCTCCTGGAGTTGTAAAATTTTTGCGGGGACCCAGGAGTGCCTTAGATGTTCTACAAGTTTTACTACCAGTGTGAGGCCACTTTGATTTTTGCTCATTAAGTGACTCAGAACCAAATGTTTTTCTCTTGTTGTTACCACAGGCGACCTTGACCAAACATCGAACTCTGTGTTCATTACATCGCACCGCTACTCAAACTTTGTCATTTACTAGCGAGCCTTAAAAAGCCAATACCTGACACTGGAGTGGTGCATTGATGAAATGAGCCTACGAACGATAAAAAAAGATGTTTGTGTAACTCTTATTAACAATTTGCTGCAATATTCTATCATTGGCAGTAATATTGCTTTCTTACTACTCGGTCTCGGCGCGGCCTGAATAATTGCTTTCATTGTACCTGAAACAAACTATCTCAAATAATGTCAGTCGGGCCTTTGTGCAAGTGATGAAACAAAATGAATGCTGTGTAACAAGCCCTCGTGGATTTCAAAGATGCCACACAATGGGGCACGGCAAAACAAAAGTGGCCCTCTTCCACCAGATAGCAGTCATCCTGAGATAAGAATACCCTCTCATGGTTCTGTGTTGTTTTCGTGTGTGTTTGCTATTATTGTGACTCCCCATCTCCATCCCTGAATCGCTTAAGTCGCCATGCAGCCAATTGATTACAACTAACTTGGGTTATTTTCGCTGCTCATTGCTTTCCTGTCCGTCGCAGTGGATTACAATTTTAACAGAAGATTGTTGAATCGCCGTCCCAACCTATATTTTTTCTACAACTTGCATTTTCCACAATAATATTAATGATACCACCAGCAAAAAGCACAACAACCACAGCGATTCCAGCTCTGTACACACAAAATAATTCATGTAATTCATGTTGCCTCGCTACCTTTGATGGAAGTGAGTCGTCAGTACATATTCTGAGTAATACTTTCTAGATAAAAGTAAACTTTGTGTGGCAAGAGACTTGAAACCAGATCAAAATGTGGCATACAATCCAAACTGCAGCATCTTTCTTGTTTACTTTTGACTTCAATCACAAACATTTCAGATCCAGTTTTTCATTTTTTCTTGACAACCGCTCATACGATGAACTTCAAACGGGGTGGGTGTGTTTCTGAGGACTCCGGGAAGTGCAGTGTTGACTGTGACGTGTTTTGAATGAGCGGTTCTCGGGACCCCCCCTGACCCTAACCCCTTAACCCCTGACCCCCCTGCACTTGCTGTGATGTCACTGATGATGTTTCAACTTTGAGATTACCCCCCAGCGGGCTACTTCTGGCACATTGTTGAACATGCAACAACAGTTGGTTTGGTGAGATGTCAGGAGACTAATCATATCTGTAGGATTTAAGTTGTACACTTCAGGATTACTTCTTGGAAATGATCTCTGAGCAGTGAAGAAACATGAAAAGAAATCCCTGTAACCCCACATTAGCTTCATTAGTATCACCTCATCTGGTTTGGAGGCCTTTGAAAGTCAATCAGTTCACTCTTTTAATCT